>NC_137874.1:18381342-18496342 GCF_963924005.1 Protomyctophum bolini | reverse complement strand
TCCTGATGAGCCGGTCATAGTGGGAGCACCGGTGGTGAGTCTCCGGACCGGCGACCATCTCAACCTCACGTGTCACGCCGACAACGCCAAACCCGCTGCCTCCATCATCTGGATCCGCAACGGCCTGGTCCTGAGCGGCGCCATGTACTCCAAGGTAGCGGAATGTTGACATGACTGTTTACACTAGGACAGTCATTGTGTAGACTTCTTGTACATTGAGGTATTGAGGTATTACCTACATGGTATTGAGGTATTGCCTACATGGTATTGAGGTATTACCTACATGGTATTGAGTTATTGCCTACATGGTATTGAGGTATTACCTACATGGTATTGAGGTATTACCTACATGGTATTGAGGTATTGCCTACATGGTATTGAGGTATTGCCTACATGATATTGAGGTATTGAGGTATTGCTTACATGGTATTGAGGTATTAAGGTATTGCCTACATGTTATTGATGTATTGCCTACATGGTAATGGGATATTAAGGTATTGCCTACATTTGAAGTATTGCCTACAAGGTATTATTGAGGTATATCTGATGATCAAGTTTTAGGGTGGAGAAATTGGCTATTTCCGCTATTAGTGAAAATTCATTATTTCATTCAAATCAATTATATTTGTTATAATAAATGTAATTATTATATGAATTTTTCACCCCTACGTCACACTGTGTTTAGATAGATACAGTCATTTTCTAAACTGAATTCTTCCTTATAATTAGCGTAGCTGTCTGACACATTGGTGTGAACGAGGCATTTTCCTGGACTAATGGCAAACAGTGGCACAGGTGGTAGAGGAATTGGAGGGTTCCTGATTCAAACAGTGGCACAGGTGGTAGAGGAATTGGAGGGTTCCTGATTCAAACAGTGGCACAGGTGGTAGAGGAATTGGAGGGTTCCTGATTCAAACAGTGGCACAGGTGGTAGAGGAATTGGAGGGTTCCTGATTCGACGTCGGCTCCTCCAAGCATCCTGTCCAAGTGTCCTTGAGCAAGACGCTGAACCCCTAACTGCTCCCTGGGTGCTGGTAAATAGTGTAGCTGCCTACTGCTCCTAATCATTAGGACTGTTGAATGCAGCACTACTGTATATCCATGTGCAATATGCTTGGTCTACAAAACGTTCCTACCCTTCCCTTTTGATCAACTATTTTTAATATGAACACTTTTATTATTTAAGCAACGTTTCGGTCAAAAGGCCTCCTTCGGGCATCCTTGAAGAAGGTCTTATGACCGAAACGTTGCTTAAATAATAAAAGTGTTCATATTGCAGTGCTGATGGTGTGCGGGTCATTGTGCATATTTTGAATATGTTGATCCCTGCTTGCATAAGCCTTTGTTTCCCATCAAGTACATTTTCTACAGTTTAGCTTATATTTCCCACATTCAAATGCAAATGGTACAATAATTACTTATGGCTCTTTTTGGTAACCCAGCAACCTCCATACCCTGAAACTGTTAGTTACTTACAGTAGTTCAGTTTTATTGTGGTCCATGTGGAAGGGTATAGTCCATGAGAATCAGAAACGGAATCAAACCTTATTATGTCATTATGTGTGCAGGCCCACCAATGCCATTAAAAGCTTTAGAGAATTAGAGCATAGTTAGAAGTTCTAACTATGCTCTAATTCTCTAAATATTTTTAGAATAGTGGCTAATGTGCCACAATAGAGGGTATGCGCATGCATAAAGTAAATGGGAAATCGAGTGGCAAAGTGAGTTTAATGTCGTTTAACGCAATCAGATAGGACTTTTCTGTGTGGATACATGGGCTATCAAGGCCAGAAAAGTATTTTCTTAGTAGGCATTCCCACATAACTTCCGGGTATGATGATTATGTCACGCGCATACCCTCTATAGTGGCTCTCAACTCATCAGTCTGTCGCTGTCGCTTTACTCCAAAAAAAGATATCTTGAAAACTGCAGGCTGATTGCCATGGCTGTACACCTTTACTGCTCCACTGGGGGTGGCCCCTGCTGATTTAGCTGACCTTTCCTGCACCATGTACCATTAAGACAGTTGCACACAAGATATCTCCAAATCTGATGGGCAGATTGCCATGGCACTTCCTTTTTTGCGTGTTTTTGCATAATACTGATGTTGGTGACGCGTGAATCTCGTTTGTGTCCAAGCATAGGCATGGCTGAGGCATGGTAACGCCCGCCTGCCTGTGATTGGTCTACTGACACTGCCCGTCTTGACTGTCCTCCGAGACGCGAGGTTACTCTGTCGTGAGATTTAGAAATAAATAATAGGCTACAAGAGAATGACAGCTTGGCACGCGCGACAGAATGCAGCCTTGTAACTAATTTGTTAGTTTTATTTTTGTAGAAGAGGCAAACTTATTGTTTATGCCGTTTGCTTTCATTGAATAATTGATTGAACACGTATGTTGTCCTATGATTTGAAAAAATAGACCTTTTTATAGTACAATAATGTTTCAAGTTTACACATAGGCCTACAAACAAATTACAGAACACACCCAAATCAAATCATATTATGGCGTGCATGTTCAATCAATTATTCCATCAAAGCAAACGGCATAAACAATTATTAGTTTGCCTCTTCTACAAAAGAAAAACTTACAAGTTAGCGTTCTCTTGTATCATACCATACTACTTGTATTATTTCCCACCACGGAGTAACCTCGCATCACCGCATACCATGCCTATGCTCGGACACAAACCCATGGTTCCTAAGGCCTCCCTAATTTGCCTCCCAAAGTCGCCTCCCAAAATTGAATGTCTATTATTGCCATAAAACATGCATTCATGGTCCGTGAATGATGGATGAACCACAGTAATGTTGAATGTCCCCATGGCCGTTCCTCTAGTGTGATCTTCAGGCCAAAATGGCCACTTTGCACACTTTGATCTACTGATTTAAGGTGTCCAGTTGGGTGCAAGGTGCATGGCCTTTAAGGGCCTTAAAGATCTACTGATTTAAGGTGTCCAGTTGGGTGCAAGGTGCATGGCCTTTAGGGGCCTTAAAGATCTACTGATTTAAGGTGTCCAGTTGGGTGCAAGGTGCATTGCCTTTAGGGGCCTTAAAGATCTACTGATTTAAGGTGTCCAGTTGGGTGCAAGGTGCATGGCCTTTAGGGGCCTTAAAGATCTACTGATTTAAGGTGTCCAGTTGGGTGCAAGGTGCATGGCCTTTAGGGGCCTTAAAGATCTACTGATTTAAGGTGTCCAGTTGGGTGCAAGGTGCATGGCCTTTAGGGGCCTTAAAGATCTACTGATTTAAGGTGTCCAGTTGGGTGCAAGGTGCATGGCCTTTAGGGGCCTTAAAGGCCAGTTATACTTGGCTCTGCATCATTTTGCGCTCCGAAAATAGCAGATCAACAAGCTCATAACGTAACCCATAAGCTCAGCATAGATCGCCTATGTTTTGCGTGTGCCACCAGCGGCGTACAACTACCGAAAGTTTAAATCAGGTTTTAGCCGTCTACCACACTGGCAAACAGTAGAGAAAGCTGAGGTTTTAGCCGTCTACCACACTGGCAAACAGTAGAGAAAGCTGAGGTTTTAGGTGTCTACCACACTGGCAAACAGTAGAGAAAGCTGAGGTTTTAGGTGTCTGCCACACTGGCAAACAGTAGAGAAAGCTGAGGTTTTAGCCGTCTACCACACTGGCAAACAGTAGAGAAAGCTGAGGTTTTAGGTGTCTACCACACTGGCAAACAGTAGAGAAAGCTGAGGTTTTAGCCGTCTACCACACTGGCAAACAGTAGAGAAAGCTGAGGTTTTAGGTGTCTGCCACACTGGCAAACAGTAGAGAAAGCTGAGGTTTTAGCCGTCTACCACACTGGCAAACAGTAGAGAAAGCTGAGGTTTTAGCCGTCTACCACACTGGCAAACAGTAGAGAAAGCTGAGGTTTTAGGTGTCTGCCACACTGGCAAACAGTAGAGAAAGCTGAGGTTTTAGGTGTCTACCACACTGGCAAACAGTAGAGAAAGCTGAGGTTTTAGGTGTCTACCACACTGGCAAACAGTAGAGAAAGCTGAGGTTTTAGCCGTCTACCACACTGGCAAACAGTAGAGAAAGCTGAGGTTTTAGGTGTCTGCCACACTGGCAAACAGTAGAGAAAGCTGAGGTTTTAGCCGTCACTGGCAAACAGTAGAGAAAGCTGAGGTTTTAGCCGTCACTGGCAAACAGTAGAGAAAGCTGAGGTTTTAGCCGTCACTGGCAAACAGTAGAGAAAGCAGAGCAAGCGCCAGACTAATTTTCCTTGTCCGCCACGGTTCAGAAGTGGCATGGCTGATTAGCGCTCCACAGCGGAGCTGTGCTGGGTTCAACTTGAAGCTGAAGTGCTAATGTACTGTATGCCCGTCAATATCTATTAAGCGTAGCCTGGCAACATTTCTTGCCGGTCTGATTACCGCCTTAGTCTTATTTAGTCTTGTTTTCCACATATATTTTAGTTTGCCTGTTGTAAATTAATGTTTGGGATCGTTTTAACCCAATCTAGTGTGGTGGGGGCTGCACTTCCTGGTTGCCCAGGTTCTCTTCTTCTACTTTGGTATGGCACTTGACTGGCCTCACGATCCCGTCTGTAACGGGCGGGAATGTGTTAACCACTTAAAGTCTACTAAAGTGTCCCAGAGTTTGCAGTGTTCATGTTGTGTACTTTTTACTATATACTATACCAAATGTCTTTGCCAAAATTAGACGATCTACAAGCTCACAATGCACTGCAGTGCAACTGGATGTGAGCTTGTAGTTCAGGCTGTTTTTGAGGATTGTTCCCCACAGAATAGGATGCAAGGGTTTGTGCATTTGCTTATTTGAAGTGGTTGAACCCTGTATACTTCGTTGACCAGGGGCCTCCCCCACCTGCACATTGGGAGCAATTAGGGCCGGGCGTTCAGAGTCTTGCTCATTGGACACTTCAACACTAGTTCTGGGGGAGCCCGGGATGGAACTGGGAACATTGCGGTTCCCATCCGGCCACTCTACCGGCCACTACCCCTGTTCCACTGCCGCCCTCTGTACTTGGTCCCCTAGTTTTTTCCCATACATCATCAAATCTCGTTGCCGTAAATATCATATGCAATCTACAAGCTCAGAACACATTGCACCGGTCCATGTTGTGAGCATGCAATTCTGCCGTTTCCCCCCGAAACTTTCACCTATTCAAGATTCCCAGAATAGAGTCACCAGGGTTCACGTGGATGGTTAAACCTCATGTAGCCTATGCTGTAACCATAACAACAATTATAATCAGTAGCAGCTGCTTGTTGGACTAGAAAGTGGTTACCAAGACAACACAGCTTTTTGATTGATGTTTTGTTTGATGTTTTTATTAGTGTATATTTTTTCCCCCAGGTTATGAACACAAACACTGCAAGCTCTTTATTTTTCCTTTGATAACTGGATATGGTACGCTCAATAAAACACTGTGCGGCGCTGTCCACATCTAAGAAGATAATGGACCTCTATCTCTCGCCTTCACAAATTCCCTCATACTATCCTCTCCAGTGTGTAAAGGAACTAAGTACAGTATACTATCCTCCCAGTGTGTAAAGGAACTAAGTACAGTATACTATCCTCCCAGTGGTTTAAAGGAACTAAGTACAGTATACTATCCTCCCAGTGGTTTAAAGGAACTAAGTACAGTATACTATCCTCCCAGTGTGTAAAGGAACTAAGTACAGTATACTATCCTCCCAGTGTGTAAAGGAACTAAGTACAGTATACTATCCTCCCAGTGTGTAAAGGAACTAAGTACAGTATACTATCCTCCCAGTGTGTAAAGGAACTAAGTACAGTATACTATCCTCCCAGTGGTTTAAAGGAACTAAGTACAGTATACTATCCTCCCAGTGGTGTAAAGGAACTAAGTACAGTATACTATCCTCCCAGTGTGTAAAGGAACTAAGTACAGTATACTATCCTCCCAGTGTGTAAAGGAACTAAGTACAGTATACTATCCTCCCAGTGTGTAAAGGAACTAAGTACAGTATACTATCCTCCCAGTGTGTAAAGGAACTAAGTACAGTATACTATCCTCCCAGTGTGTAAAGGAACTAAGTACAGTATACTATCCTCCCAGTGGTTTAAAGGAACTAAGTACAGTATACTATCCTCCCCAGTGTGTAAAGGAACTAAGTACAGTATACTATCCTCCCAGTGTGTAAAGGAACTAAGTACAGTATACTATCCTCCCAGTGTGTAAAGGAACTAAGTACAGTATACTATCCTCCCCAGTGGTGTAAAGGAACTAAGTACAGTATACTATCCTCCCAGTGTGTAAAGGAACTAAGTACAGTATACTATCCTCCCAGTGTGTAAAGGAACTAAGTACAGTATACTATCCTCCCAGTGGTTTAAAGGAACTAAGTACAGTATACTATCCTCCCCAGTGTGTAAAGGAACTAAGTACAGTATACTATCCTCCCCAGTGGTGTAAAGGAACTAAGTACAGTATACTATCCTCTCCAGTGGTGTAAAGGAACTAAGTACAGTATACTATCCTCCCAGTGGTGTAAAGGAACTAAGTACAGTATACTATCCTCCCAGTGGTGTAAAGGAACTAAGTACAGTATACTATCCTCCCCAGTGTGTAAAGGAACTAAGTACAGTATACTATCCTCCCAGTGTGTAAAGGAACTAAGTACAGTATACTATCCTCCCAGTGTGTAAAGGAACTAAGTACAGTATACTATCCTCCCAGTGTGTAAAGGAACTAAGTACAGTATACTATCCTCCCAGTGTGTAAAGGAACTAAGTACAGTATACTATCCTCCCAGTGGTGTAAAGGAACTAAGTACAGTATACTATCCTCCCAGTGGTGTAAAGGAACTAAGTACAGTATACTATCCTCCCAGTGTGTAAAGGAACTAAGTACAGTATACTATCCTCCCAGTGGTGTAAAGGAACTAAGTACAGTATACTATCCTCCCAGTGTGTAAAGGAACTAAGTACAGTATACTATCCTCCCCAGTGGTGTAAAGGAACTAAGTATAGTATACTATCCTCCCCAGTGTGTAAAGGAACTAAGTACAGTATACTATCCTCTCCAGTGGTGTAAAGGAACTAAGTACAGTATACTATCCTCCCCAGTGGTGTAAAGGAACTAAGTACAGTATACTATCCTCCCAGTGGTGTAAAGGAACTAAGTACAGTATACTATCCTCTCCAGTGTGTAAAGGAACTAAGTACAGTATACTATCCTCTCCAGTGTGTAAAGGAACTAAGTACAGTATACTATCCTCTCCAGTGTGTAAAGGAACTAAGTACAGTATACTATCCCCCCCAGTGGTGTAAAGGAAATAAGTACAGTATACTATCCCCCCCAGTGGTGTAAAGGAAATAAGTACAGTATACTATCCTCCCAGTGGTGTAAAGGAACTAAGTACAGTATACTATCCTCCCCAGTGGTGTAAAGGAACTAAGTACAGTATACTATCCTCCCAGTGGTGTAAAGGAACTAAGTACAGTATACTATCCTCCCAGTGGTGTAAAGGAACTAAGTACAGTATACTATCCTCCCAGTGGTGTAAAGGAACTAAGTACAGTATACTATCCTCCCAGTGGTGTATAGGAACTAAGTACAGTATACTATCCTCCCAGTGTGTAAAGGAACTAAGTACAGTATACTATCCTCCCCAGTGGTGTAAAGGAAATAAGTACAGTATACTATCCTCCCCAGTGTGTAAAGGAACTAAGTACAGTATACTATCCTCCCAGTGGTGTAAAGGAAATAAGTACAGTATACTATCCTCCCAGTGTGTAAAGGAACTAAGTACAGTATACTATCCTCCCAGTGTGTAAAGGAACTAAGTACAGTATACTATCCTCTCCAGTGTGTAAAGGAACTAAGTACAGTATACTATCCTCCCAGTGGTGTAAAGGAACTAAGTACAGTATACTATCCTCCCAGTGTGTAAAGGAACTAAGTACAGTATACTATCCTCCCAGTGTGTAAAGGAACTAAGTACAGTATACTATCCTCTCCAGTGTGTAAAGGAACTAAGTACAGTATACTATCCTCCCAGTGTGTAAAGGAACTAAGTACAGTATACTATCCTCTCCAGTGTGTAAAGGAACTAAGTACAGTATACTATCCTCCCAGTGTGTAAAGGAACTAAGTACAGTATACTATCCTCTCCAGTGTGTAAAGGAACTAAGTACAGTATACTATCCTCTCCAGTGTGTAAAGGAACTAAGTACAGTATACTATCCTCCCAGTGGTGTAAAGGAACTAAGTACAGTATACTATCCTCCCCAGTGGTGTAAAGGAACTAAGTACAGTATACTATCCTCCCAGTGTGTAAAGGAACTAAGTACAGTATACTATCCTCCCCAGTGGTGTAAAGGAACTAAGTACAGTATAATATCCCCCCCAGTGGTGTAAAGGAACTAAGTACAGTATACTATCCTCCCAGTGGTGTAAAGGAACTAAGTACAGTATACTATCCTCCCCAGTGTGTAAAGGAACTAAGTACAGTATACTATCCTCCCAGTGGTGTAAAGGAACTAAGTACAGTATACTATCCCCCCAGTGTGTAAAGGAACTAAGTACAGTATACTATCCTCCCCAGTGGTGTAAAGGAACTAAGTACAGTATACTATCCTCCCAGTGGTGTAAAGGAACTAAGTACAGTATACTATCCTCCCAGTGTGTAAAGGAACTAAGTACAGTATACTATCCTCCCAGTGTGTAAAGGAACTAAGTACAGTATACTATCCTCCCAGTGGTGTAAAGGAACTAAGTACAGTATACTATCCTCCCAGTGTGTAAAGGAACTAAGTACAGTATACTATCCTCCCCAGTGGTGTAAAGGAAATAAGTACAGTATACTATCCTCTCCAGTGTGTAAAGGAACTAAGTACAGTATACTATCCTCCCCAGTGTGTAAAGGAACTAAGTACAGTATACTATCCTCCCCAGTGGTGTCAAGGAAATAAGTACAGTATACTATCCTCCCAGTGTGTAAAGGAACTAAGTACAGTATACTATCCCCCCCAGTGGTGTAAAGGAACTAAGTACAGTATACTATCCTCCCAGTGTGTAAAGGAACTAAGTACAGTATACTATCCTCCCAGTGGTGTAAAGGAACTAAGTACAGACAGTATACTATCCTCCCAGTGGTGTAAAGGAACTAAGTACAGTATACTATCCCCCCAGTGTGTAAAGGAACTAAGTACAGTATACTATCCCCCCAGTGTGTAAAGGAACTAAGTACAGTATACTATCCTCCCAGTGGTGTAAAGGAACTAAGTACAGTATACTATCCCCCCAGTGTGTAAAGGAACTAAGTACAGTATACTATCCACCCAGTGGTGTAAAGGAACTAAGTACAGTATACTATCCTCCCAGTGTGTAAAGGAACTAAGTATAGTATACTATCCTCCCAGTGGTGTAAAGGAACTAAGTATAGTATACTATCCTCCCCAGTGGTGTAAAGGAACTAAGTACAGTATACTATCCTCCCAGTGTGTAAAGGAACTAAGTACAGTATACTATCCTCCCAGTGGTGTAAAGGAACTAAGTACAGTATACTATCCTCTCCAGTGTGTAAAGGAACTAAGTATAGTATACTATCCTCCCCAGTGGTGTAAAGGAACTAAGTACAGTATACTATCCTCCCAGTGTGTAAAGGAACTAAGTACAGTATACTATCCTCCCAGTGGTGTAAAGGAACTAAGTACAGTATACTCCCAGTAGTGTAAAGGAACTAAGTACAGTATACTATCCTCCCCAGTGGTGTAAAGGAACTAAGTACAGTATACTATCCTCCCCAGTGGTGTAAAGGAACTAAGTATAGTATACTATCCTCCCCAGTGTGTAAAGGAACTAAGTACAGTATACTATCCTCTCCAGTGGTGTAAAGGAACTAAGTACAGTATACTATCCTCCCCAGTGGTGTAAAGGAACTAAGTACAGTATACTATCCTCCCAGTGGTGTAAAGGAACTAAGTACAGTATACTATCCTCTCCAGTGTGTAAAGGAACTAAGTACAGTATACTATCCTCTCCAGTGTGTAAAGGAACTAAGTACAGTATACTATCCTCTCCAGTGTGTAAAGGAACTAAGTACAGTATACTATCCCCCCAGTGGTGTAAAGGAAATAAGTACAGTATACTATCCCCCCCAGTGGTGTAAAGGAAATAAGTACAGTATACTATCCTCCCAGTGGTGTAAAGGAACTAAGTACAGTATACTATCCTCCCCAGTGGTGTAAAGGAACTAAGTACAGTATACTATCCTCCCAGTGGTGTAAAGGAACTAAGTACAGTATACTATCCTCCCAGTGGTGTAAAGGAACTAAGTACAGTATACTATCCTCCCAGTGGTGTAAAGGAACTAAGTACAGTATACTATCCTCCCAGTGGTGTAAAGGAACTAAGTACAGTATACTATCCTCCCAGTGTGTAAAGGAACTAAGTACAGTATACTATCCTCCCCAGTGGTGTAAAGGAAATAAGTACAGTATACTATCCTCCCCAGTGTGTAAAGGAACTAAGTACAGTATACTATCCTCCCAGTGGTGTAAAGGAAATAAGTACAGTATACTATCCTCCCAGTGTGTAAAGGAACTAAGTACAGTATACTATCCTCTCCAGTGTGTAAAGGAACTAAGTACAGTATACTATCCTCTCCAGTGTGTAAAGGAACTAAGTACAGTATACTATCCTCCCCAGTGGTGTAAAGGAACTAAGTACAGTATACTATCCTCCCAGTGGTGTAAAGGAACTAAGTACAGTATACTATCCTCTCCAGTGTGTAAAGGAACTAAGTACAGTATACTATCCTCCCCAGTGGTGTAAAGGAACTAAGTACAGTATACTATCCTCCCCAGTGGTGTAAAGGAACTAAGTACAGTATACTATCCTCCCCAGTGGTGTAAAGGAACTAAGTACAGTATACTATCCTCCCCAGTGGTGTAAAGGAACTAAGTACAGTATACTATCCTCCCAGTGTGTAAAGGAACTAAGTACAGTATACTATCCCCCCCAGTGGTGTAAAGGAACTAAGTACAGTATACTATCCTCTCCAGTGTGTAAAGGAACTAAGTACAGTATACTATCCTCCCAGTGTGTAAAGGAACTAAGTACAGTATACTATCCTCCCAGTGTGTAAAGGAACTAAAGGAACTAAGTACAGTATACTATCCTCCCAGTGTGTAAAGGAACTAAGTACAGTATACTATCCTCCCAGTGTGTAAAGGAACTAAGTACAGTATACTATCCCCCCCAGTGGTGTAAAGGAACTAAGTACAGTATACTATCCTCCCAGTGTGTAAAGGAACTAAGTACAGTATACTATCCTCCCAGTGTGTAAAGGAACTAAGTACAGTATACTATCCTCTCCAGTGGTGTAAAGGAACTAAGTACAGTATACTATCCTCCCCAGTGGTGTAAAGGAACTAAGTACAGTATACTATCCCCCCAGTGTGTAAAGGAACTAAGTACAGTATACTATCCTCTCCAGTGTGTAAAGGAACTAAGTACAGTATACTATCCTCTCCAGTGTGTAAAGGAACTAAGTACAGTATACTATCCTCCCCAGTGGTGTAAAGGAACTAAGTACAGTATACTATCCTCCCCAGTGGTGTAAAGGAAATAAGTACAGTATACTATCCTCTCCAGTGTGTAAAGGAACTAAGTACAGTATACTATCCTCTCCAGTGTGTAAAGGAACTAAGTACAGTATACTATCCTCCCCAGTGGTGTAAAGGAAATAAGTACAGTATACTATCCTCTCCAGTGTGTAAAGGAACTAAGTACAGTATACTATCCTCCCCAGTGGTGTAAAGGAAATAAGTACAGTATACTATCCTCTCCAGTGTGTAAAGGAACTAAGTACAGTATACTATCCTCCCAGTGTGTAAAGGAACTAAGTACAGTATACTATCCTCCCCAGTGGTGTAAAGGAAATAAGTACAGTATACTATCCTCTCCAGTGTGTAAAGGAACTAAGTACAGTATACTATCCTCCCCAGTGGTGTAAAGGAAATAAGTACAGTATACTATCCTCTCCAGTGTGTAAAGGAACTAAGTACAGTATACTATCCTCCCCAGTGGTGTAAAGGAACTAAGTACAGTATACTATCCTCCCCAGTGGTGTAAAGGAACTATAAGTACAGTATACTATCCTCCCCAGTGGTGTAAAGGAACTAAGTACAGTATACTATCCTCCCCAGTGGTGTAAAGGAACTAAGTACAGTATACTATCCCCCCCAGTGGTGTAAAGGAAATAAGTACAGTATAACTCAGGTGCCGTACTTCAGTGATGTGATGCGACACATTGTGAGCTTGTAGATTGGCTATTTGAAAATGTTTTATACATTTTGACCTTGTGAAATAGGACACATACACATGTATTTCGATGCCAATACGTTTGTACATTTTGAATGTGAGACTTCTACTTGTAACAGAGTAGGCCTATGTCTACATTGCAGTATTGATACTTTTACTCAGGGGTGGAAAAAGTACTCACGTTGTTTTACTTAAGTAAAAGTATCAATACTGCAATATAGAAGTACTCTGTTACAAGTAAAACTCCGGAATTCCAAATGTCCCATTTCCAGTTTCCAAATGTATAAACATCTTTTGAAAATAGATGTGATGCAAAGGGAGCTTGTAGATCGGCTATTTTCAAAGTTTTCAAATGAATGTAGTAGAGCAGGGGTTCCCAACCACTAGTGGCACTAGTACCACTAGTGGTACTTGTGCCCCCCTCTGGTGGTACATAGAGGAGTCTCCTAAAAATGGAGAAAAAAGACAAAAGTGGAATGAAATATTTATATTACTATAGGTAGTTCTTCTGACCAAGCAATTGGTTGAAATAGGCTCTCCAGCCGTGCTGAAATGAGCATGACAGCACACCTAGCCGTTAATATAAGTTTTATTTTATAGAATAGAACAGTTTTGTCAGAGCAGCACATTATTGGCTTATTATGGTGGTACTTGGAGAGCCAAATATCTTCTGAGGTGGTACTTCAGTGTAAAAAAGTAGTAGAGTAAAAGTAAAATATTTATTTATATTTTGGAGATGCAGTGGAGTATAGAAGTAAGGAAATTTGAAATACTCAAGTAAACTGCAAATACCACAAAATTGTACAGAATTAAGTACAGTACTTCTACTTACGTAAATGTACTTATTTACTTTCCACCACTGTTTGTACTTAAGTTAAACATGTGAGTATACTTCTTCCATCACCGATCCTCCACTCCCCACAGGCTTCTAAGAAACATGTTTAGTAGAAACAGCCAAGGTGAATTGGGCTCCTCAGAGCTCTGTAGCCATCCATATCAGTCTGCACCACACACACACACACACCAGCCCACCATGGCAGAACGTACCTTCCTAGAGCAGGAAAAAAGAATGGACCACTCAGGACTTGGCTGTGCACACAAACACACTCACTAGTCTCACTCCCCACTTAGCTGCTGCTCCCCACATGCCCACCCGGCCTGCACCATTCAAATCATCACTGTACCTCAATTCTTCTTCACCTCCCCTCGCTCCCTGGCGGCGGAATGACCTTTTCCACTCACCGTGCAGGAGAGTAAAGACAGTCATGAGCTAAAAACTCATCTCTTCAAGAAGTCCTCGTATCCTCCCAATCGCATATCCTCCTCTCCTCCTCCACTCACTCCAATATAAGCACGGTCTTGGAGAGAGAGAAAAAGAAAAAGAAAAAAAAGGAATCAACTTTGTCTTTTCGACCTTATCTCTGGAAACTCTTGACCTGTTTCTCCTACTAGCTCTGCTCCCTTGCATGCTTTTTCCTAGAATTTCCAGATCAATGCCATGGCGGTATGTCTCTGACCCTTGCACTCATGCCTATCGATTGCTTGGCTCGGTTTTTATAGCCGTGAATTGATGCTTTGTCGGTTCTTGCGTTCATTGCAAGTTTCTCTAACAGCATTATAAATAACCTAAAAAGTAAAAAGCTTTCCTTAACTCTGTTATTCCATCGGGATGCCGGGCAGAATTTTCTAGGCTGAAACTTAATATATCTGCCGCCCACCCACTAGCGCGCCACCCCCCCTCTCCCCCTGTTGTTGCACAATAAAATCCTCACTTTTAATTTATCCATTTGTAACTCAGAGTGTACGGATGTAACCAGTAAGGGGTCTATTTGCTTATACTTGCAGAGTTAAATTAACTGAGGATTTTTACTGTGTGGCTTTTTGGTCTATTTTGTCCTGAGGACATTTCTAAATGGCACATTTATATAACGCCTTTCTCCAAAGCGCATTACAAATGTGCATTACATTCACCCGTTTTGCACGCACGCACATTCATTCAACGGTGGGTGCAACCATGCAAGGCACCAAGCTGCTCATTGCGAGCAGTTTGGGGTTTATACAGTAGTCTTGATATGGGAACCTTTTGCTGCTGCTCTGCATCCTCCTGAGTCACTGCCGTCCCAACTTCTCCACTGTCATCAGAGGAGTTCAATTGGTCACTATGTATACTATTTGGGTATATGATTTTGCTTATTTATCCTGCATTTCAGGGCATGTGTCATCAACAAGCGATGTGCGTTAGCATCAGCAGGCCTTAAATGTCGGTAGGGGGATGACTCATGAGTTGATCTTTTATTTAATGGAGCTGATGCATTAAAACACACACACACACACACACACACACACACACACACACACACACACACACACATGCACGCGCACAGTATACAAAACAAACAATTATGTTAAAGCATGCTCAAATATGAAAGATCTCATGGGTTAAACGCAATGATCAGATCTAATACTGTTTTATTTTAACAAGCATGCATCATCAAATATGGGTTTAAATTGGACATTTAGAAGGCTTTTTATTGTTTGATTTCAGTGTACGGTCCAAAGTTACATCAACAATGTAAGATGTTCCCCAATGCTTCTTCTCACCCCAGGCACTCCACAGTAAAATCCACAGTGTCTTGACAGTGTACAAACGTAACCAAATGTATCCATTTGGTTATGATAACACTGAGGATTTTGACTTTGTCCCCGTCGTTCTAGAATCCCCCCATGCCTGGTGCTCTATCTCTGCCCTTTCCTCCAACAGCTATCCTCTAAAAGGCTTGCCATGGCAATTTAATGACAACTGAGATTTTTAATTTGATCCACAGGGCAAGACGGACCACCCCTGTCATGCTTTAATCATGACTGGGGAAGAAACAAATGAGGGAGGATTCCGACACGTTTAATTATGAATGCATTACTTTGCAGCAGTTTGTTAATTTTGTCATTCTTTGGTTGAGAAATGGAGGAAGCGGGGCCTGCATATTTAGAGGCCAAACTCTCCCGGTAATGTCAATATTGCATTATATGCCGTTTTGCATTAACCATGACATGACCCTTCAGTGGTAGGAGAAGAAGTAGAAAAGCAGAGGCATGACATTCCATCCTCCCAAATGAAGCATATTTGAATGAACATTTACCCGCATTAAGGAAAGTTAGTTATGCTTAACATTTTCATTAAAAATGTATTTATTATAATCAATAATGAATACATGTTCAGCTGCTGTTCACCCAGACGGAGGACGTGAAGTAACAATGAAGCCTACTGATATTTTTCAGTAAAATCATGAAGAATTTAAAGAAAAATCTAAGATATTCCATAAATTAGAAAACAAATCAGCTATTTCCACTAGTTTGGGTCCCGGGAAAACCTCTAATCTCTCTTTTGGGTCTTAACCTGAACAGTTTGGGAACCACTGAAAATTGTGACTGGGGGTGCTATGGAGGTGCTGGCTATTTAGACGGTGGACTAATGCATCTTGGTTTGCATAGAAGTCACTCAATTGGGATTATTTGTAGGGGGGGCTAAGGGCCGATTCATACTCCTATTTTAGAGCCAAATAAAAGTCGGTTTGGCTCTGTAGAGCCTACAATGTGACGTCATTTGAGGTTCGGGGGGCGGGTACCGTCCTAAAGTCGTCTCTTCGGTGCTACTGAAATTTTTTGACGAGCCGAAATCATTTCGGCACTACAGCACTGAAACAGCAGTAAAATAGGCCTCTACCAGAGGGGGCTAAAGCTCCCCCTTACCCCCCCTGGAGCCATCCCTCTTTGTACTTCAGGGACCCGTGCATGGCAGGTAGTCACACTGGGCTGTTCCTCTGTTTTATTTATCCTTTTCTAAATGCTGTTATCCATATTTTCGGGGGGATAATTCGTGTGTTTTCTTTCTGCTTGACTCCTCAGACACTGCTGCGGGACGGCCGACGAGAGAGCACCGTCAGCACGCTATACCTCTCTCCCTCCAACATCGAGTCCGGCCAACAGATCACCTGCCGCGCCTCCAACAAGGCGGCTCCCAACGGAAAGGACGCCACTGTCACCATAGATATTCAACGTGAGTACATTTTCAGAGATGTTATACCTGGATTACAAACAAGTTACGTCGACGTGCCAGAAGTCCAGAAAATAGACACTACGTATAATATTACATATTATCGTCTCTGTCGGGTAGATACCTCATTATGTCCAAAACTTACTTTTCAATATTCAAATTCTAAAGTTCTACAACCTCGAAATGCGCAACTCGTCAAGCGTGTACATCTGCTACATTTGACGCTTTTGTGTGACGCTGTAGTGTGATCAAGTAAGTTAAAATATGGAGATAGCATATTATTATAGACATGCTTTCATGTCTGCAACCATACATTTTTAACCACTTTCAACCTGGCGTCACTATTTTGGGCATGGCATTATAGGCGAACAAACATTATAATTTTTTACCCAAAATAGCTCAAATAATGGATCTATTATCCATTCTCTTGAAAAAGAGCCATTATTTTTCGAGGGGCCAGTCATCTCTGCCAGAGCAAATGAAAAACAAGCTTACGTTTCGTCTGGTTCCCATAGGCTACAGTTTATCAGCTATAGTCATAATGCAGTTTCTTACATACCTCTCAATAAAAGGGATATGATTGCTCTTCACTATAAAGAAAACAACAAAAGAAAATAGCCTAGGTCTCTCTCCAAAGTAAATTAATGGTAGCTTGGTTGACATGAACACATCGCCTTTCTCATTCAAAGGAATATGTGCATTAATCATTGGTGATACAGCGAGCTCACGTGATATAAGATTACACATTGTGTTCTCAGGCGACGGCGGTGTCCGAAAATGGATTCAACCTGTGCAGTATGCTTTGTGGATGTTTTTCTTTTGTCTGGCCTCCCCTTCCAGTCCATAAGAATAGTAATACAGTCTACACTGCAAAATGCTCAGTGTGAATTTCACTGAAAAATGGACCTGGGTCCAGAGTTCAATTAGCACTGAGGATCTTGCAGGGTATTCAAGCTCAGGAAATGGGCACCCTCTGTGTATACGATTGTCAGATGATATTATTTAATCACAGAAACTATTTGCCGCAACTTATGGATTTGGAATAAAGGCCTTTTTGCATCCCTCACAGCTCCTTCAAAGCCATTAACTATGACTAATAAAGCAGAAAATACTATTCAGAGATGTGTTAGTCTTGACAGATCCATTCTTCCCTTCTCATGCATTTTCTTTCAACTTTTATTTCTTGTCATTCAAAAGGAATGGAGTCCTTACGCTACAGCTCAGAAACACTGAAGTGTGTGAGCCGAGTGATTAATGTTTGTTGTGCTCATTGTCAGAGAATCCTTTTTGTCATGCAAGACAATGGCGGTGCCACCGTCTTTCACGGAAAGTAGGCGACAGTTGAAAAACAAATGTCTCAGCCTTCTGCGTGGAGAACCCTCGAGCTGCGACACAGCTTACAATTGCCAACAGACTGCCAGTGCTCCATAAAACATGCTGTCGACGAAAAAACCTTTGTATCTTCCAGAAACCGTCAGTCACGTGTAGCAAAGTAAAAAAATAAAAAAGTATACCGGTATATATATACTGTATATATATATACCGGTGTGTGTATAAATATATATATATAAAAGGTTACTTTGCACACATTTACATGATTAAAAAATACATAGCATATAACACGGCACGAAGTGACACGCTATGAGCTTATATCGATCTGCTTTTTTTGAATAGCCAAATAAATCTAAAATGACAGAATGTGTTTCTGGATTTAATGTGCCCTGCTTGTTGTACATTAAACTCGAGCCTAGCGGTGTCAGGCCATGGGTGATGTGGGCAGTGATCAGAACTCGGCAAAGCAATGGGAAAGGCAGGCGTTGGATGCATTAGTGATGACGGCGACCTCGAGTTCCCAGAAAAAAGCTTGGAGATTTCCTACCAAGAACGCCATTAACCCTTTCCCCTGTTAATATTGATGGTGAAGCAGCCGTCACTCTCTCAGAGCAGTCAGGGCTGTGATGGAGAGGCACCTCATATCGCCAATCTTTCACCAAGGCCTGGCCCTTTTCCACCAAAAATAACTTTGGTTCTAGAACTGGTTCCGTTCTAGATTCTTGGAACCTTTGGTGCTTTCACGGAACTGGCGGCCAATTTGTTTTGGTTCCGGTTCCGAAACAACTTTAAGGGTCTTGAACCTATTCGTTCTCATTCAGTGGAAACACTCTGAACTGGTTCAATATTAGGCGGGGACAAAATAACCAAACCGGTTCAATCCTGGTGGAAATGGGCTCCACACATAAACTCTGAAAGCAGACACAGGGTTTGAATGGTGCTTTACCGCAGTGGTTCTCAAAGTGGGGGTCGTTGAGGGGGTTCCAAATGAACCTTTTAAAGGTCTGTAACTCTCAAGTGTGTATACCCATTTGTACACTCAGAGTTATGGGATCTTTGAAATGTATGTTTTGAGAACCACTGCTTTTACCCTGAATTTGCATATTTATCAAAGCCCCCCTGCTGTAACAGTTAAGGGTGTTTGTGATAACTACATTTCTGCCCTAAATCAGCCAAACTGGCCAAAACAGGAGGAATTAGCTCCTGTGCTGTTCCTGTATCGTTCACTTAAGGCTTTGGCTTATTTAATTGGCATATCAGAGGATTCAGTTTTGCTGCATTTGCTACATCATCATACAGTACATCATCACATTCCGTGCTCAGCCAATCAAATCATCACTTTCTGTGGTACACAACTACACACAGACACACAAAGCTGGGCATAGGAGGGGCTAGCGCCCCTCAAAAATATAATACAGCCTTTTGAAGTTCTTTCTCCCATTGAAAGAACAACAAATACTATGAGAAAGAAAGAAAGGTGGGGATGCAAAAATCTGAATTATTTCTTTCATTTTTTACACGATTTGTGTGCGAGACTCCTGTTCGGAGTCTCGCACTCTACGACATATCTACTGTGTGACATGTATGTGACGTACTGTATAACCCCAAATTTGGACACAGTCTCACTCAGAGCTAATACTGTGGCCTACACTGTGTGCACAATTTAGCTCTGATTGGTCCAGCAGCTTGCGAGATTAGCTCCGGAAACAGACCAAGACAGACATAAGCTCCGTTCACATTGAAGAAGCAGAAGCTAGCTTCTGCTTCTTCGTCCCATGTTATCTCTATGCTGAACAGCTTCTGCGTTTAAAAGCTGGAAGAATAGCTTTTTTTTGTTTTTGCTTTTTTTTTTTCTCACCGGACCTTAACTTTAAAGCAGCTTTTAAAAGCTGGAGCTTTAAAAATCTGCGTGTAGCCAATCAGAGCACAGCGTGGTTTGAGGAGGCGGAGTTGAGCTCATTTTACAAAACCGAAAACCCTCTGGAAAGCTGTCCGACCCAATTGTCCGCATTAAAAAATAAACTTTTTGAATATGGGCTGTATATGAAATATGAATGGATATTTGGCAAGACCATAGCATATTTTGTGATAGAAATTAAAGTTTATATGAGAAACAAGTTGTCGAAGCGGTGAAAACAGGTTGTGTTCCGTGTGCCGTCGCGAGTGTCACGTTTCTGGGGACAAGTCATCATGCATTCAACCCCCCCCTCCGGTTCTCATCGAAGCTATGGATGGACTACTGAACTGAACTCTCCGGAACGCTATCCGTCGCTGACGCTGATTGTGGACTAAACAGTGCACACACACACGGTTGATAAATTAGCAGATATAGATAGATAGACAACACACACACACACACACACACACACACACACACACACACACAGTACACAGTACAGTAGTCCCCAGTACTGGAACGCCGAGGAGAGCTGTGCTCGGAGACGATTTGCGGGACGTTTCCTCGCACTAAAATTAATTGCCCTTGTCGCGGGACCTCGCCCTGAGCACAGGGCGTTGACCACTGGTGTACGCTCCTCGACACCCAGTCTCAACTTAGGGGGTCCTCCGCGGGCCGGGCCACAGGGTCCAGAAGTCGGTCCACTTTCGTGTGTGTGTGTGTGTGTCGCTGCATTGTATGTTGATTGTTGAAACGTGGGCACCGTGAATCATACCTTTAAAAAATAATTAATAGCCTTTATATCAGTTGTATGTACCCCCTCTATTTATGCAATATGTTGCCCATGTTTTGTGATTGGTTTGCTGCGTTCTGAATCGATAAACCAATCGCATATATTTATTTGAGGGAATAATTTCAGACAGCGCCGAGATAGGAGCTCCCTTCCACGGGAGACTTGGGACTGAATGTCCGGAAATCGCACGTAAACATAAGCTGTTTTAATTGCTTTTACGACGTGCTGGATACATACAATTGTATTTCTACGGTATGCTCTTTCTAAATCAACATTAACATTACATACAGAGCCGCCATTTAAAACAATGCCCGGAGGGTTTCGCTCGTGGCCTGGGGGAGACGAGAGCGGAGTGGGGGGGGAGACATGAGCACTGAAGACGGAGGATTGAGATCCCGTCCGTTCGGTTATTTACAAACAAGTTTACCAAGATTATATTATTTATTCATCCATACATAGGTTATGATGTAACTAAATATATAAGTATGTCTCCTCTACAGTCGCTATTTTACATTTTAGACTTTCAAATGCGCATCTGCGCAGTCTCTCGTCTCAAAGCCAGACAGCCAGTCCAGGCAGCTTGAGTGACAGGTACCTTGTACACGCCCACTTTCTCAAAAAAAAGCTGCGTCTTTTAGATTTCTGCTTCTGCTTTTTAAAGCAGCTTCTTCGGTCTGAATGGGGCTTTAGACTCTGAGAAGCCAAAAAAGAAAATAAATCATAATTTCTATAATGTTGATGTGGGCTGTGTTTCAGTAAGCATCATAAAATTGAGATATTGCTGGTATAAATCCTTCTAATTCTGATACGTTCAAACAACAGTGTAAGATTACTAAAATGGCAGTATATTATGCTATGCCCTGAATCCGTGCCATGTGTCCTTTTGACTCCCAGTGCAGTAAATCAGCTAAATACATATGTATGGTGGCGCCGTCCTTCATTTTAATGGCATATGAACTGTATAGTATTACAATTAACCGTCTATCCAGGGTGACAGTGTGAAAAACATAGGTCAGGCTTATTAAAAAAAGAAGAGGCTTGTTATTGTCTCTAATTGTCCACGGTCCCTCTTCTACCTAGCGGGAGCTGCAGGGGGACAATGCCGAGAGGAGCCCACGCGGCTAGCGGCTCCTCTCGGATAATTGGATGAAAAGAAGACTTGTGCAGGGTAATTGCAACAAGAGGAGGAGCATGGACCAAATAATGCATTTTCCGTTTGATAATTAATAGCCAAATGCAGATGTGTTGTGCCCACAGAGGTCTCTCTGCTGGCAGATGCGCACACACGCACGCGCACACACACACACGCAAAGAGTGTAACGGAGTGTTTTATCAAGTGGCTTCATTGACTCCCATGGGTCTGATCTCTTGTGACAGAGGCCCATATTTTTGCATTCATTATACGAGGCTATGTCTCTATTATGCCGCGGCCCACTTCAAACAGTTTGCACTCACGAAAGGTGCACGCAAAAGTGAATTACACGTACACACACACACACACACACACACACACAAACGTGATATTGTTTATTTATGTTGTTGGTGTCTTATGGGATGGGTCTTAACGACAAGACACGAAAATTAAAATTAATTAATTCACACACACACACAAACACACACACACACACACACACACACACACATACACAGGGTCTGAGTAAACATGGTCATTCTCAACCGTTTTAATTTCAGGGACCGCCAGTTTGTTATGCATATTATATTCGATTTTTGAGGAGCGCCAGCCCCTCTAAAGCCCAAACCACACCAATGGGTTGACATGCATGCAACTCTTGCAACCAAACGGTTGCGAGTAGACCCATGCAGGCCCATGTAGTTGCAAACAACCATTTCATTGAACCAATTGAATCACCATGTGCCGACGTGCAACAAGACATATCACAACGCTGGAACGAACGCTAAAACAGTTTTGTTGTGTCTCGACCCATTGGTGTGGTTTGGGCTTATTGGTGCGTTGAACTTCCAGATGCAAAACCACAATCTACCATTCATTGTCAATGGAAGCCATCGACATGAAGATGCAAACATGCATCCATCGTTTGTAGCTGCTGCGAAAGCTGCAAAGCTACAAAGTGAAGCTGAGCTTGGTTCAACTTCCAGGTGCAAAGCTTTGCTGGCTGACGGAAACTTTCGACGTCTTCTTCTAGTCCAATGCAATGCCTAGGTCCAAAATGCCTAGGTCCAAAATGCCTAGGTCCAAAATGCCTAGGTCGCAGTTGAGACTCCGTGCTGGATTGTTGTTGTTGCCGGCCGCCGTGCCTTCGACGCACATCACTACTGACACACGCTTGATGACGCCAACGAACGCGTGAGCATCAGATTGTACAAAGCGACAAAGCAACAAATCATGCTGTGGTCTTTCATCTTTGCACGTGCCTTGTGTGAATGCGACATAACGTCTTTTGGTTACGTCATATGGCAGCCAAGTCTATGGCTTGTTTAAAGTACGGTGTTTCATTGTTTAAAGAAGTGAGGCACCTCACCTCACACAAGTGTGATTTATTTTTTACATTATTGAGGGAGAGCCCCTCCTACGTCTAGCTTTGAAACACAAAAATTGAAGGCAAAAGTAAAATGATGATAAAAGCGCCCCTCAATTCACACGGGAGGGATTTTTATTATGTGCTATCTCAGACTGCAAACGACCCTGTAAAAGGTATTTTAACTCAGACCTCTTTCAGACGGTGATGGTCTCCAGATAAAACGGCAAAGTCCTGTTATGTTCTCATACACAGAGCATGGAGGCAGAGCGCGCCACGGGATGGTTATATCACAACTTCACAAGGCATTTTATTTACATCATGGTTTTACATTCATCAAACGCTGATGAGCGGCGCTTTGTAGGCAAGGAGGGAGGCTTGTTCATTGTAGGAACTCCATTATATCATATTGCTCTGCTATGGGCTCAGATCCATGCCAATATTATCTGTGTGTTCGTAAAAGAAAATGCGTAAAAAAACAATCTGTAAAAGAAAAATGCGTAAAAAAACAATCTGTAAAAGAAAAATGCGTAAAAAAACAATCTGTAAATGAAAATGCGTAAAAAAACAATCTAAGTTACAGATGCTTTTTTTGGTTCCCCAGTGATATCACTGCCAAAAATCACATGACGGCTGAGAGCCAATCACTTACGAACAGAAAAAAAGCCAATCTAAGTTACAGATGCTTTTTTTGGTTCCCAAGTGATATCACTGCCAAAAATCACATGACGGCTGAGAGCCAATCACGTGAGGCCTTTTCCTCTACCCAATCAAAAAGCTCCATAAGTCTGCCTGGCAACTGAGGTTGCCATGTTTGTCTGGGGCTACGTTATAAGTATAAGTATAAGTTTATGAGTTACAAGTTTAGCTATATTATATCCATATCTTGTCTTAAAACAACCACTCAATGGCATTATTGACTAATTCATTATTTTATAATGATATATATATATGATATATATATATATATAAGTTTATGATTTACAAGTTTAGCTATATATCCATATCTTGTCATAAAACAACCACTCAATGGCCAATTGACTAATTCATTATTTTAGTAGCCTATATTAAATAGGGGGGTCTCAAGATTCGGGGACCCCCAGGGACCCCCCGGGACCCCCCGGGACCCCCCAGGGACCCCCAAATGGTAACTAATTTTTCAACCGTTTTTGACGGGGGTTGGCTTGTTGTGATTGTGTCGCCCCCCTGGGGGCGTCTTTGGGGGTCTCAAGGTTCAGGGACCCCCAGGGACCCCCCAGGGACCCCCAAATGGTAACTGTCATTTCTCAACCGTTTTTGACGGGGGTGGGCTCGTTGTGATTGTGTCGCCCCCCTGGGGGCGTCTTTGGTGGTCTAAAGGTTCGGGGACCCCTGGGGACCCCCCAGGGACCCCCAAATGGTAACTCTGTCATTTCTCAACTGTTTTGGACGGGGGTGGGCTCGTTGGAATCGTGTCTTTGGGGGTCTCAAGGTTCAGGGACCCCCAGGGACCCCCAAATGGTAACTCTGTCATTTCTCAACTGTTTTGGACGGGGGTGGGCTCGTTGGAATCGTGTCGCCCCGCTGTGGGGGTCTTTGGGGGTCTCAAGGTTCGGGGACCCCTGGGGACCCCCCAGGGACTCCCAAATGGTAACTGTCATTTCTAAACTGTTTTGGACGGGGGTGGGCTCGTTGGAATCGTGTCGCCCCCCTGGGGGCGTCTTTGGGGGTCTCAAGGTTCAGGGACCCCCAGGGACCCCCAAATGGTAACTCTGTCATTTCTCAACCGTTTTGGACGGGGGTGGGCTCGTTGGAATCGTTCTCAGGGTTTTGGAGGTTCAGGGAACCCCCGGGACCCCCCAGGGACCCCCAAATGGTAACTCTGTCATTTCTCAACCATTTTGGACGGGGGTGGGCTCGTTGGAATTGTGTCGCCTCTCTGGGCGCATTATCAGGGTTTTGGAGGTTCGGGGACCCCTGGGGGCTCCCACATGGTAACTCTTGACATTTTTATGATAGATCTTTATTGATGGGAGGGAGAGACAGAGATAACCATTTATATTCATCTGCATATTCTTCTTACTATAGCTCTCTCTCTCTCACACACTTTTCAGATATCACTTGATATGGACATTTAACCAAGCGATTCGCCCTAGAGAACTTTGGTTCCTACCTAAATAAATAACTGAAAAATACTGCACTGACTGACACAGAGGCAGTTACATTAGAGCTTTGTAACATGATGGGTAATTTGTATATGCAGGTGTGATTTATTGGCGTGGGTGTACATAGGCTATAGCTGTTGGGATTTATATTTAAGTGTAGGAAGGAGGAATATGCATTCAACTGGGTACTGTAGATGTGCCCAGAGAGGCAACACGATTCCAAC
Organism: Protomyctophum bolini; assembly: GCF_963924005.1. Taxonomy (NCBI): domain Eukaryota; kingdom Metazoa; phylum Chordata; class Actinopteri; order Myctophiformes; family Myctophidae; genus Protomyctophum; species Protomyctophum bolini. The sequence goes on along the minus strand of NC_137874.1, from coordinate 18,471,128 downwards.
ACGGGCTCAGTGCTGGCACCGATGTTATTCAACATCTACATCCACGACCTACCCCTAACAACATCAAGGAAGTACGGCTACGCAGATGACCTGGCAATTTTGCTCAGCAAACCAACCTGGGAAGCAATAGAGGAAGGCCTCTCTGAGGACATGAACATCCTGTCTTCATACCTGAAGGACTGGCGCCTGAAGCTCAGTGTTGAGAAGACTGTGGCAACAATGTTCCACCTCTACAACAGGGAAGCAACCCGTTGACAATGGTTGACAACGGCCGGCTAGAGCACCAGTCCTCCCCGACATACCTTGGAGTGAAGCTTGACAGAACTCTGTCCTTTAAGCAACACCTGGACGGCGTCAAGGGAAAGACCACCGCCCGTGCAGCACTGATAAGGCGTCTAGCTGGCACGACATGGGGAGCGTCCACGAAGACGCTGCGCATCTCCACCGAGGCCCTGGTGTTCCCCACCGCTGAGTACTGTGCCCCAGTCTGGAGCCGTAGCCCTCATGTCCAAAAACTGGACGCTGCCCTCAACAGCGCCCTACGGACTGTCTCTGGATGCCTACGAGCCACTCCAACCAACCAACTGCCAGTCCTTGCTGGAATCGCCCCCGCAGAGGTCAGGCGAGAAGCAGCCACACTGGCCCTTGCTCGCAGGGCTCAGCTGAGCGAGGCCCACCTCCTCCACGGGGTCGTCACAGAGACACCACAGCGCATGCGTCTCAAGTCCCGGCGGCCCTTTGCCACACAGGCCCAGGAACTGCTCCATACAACACCAGCCGACACCTCCAAGGCTTCCTGGGTGAAGGCAAGATGGAGGGACCAGTGGAAGGCAGCAGAACCATCCAGGCTTCACCACTACATTGAGGATCCCACAGATGTTCCTGGCCAGCACCTCCCCCGCAAGGAGTGGACAACCCTCAACCGCCTGAGGACGGGTGTCGGACGCTTTGGTGCATCTATGCAGAAGTGGGGTCTCACAGACAGTGCCCACTGCGAATGTGGGGACCCATCACAGACTGTTGAACATGTGCTGACCAGCTGCCCTATATACCGGCCACCGAATGGTGACCGTGGGCTAATTGACCTAGACAATGACACACTGGACTGGCTTGCTGCAACGGAGCTAAAGGTCTAAGGACATACGACAGAAGACCCCCGTCCAAAACGGTTGAGAAAGCATTTGGGGGTCCCTGGGGGTCCCTGAACCTTGAGACCCCCAAAGACGCCCCCAGGGGGGCGACACGATTCCAACGAGCCCACCCCCGTCCAAAACAGTTTAGAAATGACAGTTACCATTTGGGGGTCCATGGGGGGTCCCCAGGGGTCCCCGAACCTTGAGACCCCCAAAGACCCCCCCAGCGGGGCGACACGATTCCAACGAGCTCACCCCCGTCCAAAACAGTTGAGAAATGACAGAGTTACCATTTGGGGGTCCCTGGGGGTCCCTGAACCTTGAGACCCCCAAAGACACGATTCCAACGAGCCCACCCCCGTCCAAAACAGTTGAGAAATGACAGAGTTACCATTGGGGGGTCCCCAGGGGTCCCCGAACCTTGAGACCCCCAAAGACGCCCCCAGGGGGGCGACACAATCACAACGAGCCCACCCCAGTCAAAAACGGTTGAGAAATGACAGTTACCATTTGGGGGTCCCTGGGGGTCCCTGAACCTTGAGACCCCCAAAGACGCCCCCAGGGGGGCGACACAATCACAACAAGCCAACCCCCGTCAAAAACGGTTGAAAAATTAGTTACCATTTGGGGGTCCCTGGGGGGTCCTGGGGGGTCCCTGGGGGTCCCCGAATCTTGAGACCCCCCTATTTAATATAGGCTACTAAAATAATGAATTAGTCAATTGGCCATTGAGTGGTTGTTTTATGACAAGATATGGATATATAGCTAAACTTGTAAATCATAAACTTATATATATATATATATATATATATATATATATATATATATATATATATATATATATATATCATATATATATATATTATATATGATATATATATATATATTATATATATATATCATTATAAAATAATGAATTAGTCAATAATGCCATTGAGTGGTTGTTTTAAGACAAGATATGGATATAATATAGCTAAACTTGTAACTCATAAACTTATACTTATAACGTAGCCCCAGACAAACATGGCAACCTCAGTTGCCAGGCAGACTTATGGAGCTTTTTGATTGGGTAGAGGAAAAGGCCTCACGTGATTGGCTCTCAGCCGTCATGTGATTTTTGGCAGTGATATCACTTGGGAACCAAAAAAAGCATCTGTAACTTAGATTGGCTTTTTTTCTGTTCGTAAGTGATTGGCTCTCAGCCGTCATGTGATTTTTGGCAGTGATATCACTGGGGAACCAAAAAAAGCATCTGTAACTTAGATTGTTTTTTTACGCATTTTTCATTTACAGATTGTTTTTTTACGCATTTTTCTTTTACAGATTGTTTTTTTACGCATTTTTCTTTTACAGATTGTTTTTTTACGCATTTTTCTTTTACAGATTGTTTTTTTACGCATTTTCTTTTACGAACACACAGATAATATTGGCATGGATCTGAGCCCATACTCTGCATCAATGTAATAAACAATATGAGTTGTGAGCCAACGTGAGCCATGATATCATACGTTTTGCGGATTCACCGTTTTGCTAGGCTTTACTGTTAATATTAATGTTAATGTTAATAATCAATCAAAACAGCCCATATGGGTTTCTCAACTACCAATCATGTAGTTGGGGACCAACGCGACACACGTCACTGAGACTGAAAGCCATTGCAGTAAATACAGTGAGACCTAGAAAAGGTAGAACAGGCTGAGAATCAAGGCCACACACATGTATAAAACTTTGAATAGATTCAAGCCTAAAAGGCTGTATGCAAAAACAAACACATACAATACTGCATGATATGCACCGTTTCTCGCAGAAACCCCGAAGAGGCGTTGTTTGTTTCTTATAATAATGTGGAACTGCACTGTGTGCAAGCAAAGAATGTCCACATACCATCCTATTGTAGCAATTATTAATTAGCAATATAGATAATTGCCAACAGCAGGGATATACTATGGTTGATGTCAAAGACCATATGTGCATATCGTTTCACAGAGACATCCGCATCTGATTATATCAAAAGCAGTCACAAGGTGCCCACATAATGCACACGCATGCTCGCACATCGAGGCGTATATGCGCTCGCACGCACGCGTGCACACACGACATGCGAAGACTGTCACACAATATGCTTTGTGTGTTTTATATATAACTAAACATATGGTCATCTTCGTTAAGTCCTAGACATGTCGTGGAACACTGAACAAAGCCTTATGTTGAGAAAAAAAGTCCACCATTTACAAAGGTATGAGAGCCGAAAACAAACCATATGTGAAGCCAACACTGGAAACAATGAGGAACACCTGTTTGTTTCCTTCCGCCAATACTAATGAAACTGAGGTGCAACTTAAAGACACAACGGCACCATTTGTATACTTTTTCTGCTGGTCCCAGAGGGGGTATGGGGGGGGGTAGGGCAAGTTAACCCAATCTATGCCGAACCCGCAAAATCTCTGGTTTCTTTAATGTCCTTTAATCCAGAATTAAGAGTATTTTATTTACTGTTCGTTAGCTGTTTTTAGCATCCGTGCCTAGCCTCCCGGCACGCGATCGAAAGCATCTTTAGATCTCCCATCGAGATAAAGACTATGTTTACGTTGTTTATGTTTCTTGAGATGATGCTTTGGACTGAAGCTCTGTGCACGTACACACAATTACTTCCGGTTCAACTAGGCTCAAAGAGCGCATGTTAAAGACGGCCCTTCTATTGGAGTTTTTGGGCACCTATAGTCTGAGTTCAGCCACCAGGTGGCATATAATGGGTTTTAACTCTGGGAGTGTATAAATAGAACCACATTTGGTTTCATTTGTACAATCAGGTTATTGCAGTCGGTGGCCTCATGCAAAGTAAACTGTGGGAACGTGACATGGAAAAAGTATGAGGATAACTGCCATGCCTGTGTGCTGTATTTTCACTTTCCCATTAGCTGCAATCTTCTCTGGCAAATGAGTGAAGGCTGAATAGGAACAGATTGGACCATGTAACCTACAGGCCCATCACTTTCACTTAATATAGATTTGTCAACGTCACTCAAAATAACAATCATGATACACCTCAACAACTACCAAATGTACTGTATAGGCCTAGTCGAGAATATGGAACGTCTTGATAATCTATATGTAATACCTACTGGTAAAAGAAATAATGTTTTCAGCTTATGTCAATTTCCATTTCCATTCCATTTTATACAAACATCATACTCTATGTTTATAGTGCTCTAAACAAACATTAGAAAGTCCATAGACTTGGCTGACCATCACCTTTATTTCAACTCGGGAATGCACTACAATTGTAGCCGAGGTTACAATACAACACAATACAAATCAAAATACATCCAGTAGACCTTACATTACAAATCACACCCGTGTGAAGTGAGAGGCGCTAATATATTAAAGTCTAACTCATGTTGAATACCTATTCACGATGTAATGGTGATGTAAAACAAACGGTGCAAACATTAAACATCAATTAAACAATAAAGAGACAATATGACATAATGAGGCACATTGTGACGTAAATATTCCCTTCATTGTCAATTGCGTTTACAAAACAAACATTGAACCATTGAACGTTAAGCAGAACAGCCAATCAATCAAAAAAAAAGAAACAAATAAAATGACTCAATTGAAACAGGAGCACTCACTGTTAAAAATGTTTTGGAGCATTCCATTGAACTGACCGAATGAGCTCAGTTTTAAAGATTTGGGGAGTTCATTCCAAGATGTTGGGCCGCTGACAGAGAAAGCTGCTCTGATAGTAAGATATCACCAGAGCGGGTCTGATAGGTGCTATCGTTCAGTACCAGCATAGAGCAAATGATATAGGCAGGGAGCAGCAATAGCTTTATATAAAAACAGGTACCAGTGTTTATCCCGCCTCAGAGAGGATAAACCTCAGTTCACATAAAGTGCACAGTTGTGGGTACTAGGTTTGTTTAAAGTGCTCTAAACAAACATTAGGAAGTCCATAGACTTGGAAAGAAAAAACAAGATATACAGTGAGTACAGTATTACCCAATGAACATATGGCTTAATTACATTCCATAGATAGACTAAAAGTAACCCAGTATGTGATTATTACAATATTAATTCTCCCACCATCTTAGTCACAAGGCAATTTTAGGACGTCTCAAGTGCTTAAATATTTGTCAAACCCAATGGAGACGTATGTGACCAATTACATTGTTATATATTGTTATATAAATACATTTAAATACATTTAAATAAATAAAAATCAAACTTGTGTGAAATGAGGGGCACTTTTATCATCACATCCCATGCTACGGACACACACAAAGCTATGCATGGGAGGGGCTAGAAAAAGAAAAAACGACACATGGATATACTATATAGCAGTTATGTAGCCTACTGCATGAGGCATCAACTCGACAGTGACAATATATAAGACAAGCAGGGCGTTGCGTTATCAGACTGGAATCAAGCATCCAGCAGGAGAGCAGGAGGGATTGTTGGCAAAGCCGGTAAAGTAAGCCAAGCCAAGCATCAGAGCCATGATGCACAGGGTGCAGACTCCAAACGATATCACCAGGTGCCTGACGATGTGATCCGACCTCATGACCTGGACCTGACATGGACTGCCCACAAATGGACTCATGGCCTGGACTTGCATTGAACTGGTCCGAAACAATGGACTCCCACGTTTTGACTCGTCTCTTTCCTCCTCGAACAACACGCCTGCGCCCCCATCTAAAGAACAAGCAAGCTCTTCCTCTCTTTGCGCGTATTCCGTCTCTTCAACCTGGGCATCTTTGATGAACTGTTCCAGACTTTTCACTTGGGTCGAGAGAGACGAGTTCTCTGACTGCAGTCTATTGACTTCGCAATCCGCCGCTTCCAGGAAGCTCATCAGTTCATCGTTGAGCTGCTTTAGTTTGCCTTGAGTGTGTTCCAGCTCGGCTATTCTCTCAAAATCCACCATCTCTGCAAGCTCCCTTTTTGATCTAATTGGGCACTGATATATTCCCTACTGCATACGGCCTCTTTTATAGGACTTTACTCACGCTCTCTCGCTGATCGAGCTCTGGACTGACGTCACACCGCTTTGGCACAGCATTGGCCGGCTTATTGCATGGGTTGGCTGACGTCAGGATCTCCACATTGCCCATATATGGGCTGTGTCAAGCATGTACATAGGTATATTTGTCCAGACAGACTCACAGGCAAGACAGACAAGACAACCAACTTTAACTTTATTGAATAAATATTATTGCTGTAGCATATTATAACATGAAAATAGAATGTATTGCTGAGTTTTCATTCTGCAGAATGTGTCACATTTGCCATTGACAATGAAAGGAGAATTTACGTCATGTGTGTCTGAACAAAACGACTTTTTGTATCAACACAAACAAACAATGAAAGGATATTTATGTCATATACTATTATGTGTCTGAGCAAAATGCTTTTTTAAACACAGTGCAACTGTATTTGTGTTGATTTGTTCAGATCTATTTCATATTAAACCGTTTCGGTTTCGAGCGTGTGTGGCTTTTGGTGTTTTTGGAATTTGAATCCTGAACAGTAACAGTTTTTTAGGACATATGAGGTTTTCACCCGACGGAGACGATACACATCATTGACTGGTGGAACCCTCATCCCCCTCCCTCTACATCAGAGGTCACAGCCGATCTACAAGATCACAACCACTCGCAGTGTGACCAGTTGTGCGCCTGTAGATCTGCTATTTCCATCTGTTGTTCACTATATGACGAGACCAGAATAGGGCTCACGTCCTTAACGGAGTGTACAATACTCTTCCATTTCCGTTTCCACTGTGAACATTTCTTGGCAAATGACAGAGAAGCAAAGTTGTTAAAAAAGTAAACATAGTTAAATTTTATTCAATCCACTTATCAAGACAAATCCAGCTGTGCCAGGTATTTTAAGTCTAATTAATATGCAGATTTGATTCAAATGAGCATCTCAGCAATTTCCTATCACTTGGTAGTCTGCCAGGTCTGCATTTCCCTCTTTGGTTATGGCTTCTACAGTATCTTGTTAAGTGAATGAACGCAACACTGTATACACACAACATAGCTACGGTAATTGTCATCAAATTAACCTGTGACCCGAATAAGATGCATGACATAACATAACATAACAAGTAAGTAACATAACATATTACGACTTATTTGTTATTTCCATGCATTAGCCTCGTCTACGGGTCATTTTACATGGATATTCTGATATTTAAAATTAATCCTAATTCCCAGCACAAGCTCTTGACGCACAGGACAAATTAGCAAGTGTCGTGTCAGATTTTCACTTCTTCCTCACAGAAAATGACTGGATTCATGTGGAATTAATACCAGCAAAGCTTCAACTCATTAAGACCTGGGGCCAGTTCTACGTAATGCCTTCTAAATCAGTAGTTTGCAAAAATGTTCAAAAATAGCAGATATACTAGCTCGCAGCACGGCACGGAGAACTGAGTATGCATATGAAGCATAAAACTGCCGGCGGGCCCAATATCATTAACGAGAGTCACACCTAACAGAATCGCCGGGGTGATTTTTTTGGAGCACTGACACGGTTTTGGAGAAAATAATCCGTGAGCCAGAGGTAGAGGGAGTGACGTCAAGACTTTGGTACATGGTACAGTAACCACATACAGTAGGCTCTGATGCCTGACAGAGATGCCCCGGTTTGACTCTTAGGCCGGGCGGACCGTTTGCTGCATGCATGTCACTACTCTCTCTGTTTCCTGTCTCTCTCTCACTGACTATCAATAAAGGCAAAAATAAATCCTCCAATATACGGTATATATATTATGTATTTGTTAAAGTAGCAATTTCCGGTCAGCGGCAGGATGGAACCAGTGCATGGGTGCACCAGTTGCCGCTGGAGTCTGTGTGTGATTTGGTGAATTTACAATTTGCTGTTGGTGTTTTGCTTGCAAATAAACACCAACTCATATCGTGTGCACTAGTAAAGATTTTAGCGTTTCGTCTCATAATAATAATGTCCAAAAGTGTTACTTTTCAGGATTCAAATTAAATAATGGCAAAAGTAGCACATCCACAAGTTCAAAGTGTGTCATTTCGAGCTTGTGGATCTGCTGCTTTTGATAGGTTTGTGTGTGATGCCGTGGTATTGTCAAGCAGGGCATTCATTTACCATAAAACACAAAAAGTCAGAATATGGAGATAGGAGCTAGGTTTCTGCCCGTCGGCAACGAAATAAACCAATTAGACAGGGTAACATGTTTTTAATTCATTCCTTTTTCCAATGTATCTTTTAAGTTGACCAGAACAAACTATATATGGAATATGGTTTACTTTACACGTTGTCATGCTGCATGGAGCATCAGTGATACCCTCTTCAACCGTTTCTCCGTTGCAGACACAGGAATAATTTGTGGGAGTTGTGGTGGTTCAGTTTTACTTATTTATTTGCATTATTTATTCATGTGTTTAGTTTATTGAATAGGCTATACCCAAAGGTTTGTAGGCTGGATACACAGTGGTGAAAGTAGATTATAGATCTCGCCAGGGGCCTAAGGTTTCGCAATGTCTTAAATAAATGATGCCACATAGTATGCAAGTTGCACTTAAGCCTGATTGATATTTACAGTAGTTGCCCGCTGGTGTAAGTGTGCCAAAAGTGGCACATCTGCAAGCCTGAAGGTCAGCTATTTTTGCTACCTACTAATATCAATTAAGCATTACAATTTACAACTTAATACATAGTGACTTACAGTAAGCAAGAACAACACAATGATGTAATACATCAAATACATAGAAATAGTCATCAAGGCTCATAAGCAAGCTACAGTAGGAACCTAACATCCGCCTATCAGTAGAACATCTGTACAATGAAACTATGTCTACATACGGTATGCTATCTAAATTACATATAAATCCTGAGATCACATGTAATCACTTGCTTTATTATATCAACCTTTATTCAAGCAGTGTGATGACTATAGTTTCTTCTCCTTTAAAGATCTCCCCCTTGTCAACCTTACCGTGGAGCCCCAGCCCATTCTGGAAGGGAATCTGGTGAGGTTCCACTGCTCTGCCAAGGCCAACCCACCAGTCATCTACTACAGGTCAGCTTTAATATGACTGTGTTCATTTGCATTCACTGTTTCTCTCTATCTCTTTCGCTCTCTTTCTTTTCTGTTGTAATTATATATATATGTATATATATATATAATACAATACAATCAAGTCAACCAAGTGGGTCCATAGTTCAAAGGCGTTCCAAAAGCACAATTAGATTTCTGATTGTGTGCCGCAAGACAACGCAAAGGTTCTCCTTTTCTTTTCTCTCTGCAACGATCTAATGCTTAATTTATGCTCCATCGTACATCTTTGGTCTGAACTAGGCTTAAAAGACACTCACAGTGACTTCCGACTAACACTATCCATGCACGGCAGATACTAGGGTAGATCACAGTGACTTCCCACTATAACACTATCTATGTACGTTAGATACTAGGGTGGATCACAGTGACTTCCCACTATAACACTATCTATGTACGTTAGATACTAGGGTAGATCACAGTGACTTCCCACTATAACACTATCTATGTACGTTAGATACTAGGGTGGATCACAGTGACTTCCCACTATAACACTATCTATGTACGTTAGATACTAGGGTAGATCACAGTGACTTCCCACTATAACACTATCTATGTACGTTAGATACTAGGGTGGATCACAGTGACTTCCCACTATAACACTATCTATGTACGTTAGATACTAGGGTAGATCACAGTGACTTCCCACTATAACACTATCTATGTACGTTAGATACTAGGGTGGATCACAGTGACTTCCCACTATAACACTATCTATGTACGTTAGATACTAGGGTAGATCACAGTGACTGACCACTATAACACTATCTATGTACGTTAGATACTAGGGTAGATCACAGTGACTGACCACTATAACACTATCTATGTACGTTAGATACTAGGGTAGATCACAGTGACTTCCCACTATAACACTATCTATGTACGTTAGATACTAGGGTGGATCACAGTGACTTCCCACTATAACACTATCTATGTACGTTAGATACTAGGGTAGATCACAGCGACTTCCCACTATAACACTATCTATGTACGTTAGATACTAGGGTAGATCACAGTGACTTCCCACTATAACACTATCTATGTACGTTAGATACTAGGGTAGATCACAGTGACTTCCCACTATAACACTATCTATGTACGTTAGATACTAGGGTAGATCACAGTGACTTCCCACTATAACACTATCTATGTACGTTAGATACTAGGGTAGATCACAGTGACTTCCCACTATAACACTATCTATGTACGTTAGATACTAGGGTGGATCAAACGGCAAACTCAACATATAGAAAATGATTGGAAACCAGAATCCGTCTTGTTGGATTGTCATTGACATTTTATGTCTGAGGCCTTATACACACATTATACAAACGAACATTCTGTGTTCCGTCTCAATGCTCAATGTGTCTCAATGCTTTTCCAATGGAAGTCACGTGGTTTGGCATGAATGAATGAATTAATTTAATTTGTTTTTAAATCATGAAAAATGCTTTTTTGAAAATGTTTTGAAATGATCATAATCAAAAACAAAATGTAGGAAACCAAAATATAAGGATCCATAAAAATGTGTCGGTGACCCCCCCCGACCCACTGTTTGGGGGTAAATATATAAATGTGCATGATACTGCAGAGCAGACAGCACAACATACCATGCCAATTTGTACATTTATATAAAAGTGCGTGCTGGTATTCTCTTATAGAGATTTATTGTGAAGTAACGTTTTCCGACGGGGAAAGCGTTTTTGCTTAGTGATTACCTAAAAGTTTGAACTTGCCTGTACAAGACACCAAGTCGAGGACACCACGTCTTATTTTAATGTACTGCTGAGGTGTCTGCTAACCAGGGCCATCTGACGAAGCAACACACATCTTTTTAGAATAGGGCGGGCCGCGTGGGAACAGGCAAACAACGTGCTCCTGAAACGGATCACAAGTCATCACTGAATGTGTGAAAGTACTTTTCGATGGTGCTGCTCATTTCTCCAAGTGATCAAAACAGCAGTGATGAATGGTCGCTGATGATCAGCGGCCGACTGAATAGCATGTTGGGGTAGGAGCGAAGTGAGGACTTTCACACCTGGTGCTACAGCCAGAGATGTACTTGGTTGCACATTGTGTTGCCTACCGAAAATATAGCTTAAAGATTGGCTATTTTCTGTATGGCTTTACTGTAGGTAGAGCTTGTAGATCTTTGTGTTTTTCTGTCGCACAACGAATCCTGAATCAGGCTTAACACCCTGCAGCCCCTCCACGGACCAAGGAGGGCTTTGCTTTGAATCAAAACGAGCTCTGTGGCTCCTCTCTTTCCTTTTTAGATTTCTGAAAACGCAACTTTGTTAAGTTTACCTAACTTAGGCGAAGCCGTGGCAGGATTAAGCACACTGTCTTTACAGCCCCCGATAAAATTTCAATTTTAAATCTCAATACCCTTGAGCTACCGGCAGCCCAACAGGCATTTCAGTATATTACACACAGCTTGCCTGGAATAAGATCTGATCTGCTGGGACGCGACGAGTCGAGCATTCCGAGATAGGGCGCGCGCATGCCGACGTACGCAGCGCTTGACTCGGGTTGTCAGGGGCAGGGCAACAAGGCACTTAGTCTGTGAAATGTGTCAAAAATACTCCTGAAGCTATAAACACTTGTCCGGCGGCAGGCGTCTCGTTGATTATAAATGTGCAGACAGCCCTGAGAGCGTTGCCACACATCTCTGCCATCTGCCCGTGGACAAGGGCAGGGATAAGCATCATGCCTCTGCTGCATTAGGAAGGCAGTTCACTCTTCCTGTGACTCACATGCCATCCTCCACTTGGAGGTTATATATGGAACAGGTGGAGGCCAATGTTTGCCGTAAAGGAGTGACAAAATGGAGAGTGTCAGTCTCTAACTGACAGCATGACATACATGTATACTGTACGTAGTCAGTGGTGGAAAACATACTCAAATGTTTAACTTAAAAAGTATCAATGCTGCATTATAGAAATACTCTGTTACAAGTAAAAGTCCATGCATTAAAAATGCACTTCAGTAAAAATACAAGTATTGGCATCAAAATGGACTTAAAGTACCAAAAGTAATAGTGCTCATTATACAATAATAATAATTGTAATGGAGTAGTGTAGCACTCGCCGATATCAAACAAATATCAAGCATTAAAATACGGAGATCTCCGTCTAGGACAGATAACAGATGCGTTTGAAAAGATGTAGCTCTCCGTCTTGATCAGTTAAAGTGCATGACAAAGTATAGCCCTCATGTCATCTCTCATTAGACATTAATATGTTAATTAGCAGAATTTCTGTAAAAAACCAAGACAAGCAAGTGTACACATTTGTTGGCCCAAGCCTGAAAAGCTGGAGCCTCCATCTGATGAGCCACCAGCCCATCAGATAGACTTCGTCTCAGGTTTTAAAAAAACAAAAAAGAAACTGCCTGCCCCTGGCCAGCTGGAGCGCCTGATGGAGGGGAAAGGAACAGGTTGGAATAACGTGTTCCTTCCACGTGCTACGTCCAACCAGGGAAACTCCCCCCTGTCAGGTCTAAAGGAGCAACTTGGATACTCAGGCATGAAGAAAGCATGAGTTCAAGTCCGTTGCTCTCCCCTTGTCCCCATATATGGGGACTACTGTAGGTTGGCGGAGGGTGTGTAGAGCCCAGGATCACATTAGATAATTGACACGGGGGTGACAAATGGGTTACAAAATCGTGGGATAAAAATTATAAAAAACAAAACAAAAAAGAACACTATCTTGCATTAACCCATTAAAACCGGGAAAGCATACATGTCATTTTAGAATTCTTTTATGCTTTGGCTATTCAAAAATAGTAGATACAAGCTTGTAGATCTGGTATTTTTGACATTTTTTGTCTTTGCTTCCCTGGAATTAAACATTTTTCAGATGGGGGACTTGGCGTGGCCTAATGCATATACTGTACTGTAATGTCTGCAAAAAAAAGAATATATAATACAGCACCATTGTGAAATCACAGACATAATATGCATGAGTAGATTATGATAGATTTGAAAGTAACACACCTGTTGTGACGAAAAGGGAGCTGAGCCAGAAGGCAAAGCTCTCTACCGAGCAATCTTCGTTCCTACTCTCACCTAGGGGTGGGTCCCGAACCTCGGGACCAATCCGGTACTGAACCGAACATTCTCGAGCATTACAATAATTCAATTTCGGTTCTCTCTATCGGTTCCTGGGTGACACCCTGCACTCACGCACGCACGCACATAAAACAGCTGATTATAATCAGATCATGCTACTCCGAGAGCCAGCAACAGAATGGACCGTGGTAATCGCTTCCTATTGTTGCGTTGTCACACATCTAACCATTAGACGTGCGATAACAACAACACGGAACAATAGACTCTAACGACCCTCGGCCATTGAAATGTTAATGCTTAGATGCATGCAGAAGACGCTACATTTCGCTCCCTCCAGAAAGACTGGAGCGCGCAGAGCGCATATGCACGTCGACACATACATGTCCCGACCCAAACATTGAGGAGCTAAAGTAAACGTGACGTTGTTGTGATTAAACATAATGTGCCACGAAAAATAGCTGTCCAAAATAGCTGTCCATAGATGTCCAAACATGATCGCCTCGTTCGGCCTATACAAAATATATCTCCCTCCCTCCACAGAAGCGCAGTGATGCCTGATTTATTCTTCGTCGTACACGTGTTATGCTTGCATGCTGAAAATGGCTGATCGACAAGCTCACAACGCGTTGCGGACGCAACACGTTGTGAGCTTGTCGATCAGCTATTTTTATATACATTACCTGACATTAAGCTTTTTTGTTAAACATTTGACCTCTTTTATATCATTTTGGAACCGAAATAGGGAACCGTTAAGAACCGGAATAAGCAGAACCGGAATCGGTACCGGACTCGAAAAAATCCTAACGATACCCATCCCTACTCTCACCTACTGTATGGTCATGAAGTGTGGGTCATGACCGAAACGTGCGGCGAGAGAGTATACGTATATTGCGTGCATGTATTAATACCTCTATCATTGCTATTCTTGGGGGAACAACATTCACCATGAAAATATCTACAAGCACACACACACAATCTGTCACAATGCGTCACAATGTGCCACAACGCCACAGTATGCAGACGTGCTGTTTTCCGCAAAGAGATTTGATGTAGCAAGGAAAACTTTAATAGTGGACCATGTACAGAACCAACCCTGATCAACTAAGTATTAGTTTACCGTAAGTATATACCGTAGATGGTTTAAGTAGTTGTTAAGTGCTTGAAGTTCCAGTCACTAAGTTCTAATCACTAAAGGTGTGGTATATGCAAGAGTGCTAATTAAAAGTAAACAAATCAAATGGTCAAAGTTGTCATAATAATGTGTGTTGATTGATTCACGGTATCGACTGATGCATTGAGTAACATGCCACAAAACATTCCACAGTGCTGGAAGGGTTTGAGTGGGACAGTGAATAAAAATATTTTCCTACAATATACTATCTTCATTAGCTGAAAAGGTAGCAGCAAACCATTTTTGTATTATTTGGAGCTGCTAAAATGTTAGGAGAGATAACAGCTCCCAATGATAGATACACAGATACTTTATTAATACCCAATGATAGATACACAGATACTTTATTAATGCCCTTGATACCAATGATAGATACACAGATACTTTATTAATGCCCTTGATACCAATGATAGATACACAGATACTTTATTAATGCCCTTGATACCAATGATAGATACACAGATACTTTATTAATGCCCTTGATACCAATGATAGATACACAGATACTTTATTAATACCCTTGGGGAAATGCAGCTATCCCATAACTTCTGCAGGCATAGAAAAAAGATAGTTACAAAGAAAAGAAGATGTTTAAAACACAATAAAAGAGGACAAGGGTAATAATGCTACAGCATGAGCCTGAGGCTAGAAGCTTAACAAACAAACGGATGCTTTAAAACAAAATATACCATTTAAAAATGAGTAATTCTATAAATGAATAAAAAGTTATGAAGTGCATAAATAGGTGCATGTGCCCAGAGGCATGAGGGAGAGTGCACCGTCAACGCACCCCACATAGCAATCACTCTGATAAAACACTCTTCAGACTTAGAAAAACAACTCACATCTACACATAGAAAACAATGAAAGAGCATGGGGAGTCAACAGAAATCTATCAAATCAAACGAAATTGCTGTATTGCTCTTGCAACTTTCTTTCTTTCTTTCCATCACCATAGCTTAACAATATTGTTATGTACATGCCATACACTATACAGGGTTTTGTCTTTGTCCACCAGGCTGTGAGTTCAAGGGGTGAGTCTGTCTGTCTGTCTGTCTGTCTGTCTGTCTGATTGGCGAGGCTAATGTTCTGCCAGTAGGCTAATGAAGTACCTCCCCTTTTTGTTTACATTTTGTGCATATACTGTATATATACACAGCATATTTTTCATATTTATATCTCACTTTAATGATGTCCCAGAAGTAACGAGGTCATGCATCATAGATGTCCTCATCACATGACTGACGTCACAGAGTGGCCACGAACATTCCCTGGGCCGAGAGATACAGTGTGCACTCTGCTCCGCCGAGCACACCACTCTGGTGTTGGAAGAATGTTTAGCATAATATGCTTTTTTATGCTTGTTCAGCAAAGCCATGATTCGTTCTGTATTTAGGTAATTACACTATGCTGGCACACGGGAGCTGTCCTGTATAAAGCTCTCACTATCGCCCAGCGCACGGCCCTGCTGAAGCGAGAGGTGGCTAAAGAGCCTCGTTCAAGGGCACCTCTATGTGTATGGCTGCTGAAAGACAGGACACCGTCACTTGTTAAGTTTCACTTCACCTTCAAGTCTGTGTGTGTTTGGGGGGAGGGGATTACAAATGACGACTATAGTCACAAACGTGCTTCTCAAGCGGCGCCGTGAACCCTGGTTTATGTTTTAGGACACCTTTGGATCAACCCCAAGAGGTTGTCGTCATTAATTTGTCTTTAACTGAGTACACACAATGCTTCTCTCAAGGCTTTACTTCAGACATATACTTCTTTCTTTTCAGAAAAACCAACGTTCGGCGGAAAAGTTGTTAGAACGTTGTTCTGTTCTAACGCACTCAGCTCTCAGCACTCGATGCGGAGGCCAAATTCCTTTCATGTATTTGAAGTATATATGCCTAGCTATGCTGCATGCCTTCAGGGCGCCTGGTTCAATACTCACTCGCTCATCCCCTCCATTCCCCTGGTTCACGGAAGTATAGTTTTTCTATGGAGAATAACATGGGGTGATCTTAATATCGTCTACTATAAGCATTGTGGTCCAAAAATAAACAAGCTGTCTCCCCATAGGGGGATTTTAGATTAATTATGAATAGAGACGGCACCCGGAGGAAACCCTGAGGGGAAATGGACATAGTGGCCGAATTTGATAATGCAGCCAGGCCCCAAACACATGAACGCGCTGGTCCGTTGACTATCATTGTGCACGTTCACGACGGCAGCACGCTCGTGCGCGTTCGCGCGCGTTCGCGCGCGCGTTCGTGCACGTTCAACGGCAGCGCGTTCATGTGTTTGGGGCAAATCCATCCCAGAATGCACTCTGTTCCTACCCGGAAGGAGGAGTGAAATCGCCTCATGCGCTTTTGAGCAACTTAATGCAAGTGGATGGAAGGAGAACTCAGATGCCATCTCTATTCATATATACTCTAAGGGATTACAATGCAAATAAAAAGTATGTGCACCTACCGATATTGACGTCAGATGCGTCAATATCGGTGCTATATTCGGTGCTCTATTGGCGTCAAAATGTACTTAAAGCAGGGCCGTAGCTGACCATTTGGTTGCCCTACTCGTAGGATATTTGTGCTACCCCCTCCCGACGAGAGCGCTGCTATTCCTCATGCAGATCGGCTATTTTCACTGTTTGCGAGGACGCACACACGGCCACTCGTTATTACGCGGTGGAGCCGCAGAGAAAATTGTTATTTTGAGGGTCGGCTTGGCACTTTTTGGCACATTTCGTTGCCCCCCTCTGTGTGTCGCCCTACTCACTGCGCGTATACTGTAGATAGCGACGGCACTGACTTAAAGTACCAAAAGTAGAACTTTTGCAGAATGTCCCATTTCACAAGTTTTCATAAAATGTATACAAATCATTTGAAAATAGCAGATCTGTGCAAGCTTGTAGATCAGCTTTTTTTCAAATGGCCGAAATGTATACAGGGCTGAAGTGGCAAGTGGGTAAAGTATGTTTTGTAATAATAATTAAATTCTACAAAGTAACTAGTAACAAAAGTTTTCAAATAACTGTAGTGGAGTAAAAATTATGTTTACTCCATGAGATGGATGATGCTGTATGTACTGTTTGAGATGCAGTGGAGTAGAAGTAACAATTGGAAATACTAAAAAAAACTAAAAATTATATTAAATACATTACTTGAATAAATGTAATTACTGCAGAGAGGAACTTTCCAACACATGCCTTTCCTTACTAACAGGGGTGGGCTCTATGTAATTAATGATGGTATAGTTTATTATGCTTGGCGTCTTGTAAATTGCACACTGGTGTTTAACCACAGCTCGACAGCTTCATCCACGCTGTATCTATTTTAGCGTTGGGTAACAAGAGGAGAGGGGATTCCTCCCTCCCTCCTCCTCGGTAAATATCAAAGGCGCACACGCATGAAGGCATTAGCGTTGTTTTGACGTGGCGGTGTATATTATTGTATGGAGCGCAACAAAAATGCACCATTACATTTGATTGGAAGCAAATACGCTGACCGCGATTGTTCTGTTTTCCTAAACAGTAATATGGCTGTGTGGGCAATAAATAGAGAAGGAAGACCTTCCTTCCTTCATTAATCAATATTGCCGTTTTCCTAATTCCTTCCACGCGGGTGTTTCCGTATAGATACGCTATACGCTATAGCACTTGATACCCGGTGATAATGAGCCATTTGCGGGTTATTTAGTCGGCAGTCTTCGGGTCATACGACAGTAGATCTGCACTCAGACTCTTCCTATTGATCGGCCGTAAACAAGTGGTCTCCTCCACATAAGCTCTTGACAGAGAGGGCCCTGCCTGCCGTCTGCTGATGAGTGCTTTCTCCCACCGCAGGAAACGTAAGGATTTTTATCTCCCTACCAGGGGGAGAGAGAGCATGCAGGAATTGGCCGGTGAAAAAAAAAACGACGACACTCAACCGTTGCGTTAAGAACCCTCCCGTTTCCCCTTTACTTCCGCTGTGCGCGCGCCATCACTCAGCATGTCACGGCTTCAATTTAATACTTCCATGCCAACAGGCTCATTCCTCAGTGTCTTTATAATGCTCTCTTGGCTGAGCACATTATTGATAACCTGAAAAGTGCCCTTTTCCCCCTCCTCCCCCGTCCCTGTGTGAAATGAAAAGAACCCCAGCTCTTGAAACCCGAATGCAGCCGACGAGTGCAAAGTCATGTGGAATGTGTATATGAAAGGAGAGCAGCTATAGCTTAGGAGTTAGGAATGCACGCCACTGTTGAGGCTGTGTCCATTTCTTCGACTAAAACTATGATAAAATGTTCGTCAACTACCTTTTTTCACTGCCAAAAACTAAATGGCCTACAAACCAAATCAAAACTAAGCTAGGATAACTAAAACTGTATGTACACAAAAAGTATATATTGACAATTTGGTCAACAAATTAAAAAAAATGGAGAGACTAGTGGAGAAGATGTCCAGTAGAACTAAAAGACTAAAAGTAATTTTATGTTTGGCTGTGTGTCACTCTCTGATACAAGTATAAATTAAACGGCATCAAATACATTTTAGTCGACTAAATCAACTGTAGATTTAGTCGACTGAAATCTTATGATATTTAGTCAACTAAAACTAGACTAAAACTAAAACCTTTCAGATGACTAAAATGCGACTAAAACTAAATGTAATTTTATTCAAAAGCCTATGACCATGACTGTCAAAATCAACACTGCTTCCATGCCAACAGGCTCATTCCTCAGTGTCTTTATAGTGCTCTCTTGGCTGAGCACATTATTGATCACCTGGAAAGTGCCTCCCTGTGAAGAAAACAAAACACAACAGGGCGTTTGAAACTTGAACACAACCGACGAGTGCGAGGTGATGTGGAATGTGTACGAATGAAAAGCAGCTATATCTTAACATTAGTTTTGAAAGCAGCTGTATCATAACATTAGTTTTGAAAAGAAGCTCTATAATATATATATATATATATATATATATCTACAAGCTCATGACACTTCATGACATGACACAAGTGCACAGCCAATCGTTTCTGTCGGGCGGAAACCTTGTAAGCCCAAAGGTCCATGAGATCAGCTCAGGCTCTGTTTCTGCTCCCTCTCTCTGCTCTCTGTTTGTCTCTCTCTCTCCTGTCGGAGGATGGACGTGACCTATTGGACATGAACTCTGAGCGGATTGTTGGCCTGTGTGTTTGTGCATCATTCATTCATCCTTCAGGTGTGGTTTTGAAAGTGAGATGCGAGTTTCACGTGAAGGACTCGGAGAGGCTTGTCGGGCTTGTTTCACATTAGCAACACACACAGCAGAATCCTACGTTCATTTAACGCTGAGCGTGTACAAATTGACCCATGGGGGTCGATTTTAACTGCGTGTGTGCGTGTGTGCGCGTGTGTGTGCGTGTGTGTGTGTGTGTGTGTGTGTGTGTGCACGCACAACGTGTCTGTTATTATGTTTTTACAGTATGCACTCACCTGAGTGCATACGAGAGGGGAGCCCAGAAGCCAGTTAATTTAAAGAATAATACAAAAAGTGACAGGTGAAGGTGGAATGGGATGGATGCAAAAAACAGAAATAGACAAGCACTGCATGACAGAAAACAGTGGCATGGTGTCAAAAAATACAATGAGATGTGAACAGAGAGAGAGAGACAAAGACAGACAGACAGACAGACAGACAGACAGAGCGACAGACGGAAAGAGCGACAGACAGACAGACAGACAGACAGACAGACAGACAGCAGACAGACAGAGCGACAGACGGAAAGAGCGACAGACAGACAGACAGACAGACAGAAGTAAAGAGAGGGAGACAGAGAGAGTAATGTGTGGGGTAGAGAGAAGAGACAGATGGAAGGACAAAGAGACAGAGACAGTGTAATGTGGGGAGATGGAGAGACTGAGATGGAAAGAGATAGAGACAGAGACAGTGTAATGTGGGGAGATAGAGAGACAGAGATGGAAGGAGATAGAGACAGAGTAATGTGGGGATACAGAGACAGAGAGAGAGGGTAATGTGGGCATAGAGAGAAGAGATGAGTTGATGTCTCTTCCAGAGATAGAGAGTAATGTGGGCATAGAGAGAAGAGATGAGTTGATGTCTCTTCCAAACAGGTCCACATTTCATCCCCATGGGAGGCCGTGATGGCGTTGGCACCTGGAGCTCTTTGCCGCTGCTGAGTGCTTTTTATTTTGGAATGAAGCTGTCTCCTCTCGTTTCCTCATTTGTCACTTTTTGTGGGGTCTAATGAGCGGCTGGGTTGAGCCGGTTAGGCTTGGCTTGTTGTCATCCATTTGATGTTCAACACAATGGTGCAAAAATCCCCCTTACAGACATAAACCTGTTCCACTGTTTTCTGGCACCTGGAGTTCCCCCCAGAAGAGAGGTGTGTGTGTGTGTGTGTGTGTGTGTGTGTGTGTGTGTGTGTGTGTGTGTGTGTGTGTGTGTGTGTGTGTGTGTGTGTGTGTGTGTGTGTGTGTGTGTGTGTGTGTGTGTGTGTGTGTGTGTGTGTGTGTGTGTGTGTGTGTGTGTGTGTGTGTGTGTGTGTGTGTGTGTGTGTGTGTGTGTGTGTGTGTGTGTGTGTGTGTGTGTGTGTGTGTGTGTGTGTGTGTGTGTGTGTGTGTGTGTGTGTGTGTGTGTGTGTGTGTGTGTGTGTGTGTGTGTGTGTGTGTGTGTCCACGTATGCAACGTCCCCACCTATGCAAGTACAGTAGAATTTCAGAAATGGAATTTTTCTAGACAGTTTAGGATACGGAAAAGATTCAGGTGTCTGAATTAGACAAGATACGTTAGGTTTAGGCATTACAGATGATTACGTCTGATTTATACTAGTGCACCGAACTGATCTACGAGCTTGTAGATCTGCTATTTTGGTATTTGCTGTAGGCTTAGGCTTTAGGCTTACAGTTAAAATTGGCCCATATTTATTGTAATGCCATTCATGAAATCATCGCCCTAAAATGTTGACGTCCCACAAGTGTAGTAATAAAAACATTGGTGTGTGCCCGCTTGTGAATACAGTATCTATGGTGCATACGCACATGTGTGTGTAAATGGTGAATTTATCTAGCACCTTTATCCAAGGCGATTTACATAGATTGTGCATTACATTCACCCATTCACACACACATTCATACACCGATTGCGGCGGAAGCCATGCAAGTGTGTGTGTGTGTGTGTGTGTGTGTGTGTGTGTGTGTGTGTGTGTGTGTGTGTGTGTGTGTGTGTGTGTGATAGATGTGTGATGTGTGATGGCAGATGAACGGACACATTGACATTCTGCATTAACAGTTGTTGTGCTAAACCAAGACATAAAGTCGTCATCTGGTCCCTATTTGCATCTTCATCTGTCCCGACTCGCAGCAGAGAACACAGAGAGGGAGGAGTGTGTGTGTGTGTGTGTGTGTGTGTGTGTGTGTGTGGGAGGAGAGAACACACAATAGAATATAACAGATGTTAGCTCAGTGTCCTACGGGACCTTTATATGTCTAGACTTAGTCCATTTTGGGTGGTGGGGGGGTAGAATATATTATGAATGATTAAATGATTGCTATAGTATAACATAAATAGGGCTATTGTAGTTGTATTTATATATATGCACGCACACGCACAAATATGTAAGTGGTGAGTTTTTGTCTTCCAGTCTAGTTTATCACACAAATATGATACTGTGCATTAATCACGATCATCCATGGAAGATGGATATATTGAATAGTATTATTTGTATAGTATTAATAGTCTATGTTTAAATGTTTATTATACTGTACGAAGCATTCAGGCGGTTTTATCATAAGTGCAGATATGCTACCCGTTACCCCGATTTGACAGGCTCTATGTGACACTTGGCATCAATACTAGCACTGCCGTCCGTCACAACGTTATCACATTTAGAAAATTACATCTATCTCGTATTATTTTCCCAGATTGCGTTTCTTTTGTTTTTCTAAAGAACCGATGATCGCGGTTACAAAATGTATTTTCCGGGTGAAGGAAAAGGCGCTCGTCTGTCACAACACAGTGTGTGTTTACATCCGGTTCACGTCTCGGTGGGCCTTCAAAATAATGAAGGGCAGTGATGCAATAATTAATTAATCAAGACATGGCAGTTAAAGTGTTAAATGGTATGGTTGATAGGAAAGAAACAGAAAATAAATAAATAACTGAGCTGTAGTCATATTCACATAAGAGCGGTCTTAAAGTCAGTTAAAGCAAGCTGCAGGAAACACGTTTATAATAGAGTAGCTCATAAAAGGTTTGACGATCCCATAAACAAACATTCTGTGCTACAGTACCACTCCACTCCACCGAGAAAAAGAGAGACAGCTAGTGTTCCATTAGACAGCTTCTGTTCAAAGCCACTTTTACACAGTACTCAGTATTACCTAAGTAAAAGTATCAATACTGCAATATGTAATACTCTGCTTACAAGTATACAAGTACAAAAGTAAGAACATCCAAATGTACTTAAAGTACCAAACGTAAAAGTACTCATTATGCAGAATGTCCCATTTCAAGTTTTAAAATGTATAAAAGATTGTAGATCGGCTATTTTCAAAAAGGCAGAAATGTATACTGTAACTGTTAGCGGAAGTGGTTGATGTTTTGTAATAATCCAAATCTACAAAGAAACTTTCAAATAATTAGTAAAAGTGCAATATGGTGGCAGTAGTGGGTTCCTCCTCCTGCTTCCATCTGGTCTCTCTCAGGCTGAGACGATCGAACCAGTGCTGATCGGAGCGATAGGCCTATTTGGCCGCTAGAGGCGGGATCATTGTGAGACTGATGACGTATTGAAGCTATATGCCACAGCGCACATGTAAACACAAGTTTACACAACCTAAAAAGACTACAACTCCAAATTATTATGGTGATATCAGATTTTTGTCCCGCTGCTTTGGGTTCATCGTTTCTGCTTGAGAGAGACCAGATGCAGGTAGGAGGAGGTAATTAACTTGTGAACTCAATACTGCTGCAATCTGGAGTCAGGTTAGTAGAGTAGAAGTAACTGAAATACTCCAGTAAAGTTGAAAATATACTTCAAAACTGTACTTAAGTATAGTACCTGAGTAAATGTACTTAGTTACTCTCCACCACTGGACCTGTGCTGGTAGAGCTCTCTGTGTTCTCATTGCTCTCCATGCAGTACATTACTCAGTGTGCCATTGCACTCGGGAATAAGAAAAGACCTTTTGATGAATGGCTAGTGTTAGGTGTGTTCATTAGAGCTATATCTGAGTTGCTTATACTGTATTTTTGGCCAATGAAATAGTTCTTACCAAAAAGATAACAAAGGGATAGACAGTTCTAACTTATGACCCACCTACCTACAGTTTTGAGTTCTTCCTTTTTTGCAACCTACAGTGTGATTCGTGCCTTAGTGACATTTGGATTAATGTGGTTTCAGTGATTTGATGCCCACTCAGAAACAGTCTTTTTGGCCATGGTGGTTGCGGATTAATTATTTTTGCCGGAGTGGAATCTGCAGGTCCTGTGTCACAGTTACAGCCTGTGGATATAGTAATCAATCTCTGTCCATATTTGATTACAAAAAAAAGAAAGAAAGAAAAAATATATTGTGGTTGACTAAAATATATTGTGGTTGACTGTGAAAATACAGATGTCTGTCCATTTGTAAATTTGTGATCCTTTCTGAATGAATAAGATAGCAATTACATTCTTTGAATTTTCTAGTTCATTCTCACATTGTCTTTAAAGAATAAGAATGCATTGTATAGCTTATAACTTAAATAGAACAAATAAAACTGCAAAGAGCAACAATACAAAAATGAATGATTAATAAATCATTCTGAACTTCATGGATTAATGGAAGCCAGTTTAAAAGCAAACAGCGCATACTCTGTTGCCGAGATGAGGCTGCAAAGTATGATTAGTGTCTTTTGGTATTTATGTAATGGTGTTCAGTGCAATAACTTCTGCCATTACAGCGAGACATGTTGCTGCTTCGCTCCGCCGCGCTACTTATCCTGAACTTAGGGAACCGTAACAAATCACAGAGGAAATGTAATGGAATAAAAAGATGCATTACTAAGAACACCTACTGCAGATTAAAATCCTCACATCGATGTATCAAAATGTTCTTACTTGTACTGTAAAGGTATGGTTGCAACTACAGCATGAATACGACAAAAACACCGGGACAAGGACATTAAAAAAATAACACTATGAAGGACACCTTTCTTTCTTCTTTTTGTTTTGTTCTATTGAATATCTTAAATACAATGAGATTGAGCTATAACAGTTTGTTTCTCTGTGTGTCCAGTCTGAGGGAAGTTGCCTAGCATTGCTCACTGTGATAGGGGCTGAATTCAGTCGCTGCCAGGGACTCTTGTTTTGTCTGTCAGAACCGATCCCAGATCAGATATCGGAAATAAACGCTGTATGGCTTGGGTGTCAGCTAACCAAATAACATAACCTTCAACAACATTCCCAAACACATCTAGCCTGCTGCCTGTCTACCAGTGCTTAAACGAGCATGACAGCACAAAATCTAAATATTACAGTCTTACAGTTAGAGCAGAGCAGGGCAGAGACCCATAAGTGGCTAGTGACTAGTACTGACTAGCACTTTGCATGGGACATTTGCGGCAGTAGTAGCAGCTAAATCAGTTTTTTTTATCTAATATCCAAGTACAATGGGATTGAGCTATTTAAGTTTTGTCTCTCTGTGTTCAGCCTGAGAAAAGCTGGCACGGTGGCTGAGTATAACAGGAACTGACCAACTCCAAGATAGTAACAGAAAGGTTGATATGTTGAGAAAGAAATGGCCCCCAATATGAATTACTTTACTTACTTTTGCTCTTCGCCCCCAATGGGGCTTAAGGCATCGATAATGTTCCTCCACCTATCACAGTCTTTGGCAACCAGTTGCGCCGTGCCCCATGAGAGACCCATCTCCAGCAGTTCAGCCTCTACTGCGCCAGGTGATCTTAGGTCGGCCTCGTTTCCTTTTCCCTGGGGGTGTCCATTTGGCCAAAGGGTGGCGCTATAGTACTCAATTGAAAATGCAAACTTTGAACGAGCATAGCTCATGAACCGCTTGACCGTCGGCAATTTAACTTCGATACTCATATGCGTCTCCTAATGCCGAACAACTTGCATATTCTGACCTCTGATCTTTAAATCACCCGCCATTTTGAATTATATGAAAAACAGATTTGTATTTTACAGTTAAGTTTCCAAACCAACTGGTGATACCATACCTTAGAATTGACTCTATACTAGCTCTATAGAAGATCAGCATTATGTTTCTACACCAAAGAGTCTGAGCCTACGGAGAAAATGAAGGCGTTGGTGTACTTTTGCACACATACTTGTCACATGGGAGTGCCAGCTTATATCACAATCCATGTGCACTCCTAGATATTTATAGGAGGTGACCCAATGAACCATTGTACTTTGGTGCTCTATTGTACTGATCTAAGGACAACATTTACATGGTGATAATTAACGGCATTAACAGATACATCAGCAACAGCTATGTAACATACTTGACACCTAAGCAAGCAGCATATATACACCCATCTTAATAATATCCTATATATAGTCGCTGTATTGCAGATTACTTTGTGCAAACTTCGGCATATTTCAGCGTCACACAAAAGTAGCAAAAATTGCTGAAATACTATTATTATTAAATTATGTGAAAGTGGTTAAGCTTGTCTGTGGCTTTTATGTCAAACCAATGCAAAGTGTTAACAAGTGCTAGTGACTAAGTAGAAAATACATTGGATCCATTTGAACACGGGTTATTTCCCCCCTATTTTTTGGAATAGTGGACCTACAAGGTTTCCCACCTGTCGGCGACAATGCATGAACAAGAATCTTAACTGTGTCATTAGTATTACTCATACTGTAATTCTTGCCGATCGTTGTGGTGTGGTGCCTGCTCCAGAAATAGCCATATCAGATACTGTACCTATCAGGCTGTCATCACCGAGCACAAGGAATCATGATACAGCCCAGCTCATTAGAATGAGTTCAGTGGCCTTCAATGGAGACGTGTTCCTGTGCTGTCAAACCTTAGCAAATCACAGTATGAAACTGTAGCGATATATATGTATGTACGTATATTTTGGGTGAACTTCCAACCTTTAAATGTAGAATCGCTGCTGTCGGGTGGAGACCTTTGTCTGTCCAAAACCGTTCCTTTATTTATTATAATTTTTTAGAACATTTTAAACTAGGGGAGGGGCGTTACGGGTAGCTCACGACACGATAACTGTGGCGATATGTGGCCCTCAATAACGATAATATTACGATATCTGTGATACTGAATGTATTGCAAGAAATGTAATGAATGTTATATCACGATATCTGTAACTGAAGAAGAAAACAAATACCCATAAAAGGCAAAACATGTTATTAGATTTTTGTGCATAACGAATTGGCCGAGTACTGTAACACTGACTGTACACCCCTATATCTCAATAGCGCCACCACAGACAGACATGAAGTACTGCACTCATTGGCAACCGAAATAATCCATAGAGCACATGCATGGTGTAGCCTAATCAAATCTCGATATTTGCCGGCAGTGTGTCGATACATTTATCGTGAGAGGGAGTTTTGCGATATATTGCAATATCGATATTTTGGCACACCTGAATTTTAAAGACCTTGTGCAATGTTTTTTTTAGCATTTTATTTTGAAGTTTCAGTTGTGTGTAAAGTTGTGTGTTTTTGAACCAATCAGAACGACAGGTGCATTGAGTTTTTCTTTTTACATGTCACAGAGAGCGCACATTGTGCGCCTGTAGATCGACTATTTTTGGTGCGCAACATGAAACGGAAGCAAGCAAGCACACTGTAAATCAAGGCCTCACTGACAACCCCATGTGTGAATTATTGGCGTTTTTGATTTGTCCCGGGGAAGAAAAAGAAAATCCAAGGTTATTTTGGGCCCTAACGACTCCCTCTTGAAAACATTTCACTCAAGGGGGAGTGGTTAACCATGCAGGCTACTGTAGCATCCACCAGCAGGCTAAAACAAAAAGGCCAAACCTGAGTTTATGTCTGAGTCAGTCTGACTGAGTTTATGTCTGAGTCAGTCTGACTGAGTTCGTCTGACTGAGTTTATGTCTAACTGGGTTTATGTCTGAATGACATTTTTTATTCTGGTACAAGAATCTTTGTATTATTTCTACGGTCAGAGACCCGCATGGCTCTTCCTCCAATGACAGACTTGAGTTCATTAAATTATAAAAGTATTATGACAGACTGTCATTACTTGGAGCTCAGCTAACCAAAAGAATCTTAAATTACTTTTCCCAATGAGCTCATTGTTCATGGCGTTGTGGAAGTGGCTGCTCCAGAAATAGCAGAAATGGATACCTTGAGCAGGCTGTCAGCATCAAGGAGCATATGAGGAATCCGATGTAAAGTTCATTACAGTTAGATCAGAATCAGGCCGTGGTTCTTTTAAGAGAAATGCACGCGTCAACTTGTATGTCACATTCTGTTTTCATCTCACCACAGAAGGCTAGCATATACTTTTGTCACAGTCGGGCTACGTAAGAGAAAAAATGTCTTCCATTTTCTTCCAAATACTGTAATTATAATTTAGTCACAAGCTCTTTGGAAAACTTTAATTGGTTAAATATTTTGCCAGTTTTATGTGACACATTCATTTAAGAAAAAAGATTCAAAGTGTACAAGGTTTCCGTGTGACAGCGAGGATATTATGTTGACATGGGTGGAGGAGAAGAATCGATGTCAAGTTACGAT
Source organism: Protomyctophum bolini (assembly GCF_963924005.1). Lineage (NCBI taxonomy): Eukaryota > Metazoa > Chordata > Actinopteri > Myctophiformes > Myctophidae > Protomyctophum > Protomyctophum bolini. Next base: position 18,442,940 of record NC_137874.1, on the reverse strand, counting down.
AACTGGACATCTGTGAACATTACTGACAGCGATATAATATGTCAGTCTTGCTGAGAATAGTCAGTCTCAATTTCCGCAGCAGGAACCAGAAACTGATAGGATAACTAGCGGAGAGACATCTGGCCATGAAGCAATTGATTTTGGAGTTGATATGGGCTTGGCTTTCATCATGAACGAGCTAGGTCCATGTTGCTCACACACTACTGCATGATGTATTGGGCAGCCAAAATAAACAACCTTTTTTAATTTATTTATTTAAAAAAACTATTGCGATGTAATCTCTGTGTTGTTATTCATGTCCTCAGACTCCTCACTGTTTTGTCTGATTCGTTGCCTATTTTGCTATTGTTTTAAGCACCGTGGTTCTCAAAGACCATCATGTCAAGGGCCCGGACTCAACTTTGAGAATCATTGCAGAGAAATAAAACTGGTCTCAACACACCCTCCACCCCCCTCCCCCCGTAAGATGCACGACAAAGGCTTCAAGGTAATCGGACCTGTCTTGAAGGTACCAAGAGATGTCGTGTCAGAGCGGCGGGGACTCCCGAGTCCCGACACGTCTCCAATCAAACAAGTTCAAACGTCCATGAGGTGCCCTTTGAAGACGGTGGATGACAAACACTATAGTCTGACAACATGGTCACCTCCGTTTCTGAAACAAGAACGTGTCAGGGCGACTCCGCCGTATGTGCCGTGTCAGACGAGACGGTGTAGTGTGATGGAGAGTGGCACGCCATACGTGGGTGGTTTCCGACTATGAGAGTCCTCCCCTGAGAAGTTTCTGATCAGGGTTTGAAGAGATACGCCAGGGAACCTTTAGATGACTCCCTCACATGATCCCCGCTTCATGCTGGATATGTGTGCGATATGATGACAGTGAAAGCAATGCTAATAGCCAAACATGCAACATTTCCGTGCATGCTGATGGCCTTGTCAAGTAGCTTAGATGAAGGCGACGTCTTTCTCCTTCAATCGTGACCCAGATTTCATCCCACTTGATCAAGCTTTCTTCTGAATGAATGGTAGCATCATGTCATGTGTGTGCGTTGGAACGCGCAGATGATCTTGTCCCTTACACTTGAGCAAAAGCCTCTTGCTTTTTTCAGTACTGCCATACAGGCATACATGCAGGCACTGCCTATTCATGCCCCTGTTGAACACATTTCCTTAAATAATTTAAGGTGGAGGTGGTTGACTGAAGCGTGGTTGACAAAGCCGTTGAGAAATTCATAACAAGCTGCCATGGCAAGGAGACACATTTACAGTATGTGATTCAGTTCAGCAGGAACACCTTGCACCAACATGCTTCTTTATTGTTACCCCCCACTGCTCAACAAAAAAATGCATGCATGTCTTTACTCTAGTTTAGTCTATACTTCGTTAACCCGCATTTAACCACTTTAATGTCCACTTTAACCTGAGGCCGATTCTAAAAATGTCTTGACCCCGGTCTCAAAATATTCCACTATATTACAATATAGTGGACTAAAATTAGACTAACACTAAAATATTTCAGATGACTAAAATATGACTCAAACTAACTGGAATTATATTCAAAGGACTTTGAAACTAAATCAAACTTTACTGTCAAAATCAGCACTGAACCAAGTCTCCTGCAGGAGGTGCGTGTGAAGCCTGTGCAGGAGGGCACCTCTCCAGACGTAATAAACAGACGGTGATTTTCACTTCTCAGCTCAATATTATGCAGGTATATACAGTATACTGTTTACTGCACTGTACGAGCTAGGAAGAGCTGCCTCGACTCTCACAAGCTCTTCCAAATGTGTTAATTACATTGATTCTTTATCACTAAATGCAAATCCTGTCAATTAAAATACCTAGAGTAGACCCTAGAAGACTACGCTAGACTGAAACATATCTTTGTCGTTATTCTATTTGCATTTAATGTCGAGAGAAACTGAAGAACTGTGAATAATGCAGCACATCCTTGACTTGTGTTGGCACTTGGCTGTATAACGCACGTGTCCCTGTGCAAAAAAAGGGGGGGGTGAGGGGGGGCTGCTGGTGAATTTGTTTAACCCAGATATGTGTGCGTGTGTGTGATCATGTGACCCATTTCAGGTGGGCCAAGGGGGGCAGTGTGATCCCAGAGGTGTCGGGGGACACGTACGAGGCTGTGGTGGACCATTCCTTCTTCACGGAGCCCGTGTCCTGTGAAGTCAACAACGCACTGGGAAACACCAACATCAGCAGGAACGTGGACGTTTACTGTGAGTTTGACTCATTCAGACAGACAACCCCATGCAGGTACCAGCCTGGTTGCTCTCATTCTTCTCAACATCGGTTCCTTTAACGGTCAAAGGAGGACAACTTTAGTTTTTTTCAACCAAGATGCATGTTTTAGGTTGTTATTAGAGAAAGTAAAAGATGACCACTTTCTCATTTGCTGCTTTCTTTCGTTTTAGGGATTTAGCAGTTTTTGACAGGGGCCGGGGGAATTCAAACATGGGGCTAAATACGTATTTTTTTTACAAAATGGTATAGCGATTTATTTTTTCATTTTTTACTATAGTCCTCCTAGACCCCAAGAAATTACATTTGGTCACAAAAGATCACGGGATCTACTGAATGTCAAAAATCGCTAAAATGAAAGAAAGCAGCAAATTAAAAAATATATACTTTCTCAACAACCTAAAACATGAACCTAACCTAACTAAAGTTGTCCTTTACCTAACGTTTCAATTTTCATCTTTTAAAATTAATTCTGGTCATCCCATGTATAAACACAATTATTAGCATGTTTTTTGTGAGGGTACCTACCCTATAGGTAGCCAGGGGATATTATATAGGGAGAACATGCAAACTCCACATAGAAAGGCCCTTTTGCCAACCTCACCTAGGGTATGGGCACTTGAAGAACACGCTGTGATGCGACAGTGCTACCAACTTTGATTGTTTTCAGAAATAGAAAGAAAAGAAAGAAGTTGGGGGCAGGGAGTGCAGGCAAGGGAAGGAAATAATTGAAGAAATAAAAAGGAGGCGACAAGGTATCTACTGTACATAATTTGCACATCAAGAACCACACCATTGAGGATGTTTTTTTATTAGAACATAAATAAAGAATGGATGAGGGGAGGGTTGCTGACCCAGGAGTCTTTGGCGTGGAGGTTTGCATCGTCAGCACGTAACCGCATTCGTGGACGGAGAGACCACCCGGCAGGAACCTGAGAAGAGGAAGGGAGAGATGAGGTAGAGACAGAGAAAGTGAGAGATAGAGGGGGGGGGGGGTAGAGAGGGAGAGGCAGAGAGAGAGGAGGGACCGAGGGAGGGAGAGACTGATAGATGATTGGTGTGTTGGGCGGAGTAAAGGTGTGGTTCTCCGCCTCCTGAACATCTGTTGTCCCAACTCGATATAAACCATTCAATCTCTCTAGTGTCAGCATTCATGAAATACATTTCAGTCAAGACAACTCATGAATGGATTTTAAAAAAAGTTAAAAAATAACAAATATATTTAGTGTGGTTTCATGGCGATGAATTGGATCTGCTTTCAGGTACAGGTGAGAAAGCACAGTAGGCCTATACAGTACATCTCCCTACCAATAGGGACGCACCCTAATCACTTGCTTTTCGATCTGCACAGTATATCATTTTATTGAGGATCTAAACAGCGGCACGTATCGTTTCTTTCTCGAAGGTATCACAAGATTTGGTTGCCAGACAGGAAACAGTGGACAGTCTTGCGATACTTGGAATGCTCAGAAACATACTTTGTGCTCTTTAGATGCCTCTATAAACTTATACAGTGTACACATCGAAAAGAAACACAGCAGAAAACGAATATGTAATATTATGTCTTCTTTAATTTTCCTCAGCCCAGTATTTTATAAAATGTCTCAATCGTTCAGAAATAGTGTTTGTTCATAAGCTGTCCAGCCGGCTCTCATAGACTCCAATGTTTTTTCACCGAACTTCCGGTGGGAGTTCAACACCTCAGTGCGAAAATGACGTCTGTGTCCTTATGTTCTTTATTATATAACTTGACTAAACTTGCTCTGGCAAGTTCAGTACTCATGCTCTACAACACCGGTCGTTCCCAAACTGGGGTGCGGTTGTGAGCTTATAGTTATAGTACATTTTCACAATATTTATCGGTGGAACCGAGTCAAAACTAAATGTGATGCCATGTGCTTATCAGGGTGGGGGGTCCCCAGTTCAAATAATTATGATTCTTTTGGGGGGTCGTGAGTGACCTGAAAAGTTTGGGAACCTTTAATTTGCTCTACACTTGGAGGTAATGGAATGACATATCACAGGACAATACGTTTCTTGATGTGTTTGGTGTGTTGAACCAGTTGTGCCCAGGATGGCAGCAGAGCCTCACAATCTGTTGGTTTGTGTTAGTAACCAGTTGGGCCCAGCATGGCAGCAGAAACTCACTATCTGTTGGTTTGTGTGTTGAACCAGTTGGGCCCAGCATGGCAGCAGAAACTCACTATCTGTTGGTTTGTGTGTTGAACCAGTTGTGCCCAGGATGGCAGCAGAAACTCACTACTGTATCTGTTGGTTTGTGTGTTGAACCAGTTGGGCCCAGGATGGCAGCAGAAACTCACTATCTGTTGGTTTGTGTGTTGAACCAGTTGGGCCCAGGATGGCAGCAGAAACTCACTACTGTATCTGTTGGTTTGTGTGTTGAACCAGTTGGGCCCAGGATGGCAGCAGAAACTCACTATCTGTTGGTTTGTGTGTTGAACCAGTTGGGCCCAGGATGGCAGCAGAACCTCACTCCCTGCAGGTGGACCAGGGTTCTGATGCTGTGTTCAACTGTGCCTGGACAGGAAACCCGTCCCTGACCATCGTGTGGATGAAGCGCGGTTCAGGAGTGGTACGTATATCATTGACACCTGCTTCTTTATGACATGTGCTGTATTTAACAACGTCAACCCCGCATCCGTATTCTGGATCTACAAGCTCACAACGCATCACATTGTGGCAGGTTGTGAGCTTGTGTGTATTTTATTGTATTTTTTAAGATTGTTTTTGTGGCTTTTTTGCCTTTATTGATAGTATCAAGTGAAGATGGACAGGAAAGAGGGAGAGAGAGAAGGAGAGAGACATGCATCAAAGGTCGTCATAAAATGGACTCGAACACGCTGTCGGGCCAAAGCCTATTATGTGGCATGCGCCTGGACCGCTTGGCCAGCGGGCGCCCCATAGATTGTGTATTTTCAGCAAAGAAATGTAAAAAAACAGAACGTTTTTGGAGCCCTGAGGGACTCCAAGTATAGGGTTTAAGTGGTTAACTTTTTCTGTGCCGCCAGGTGGCAGCATAAGCACACCTAGGGAACGCCACCCGTCCACTCTAACTCTACCATCCTTGTTTCCTTTCCGGGTTATTCAGGAAGGTGGGGGCTTTTGTTATGAGCACAGTATCAGTCGCATTAGCTCAGACCCCTTAGCTATCATTACAACCAGTTACAACCATGTGCTCAGCGATGCGATACAAACTCACAAATGATTTACGATCGTCGGGTGCGCGACGGCTCACCATGGACAGGGCTCGAACCTTTTGAGATACAGCGCTTTGAAAATCCTGTTATAATGGAGGCTCAATGGAGCTGGATTTAAAGATGGTGGGGACGGAGGCTCTCCATACTAACTGGAGCAGTGCTAAAAGGTAAACTGACGGTCGCTGCTTTCAGTATACGGTTGTCTATGAACATATACGTGTAGTTACATAGCACCAGTAGGTACCGATAGACTGGCTACCTTTATAAACGTAGATAGCAGCGAAAAAGTTAAGTGATACCTGATACCTTTAGCTTACTTCAGTATTTCGGTTTCAATTGAGGGTATGCGTGGGACATCATCATCATACCCGGAATGCGGAAGTTTTGCGAGAACGCCTACTGAGTGGCAAAAAAACCTACTTTCTGGCCTTGACAGCCCATACATCCAAACAGAAAAGTCCTATCTGATCGCATGAAACGACGTTAAGCGACGTTAAACTCACTTTGCCACTCGATTTTCCACTCACTTTATGCATGTGCATACCCTCTATACTTCACTCCACTACCATACAGATTGTTTAAAATGTTTTATCCATTCAAATAAGTTCTGCATTGGACCTTTAATTTCCTCTGAAGGGATTCATTACTGCAAATGACCATCATGTCCTGTCCTTCTCATCATAGTGCTTATTGCATCCAGGTGCGATAAAGACCGCTCTCTCACGCACGGAACCTGAGCCATCCTTTATATGACCTTTCAACCACACAGGCGCTTAGCAACAAGAACACGCTGACATTGAGAGCCGTGAAGCCGGAGGATGCTGGGAAGTACGTGTGCCGGGCCGTGGTCCCAAGAGTGGGTGCTGCGGAGAAGGAGGTGTCTCTCACGGTGAATGGTAAGTACACGCCGTTAGATCCACTGACGAATGTGTGCACGTTATCAGGATGAAGCCTGATTTATATCCATGTTGTAATGAAGGCTGGGATGCGTGCTGGAAATATGCCGATCTCGATCTGCAAGCCGTGGGTGTGCCGTGTTGCAGGGTTGCTTGTAGCTGTGCTATTTTCAGAATTTAGCAGTAAAGCTGCATGAGTAAGAAGCATTTAAGTCTCTATTACAAATTTGCGGGTGAATGTAGTAAATTCCCCATTATTCCAAATTCACTTATAAATGTGATTCACTATTTATATGTTTCCTTTTTTTTGAGCGGTGGCACACCGTCTCCAATGCTTAACTTAACTGTCCATAGGGCCTGAGTACCGATGTGTGTCTGTCCGTATGTCTGTTTGAGTAGTGATGTGTGTCTGTCAGTATGTCTGTTTGAGTAGTGATGTGTGTCTGTCTGTATGTCTGTTTGAGTAGTGATGTGTGTCTGTCCGTATGTCTATTTGAGTAGTGATGTGTGTCTGTCAGTATGTCTGTTTGAGTAGTGATGTGTGTCTGTTCATATGTCTGTTTGAGTAGTGATGTGTGTCTGTCAGTATGTCTGTCTGAGTAGTGATGTGTGTCTGTTCATATGTCTGTTTGAGTAGTGATGTGTGTCTGTTCATATGTCTGTTTGAGTAGTGATGTGTGTCTGTCTGTATGTCTGTTTGAGTAGTGATGTGTGTCTGTCTGTATGTCTGTTTGAGTAGTGATGTGTGTCTGTCAGTATGTCTGTTTGAGTAGTGATGTGTGTCTGTCAGTATGTCTGTTTGAGTAGTGATGTGTGTCTGTTCATATGTCTGTTTGAGTAGTGATGTGTGTCTGTCAGTATGTCTGTTTGAGTAGTGATGTGTGTCTGTCAGTATGTCTGTTTGAGTAGTGATGTGTGTCTGTTCATATGCCTGTTTGAGTAGTGATGTGTGTCTGTCAGTATGTCTGTTTGAGTAGTGATGTGTGTCTGTCAGTATGTCTGTTTGAGTAGTGATGTGTGTCTGTCTGTATGTCTGTTTGAGTAGTGATGTGTGTCTGTCAGTATGTCTGTTTGAGTAGTGATGTGTGTCTGTTCATATGTCTGTTTGAGTAGTGATGTGTGTCTGTCAGTATGTCTGTTTGAGTAGTGATGTGTGTCTGTCTGTATGTCTGTTTGAGTAGTGATGTGTGACTGTCTGTATGTCTGTTTGAGTAGTGATGTGTGTCTGTTCATATGTCTGTTTGAGTAGTGATGTGTGTCTGTCTGTATGTCTGTTTGAGTAGTGATGTGTGACTGTCAGTATGTCTGTTTGAGTAGTGATGTGTGTCTGTCTGTATGTCTGTTTGAGTAGTGATGTGTGACTGTCAGTATGTCTGTTTGAGTAGTGATGTGTGTCTGTTCATATGTCTGTTTGAGTAGTGATGTGTGTCTGTCTGTATGTCTGTTTGAGTAGTGATGTGTGTCTGTCTGTATGTCTGTTTGAGTAGTGATGTGTGTCTGTCAGTATGTCTGTTTGAGTAGTGATGTGTGTCTGTTCATATGTCTGTTTGAGTAGTGATGTGTGTCTGTCTGTATGTCTATTTGAGTAGTGATGTGTGTCTGTCTGTATGTCTGTTTGAGTAGTGATGTGTGTCTGTCTGTCTGTATGTCTGTTTGAGTAGTGATGTGTGTCTGTCAGTATGTCTGTTTGAGTAGTGATGTGTGTCTGTTCATATGTCTGTTTGAGTAGTGATGTGTGTCTGTCTGTATGTCTATTTGAGTACGGACCTGTTGTAGTACGCCCTTTGACCCCTGCATGCAGCATGCTGATTTGGGTCAGGAAGGGTCATTACAATACAACCCTCAGGAACGGCCAGGGAGGAGGGCTTGACACACGCACACACACACACACACACACACACACGTGTACACACGCGCACGCACACACACACACACACACACACACACACACACACACACACACACACACACACACACACACACACACACAGTAACAATAACTTATAAAAGTATCCGCTCAGACGGGTCTGATTTTTCATGTAGAGTATACTAATGGTCTGTAACGCCCATTTAATGATATACTGTATTGATGCACTCAAACCCTCTTCTGATGTACTCTATGATGTACACTGTTTACATGTCCCCAACAAAGAGTTCCACAGCTTTGCTTTGCATCAATCATAAGGATGACAGAAAAAAGGCAGCTGACAGGCTGGAAAGCGGAGTGTTTACTGTGTTTGTTGTTATTTCTCACTGCCTTGCATTTTCTTTTTTAAACGTGTCTGGTGGTCTGTCCGATCCGCCACCCTCCACCCCCCCGCAAAATGCACTATACTGTACCATTCCACAGAACCACAGGCCAGCTGCCTTAGCCATAATAAAAGTGCCTTTGCCTGGGCAAACTGTTCTGTCGCTGTAAAAAACAGGATAAAAGGTTAAGAAAGCATTATTACATGAATTTGTATGGGAAACATTCTCCATTTCTGAGCCCTGTGATTTCTGGTCACAGTTAATTGAAGCCTTTTTTGAAAGAATCAATACATATAAAGACACATGGACAGACTCCGCAAGGTCAGCTAGATCGTCAGCATATTACTTGGCTCCTTTGTGATTTTCTAAAGGCATAAAAGCTTTGGGTACACATGGGTGACTTCAATTTACCGTCAAATCATATGCGGGATGGGTCGTTTATATCGAATTTCTTAGTAAAACCTTGTACGTATTCTGATAGATTTGCATAATACATTTGATGAATTGCCAACTCCAAATTACTTCAAAACCCGTTGAACATGTTAGATTTATTTCACACTGAGGAATGTCTTGGAAATGTCCCACCTCAGGTATTAACCTCAGAATGCACATTCACAAGCAACACTACAGGTCTAAACTATCCCATTTTAAATGCATAAATTGCTAATTTATGTACATATTATCTTACAATAAATGAACCACGTCTCTGTGTGTACGCAATAGTACGTCTGTCCACATAATAATAATAATCTTTATTGTCCCGAAGGATATTCGTCATTCACAGTCTGTTCAAACACCCACATCAAAAACAACACATAGCACATAACACCAAGACAATACAAAAAAGCCATGAGGTCCCCACAGTATACAGAACCATCCTATCGGCGGGGCAGTTTGTTTATTGCCGCGATGGCTGAGGGAACAAAACTCCTACTAAAACGGACCTTTTCCCATGACAATTAAGGTTAATAATAATAATGGATTTATCTTTGTCCAGATGCATAAGGTTAAAGAAGCGATACAGAGGATGATGAAGTGCTAGCCGTGTGATGGCCTTATTGTTCATAATCATGCAGAAAGTGTGGGTGTAGTCCGATGATCTTGGAAGCAATACGGGAAATACTGAAAAGTTTGTTATTGTTAGGCATGGACAGTATAGTGTAGAAACATGCAGAATATGCCTCAGCGACTTCAAATTTGACACACACATTTCACACCACCACCACAGGGAGTGCATGGTGTCGAGTCGGTCAGATACACGGTTGTCCAGATCCACCACAAAAGGCTCTGGTCAGGCTCTGCCAGTGGACTAATGCTCACCTGTATAATTCCCAGCCTCTGCCTCAGTCACTTAATTGCCATGGCAACCCCACACCTGCCATTTGATTACTTAACCAGTCCACTTTTCACAGTCAGTTTGCACTCCTCAGACACATGCAGGCAGACAGACAGATAAAGAGATCTCCATAAATGGAGACAAAAGGGACACAGACAGACGGTTGAAATGGATGCTATACTGCATTGTAGGTTCCCAACTTGCATCGTTCCCAAGTAAGCCGGTGGCTGACGGGCACATGCCTAGTAACTTAGGGCCACTCTCCAGTCCTCACGGGTCATCAAGGCTGCCATGCATGAGGTTTAGAAAAACCCTTAAAATCATCTCTGCACGCTGCAGTAAAGCGAGAGGCAGTATTGAACTCTCTGAGACGATTAGAGGAGTGTCTGAGTGAGTACATGGAAAGAACAAAGCAATTCACCTAGCAGGAATGCGACAACTTTTCCTGAGATTTACGATAAATATTAGAGTAAATGAGAACGCCAGCGGGGGCAGGGCTACCACCTCTCAAGAGTGTGCTAAAAGAATCAGGTTGTCTCCACTACAATAAGTAATGCAGGGTTATTATGCCGTGCACTCCAAGGGCCACTAGAGCTGCCGCCACATATTTAGTTATTACCCTCCAGGCTAGACTTTTGGGTATTCCGATGCTGTGCCATGGGAGGTGAATGAAATAGTTTTCATGAATGTTGTAACATCTGCAGTCCAATATGCAGTACTGTCGCTATAGCGCGCCAATTTTTCACCAAAAGCTTTCACTGCTAAAAGTTAGAACGAGTTCTTTCACCTTATTTATACACAGCTCACATATGGCTGAAGACCCGTAGGAACAAAACAAGGAGGGAGTGTCAGAGCATAGCTCCATTCTAATAATATTAGAATGGAGCTATGCTCTGAAACTCCCTAAAAACCCAGCAGTCCGGCACACTCGCACGTTATGTGCAACAGACTCACATTTTATGTGAGCCTGTTGTACTGCCAGGTTTTTAGCATGTCAGTATGGTCAGTATGACAAAGGGAGTCAGAGGCATGCAGTGTGTCGCACAGAAATCTCCATATTCTACATTTTTGTTTCTCCGTAAATTAACGCCCTACTTGATTCACAAGAAACGAAACATGGCACGAAACAACGCGTTTTGAGCTTGTAGATATGCAACTTTTGTTAATTTTGAACATGAATCCTGAAAAGTAACTGTTTCCACCCGACAACAGAGATGACATAATTAAGACGGAGGAAATCATCGCGTCCGTGTCCAACGGAGCAGGTGGATATTGGAATCTGGAATATGTCTGTTTGTTTGTCATCATCATCATCGTGATTTTTCTGTTCTATTTTATTACATTAAAACATTTTCAAATGGTATTCCTATAGTCAGTGTCACAGCACTAGGTCAACACGTTGCCCACTCAGCCCAGGCTCACTATAGTCTGTGGGAGTGGGTTGCGTTGCATGAGAGGAGGAACCTGCAGGACCGGTGACTATAACGTCCCTGAGCTCTTTAACAGTCCATCAGCTCTGTGTGTGCTTTGTCTAATGTTGTCTGTTAATACATCGATAATAGAAGAATATGCCCGCCCACACTGCCAAACTGCACGGTACAGGAGCGTTTAATGAGAGAGAAGCAACGTTTGGGTGACTGATGACCTTCTTCCGGCATAACACAACAGTCTGACATCATTATTTCAATAACGATGTCACCATAATGGTCATCATCACAAGCTGTCACCTCTTGGTAATCACAGACTTTGCCTAGTGATTGGTTGAACATGACCCAAATCTTTGCGTCTTTTGTACCGTAACTGGCAACTGCTGTCAGACTGCTGAATGTGTCTGAAGTAACTGTCAGACTGCACTGTATTATGGCTAAAGAAGGTCTTCAGTAACCCAAACATCTCTCCAAGGTTATAGTTAGCTCATGTAATGCTAGATTTATTTTGCCCCCTGTTCTTCTGTTACCATGGTCTTTTCAGTCCGGCCCTTTTTTTAAGGCCCCACAATCTTTTTATAATTCACCCGAAATGTAATTTTTCTAACTGTGAACATCGACGCTTTCATTATTTATGAGCCGTGAATAAAGCTTGTTTGATCAAAAACTCAATCTGAGAAAATAATCCGAGATAAATGGGTTTTATAATTTCAGTTAACATTGAAGCGGATGGAGGGGCACTTTTTCACTGACGGACCAAAAAGACAAAATGCTGTTATATTTAATCTTTGTCCATTTATTTAGAAACTTTTTGGGATGATAATAAATAATACAATAACACTAAAACTAATAAAAAAAGTAAACTAAAACTATTAGCTTTTTCAAAAATAAATAGCAAATCAGCTCTAGAAACAAACTGAATTATCCTGAATAATCCTTTGCAGTTTGGAAGTGTGCAGGCGTATTCTTCTATTTTTGACGTGCACTCGTTTGCCTACGCACCTGCTCTTAAGTTCTTTATTCTAGCTGTGTGAATGTTTTTTTTCAACAAAGTATGTTAATACAAAACTTGTACAATTTGGGTTGTTGCATTTAGTCTCCCTGCTCTTCTATTGAAGAAAAAATATTTTTGGGAGAAGAAAAAGCGTATATTTAGACTTCCGAAAAAATGGGTCCGTGATACGTGACATGTTTTTCCCGACCCAGTGTTTGGAAATCACTGATCTAGTGAGTCCAATGCCTCATCATTATCCTAATGCAGGGAACACAGATGAAGATTTTATACCCCAATAATAACCTTGATTCGGCCCATAAGACAACTGATATCCACGGTCTGAGCTGGTCTGCCCAAATTAGGGCAGGTCGCCATACACGCACGCGTGGGGGTTTGGATACTAATCCGTCACCTCCTGATCTAGCCTCGAGCCAGCCAGAGCCATTATGTCAGAAACCTTTTATCTCCATATTCTAGATCTGTTACTTTTTTAATTTGAATAAAAGTAAAAGTAACACACCAAAAAAGTAACAGTTTTGGACACGTGAGGTTTCCACCCGACAGAGGCGATATCACAAATTTACAATTTAGGCATTTAGCAGATGCTCTTAAGGGCAATACCACATTAATATTAGAGATAGGATCCAAAAAGAAGCACGCACATCTCCAGAAATTCTACAGGTGCTGAACTAAAATATACGTACAATGAAAAAGAAGGGTTGTCCGCACACTGTATCTTAGACACAACGTTTCGACCCTTTTGGGTCTTCGTCATACTGTACATGACGAAGACCCGAAAGGGTCGAAACGTTGTAAATACCATGTACATAAATAACGCATCTGTTTTTCGCCTTAGCTTTTAAACACACAAATAGAAACTGCAAGCTCAACTACATACAGTAGTGCGTAAGTAAGTAAGCTTGTAGATCTGCTTTTTTTATCGTGAAAACGTGCAAATCTTTGAATATATATTATTTCCCAGCAAAGGTTTTTAACTCATATCTTTGCTTCTGGGGCGTCTCTGGAACAGCATGTTTTCAGATGGGGGTCAGCGGCCAATTTCATACAGTATCATTTTTGGGGTCATTGACATTAAATTGTATATGAGCACCACTGACATAGAAACAGAAAACTGTAGAATCTGGTCTCAGGTGTTAATGTGTTAAGACAGTGTTCAAGGCATAACACAACGCATGGCATCTCTCCGAGTGCATTTCTGCAGTTAAACCCATTTGTTTATTATATGCCACGTTAACATAATTGACCAGAAAAGCTGAAATATCAGTCTGGAACTATATATTGCTTTCGCCGTTACAGACTATTCACTTTGTGACTCCTGGGGGCATGAGAAGTGTAAAGCCTATAATTTATAATGGCATATATTCTTAACGGAAACACTGCAGAGTAGTGCTCTCGCGGGGAGTGATATACAGTATCAACACCCTCTTCTCCGCAGGTGCAAATGTCTTATTTTAGTCGAGCGACACGGCAGAAGTCACATTGTCACTTCAGAATCATACATTTATATTGAGGGTGACACGTTCTCCTCCCCTATCTCTTTCCTTATGGAATCTACCCTTGGTGCTTCTCCTATGTGGCCACACCCCCTCTGGCCATATATCCACAGACCGAGACCACCAACTAGATACGGCCGTCTAATTATAGCACTCATTTGTAGTTCTCTCGTCGGATAAGCGGACCCCGGTAGGACCCTGCATGTGGAAATAATGTCTGTGCCCCTGATTTTACCCCCTCCTTTTACCCATTAAAGGAAAGCATCCGTGTCACCTTAGAATTTAACCACTTTAACCATTATTCTATACTGCTAAAAATAGCACATTATTTTTATTATAATATTTTTATTTATTATTTTCTTTTTGAACCCACATTTTGTACAAATCTTTGAATGATACATTTTTAAAGCAAACATTGTCAACTCAAATCTTTACTTCTGGGGATCCCTCATGGAACCAAATATTTTGACTTGGGATGTCCACACACAAATATCATTCCGGAGGTCCTTGCCATGAAATGGTTTGAGATCAGAAATGCAAGTTTTTTCAGAAAACTGATTTAGAAGACATTTTGTAGAATCGTGGCCTCAGGTCACATTTGTCAGGGTCACAGACAGGGTCAGTCACACAATTAAAATAAAGTGAACACTGTGTTCGTACCGATTTAAACAATGATAAAGTCATTGGTGTGCTAAAGCAGTGGATCTGCTCTGTTCACAATCTAGGTCTTAAATCCAAAAGGTGGGTTGCGCCGGTGCCACTGAAGAATTCAAATGGGTTCTGCACCTGCAATTTCGCACCTCACTCCATCTCTTCTATTATTCTTTTTTTTTTGTCTTCCATGGCCTGGTAATATGTGGTCTGCGTCTGCAAAACTGACAGGAATTTTCCAAGGGCAAGCGTGGAGAGCGGCCATTGAATTTGGCTTTTTCCCTTTTCAGGGTCGGCAAGTTCTTCATTTTCGCGAGGACCCTTTCAAAGCGACACGGCTGTCATTATCTGTCGTAGCCGGTCGAGGTCGAGGGTCAGGCCACTTTCAAAGATTCTCAATCTCGTTCAAACGCGGGCAAAGTGTGTGCTGCGTGTGAAACACCTATCCGAGTCTTCATACTCAGTCATTGAGCGCGGCAGCTATACGGAATATAACCGCATACTTGTCAAACCCTCTTATCTCGCCACCGGTGAGTGTACATTTTGTACACTCACATTCACACACTCTCTAGAGTCATTAAGTCATTCATTGAGCGTGGCAGGCGTGGAATATAAGCACAATGACCAAGGCTTCTCAAGCCCTCTTCTGTCGCCACTGGTGAATTCCTCAATCCCCCCACTTCCCCCCCATGCTCCTTTTCTTCCATATTCTTTTGTCCCGCTGTAATGTTTTTTCCCACCAGGAGTTCTGTCGTAAAACACCCTTCCCTTTCCCCATGCAAGAAAATAAAATAAAATAAAAAAACACCTCTCACCCCAACAGCTAATTAAAATCACGCGATGAATAACGTCTCGGAGGGTTTTTTACTGTAAATGTAATACGAGCACGCCTCTGGCTGCCCTTGCCACCGGCGTCCCTTGTGGGCCAGATAATGCATGCGCCCCGGGATCGTCAGAGTGATGTACGACTTAGGTTTATTGTGGTGATTGAGTGTCTCTCTCTCATGTCTCTCTCTCTCTCACTCTCTCTCTCTCTCTCTCTCTCTCTCTCTCTCCACAGGTCCGCCCACTATCTCGAGCACCCAGACCCAGCAGGCACTCTATGGAGAGAAGGGACAGATCAAGTGCTTCATCCGCAGCACCCCTCCGCCCGACCGCATCGTGAGTCACACAGCCTCTGTGTATCCGTTCCTTCATGGCCCTAGGGAACATATTGGTCACAATGCATGCAGTGTATCCGTTCATTCGTGGCCCTAGGGAACATATTGGTCACAATGCATGCAGTGTATCCGTTCATTCGTGGCCCTAGGGAACAGATTGGTCACAATGCATGCAGTGTATCCGTTCATTCGTGGCCCTAGGGAACATATTGGTCACAATGCATGCAGTGTATCCGTTCATTCGTGGCCCTAGGGAACATATTGGTCACAATGCATGCAGTGAATCCGTTCCTTCGTGGCCCTAGGGAACATATTGGTCACAATGCATGCAGTGTATCCGTTCCTTCGTGGCCCTAGGGAACATATTGGTCACAATGCATGCAGTGTATCCGTTCATTCGTGGCCTTAGGGAACAGATTGGTCACAATGCATGCAGTGTATCCGTTCATTCGTGGCCTTAGGGAACATATTGGTCACAATGCATGCAGTGTATCCGTTCATTCGTGGCCTTAGGGAACATATTGGTCACAATGCATGCAGTGTATCCGTTCATTCGTGGCCTTAGGGAACATACTGTATTGGTCACAATGCATGCAGTGCGCTAGTGATTCTCAAAGGCCCCTTTACCTCCACCGGGGCTGAACCGGTTCTGTTCTTTTTCTTTCGACCCCGCCTAATATTGAACCAGTTCAGAGTGTTTCCGCTGCGGCAATGAGTTGGTTCAGAACCCTAAACGTTAGTTTATGGCTGCCGGTTCCGTGAAAGCACCAAAGGGTTCCAAGAATCTAGAACGGAACCAGTTCTAGAACCAAAGGTTGTTTTGGTGGAACAGGAGCCAAGTGGTGTCCGTCGGGCACCTGAAACCACTCTAACCTCCTATTTCTATTTTATGCATAATAGGTGTTTCAAAATAACAACTCATCGTGCACAACCGTCTAACAACTGCGCTGCGTGAAACAAATGTAACCAAATGGACCCTTATTTATGTGTTCATTTGGTTACATCTGTAGCCTCTCTGAGTTAATTAGATTAACACTGAGGATTTTAGTAGTGACTGATTGTCAGAAATGTAAACAGCACGTACGTGGCACAGTTGGACCTTAAGACTATTACGGATTTTACGTTGTTGCCCTATCTCTCTCTCTCTCTCTCTCTCTCTCTCTCTCTCTCTCTCTTAATTACTTAAACCCCACCATCCATATTCTGGGGGGAACATTCGTCAAAAATGTGTATAGGGCATGAGACTCATGTCCAGTTTACTTACCCCATAGAGGGTTTTAAGTAGTTACTGTATTTGTGGCAACAGAGACAGTATCTGTTATATCGTCTCCATCGGGTGGAAACCTCATATAGAAAACGGTTACTTTTCAGTAATTCAGATTAATAAGCTTCAAAAGTAGTAGTTTGGCGAGCTCAAAACGCTCGTGCTACGAGCTTGTAGATCTGCTATTTTTGTAACTCAAATCCTTGCTACTGGGGGGTTCCCTGGCTGGAACAACATATTATATTGAGATGGGGGTCGGCGGCCAAAAACATAACGTTTTTCAGAAATCTGTAGAATCTGGTCCTAAATATGGAGATAAGAGATATACAGTATCTCAAAACGCGTCGCCGATCTGCTACTTTTGAAGCGTCCGTGTGGCGCTGTAGCATGACCCAGTAGGCCAAGTAGGGCATGAATTAACAAAAAACTACAAAAAAAACACACCAAATGTAAATATGGAGATACGAGGTGTTTCCGCCTGCATGACAGTGACGATGTTGACCTCTGCCCTCAGGCGTGGTCGTGGAAGGAGACGGTGCTGGAGTCGGGCACGTCGGGCCGCTACACGGTGGAGACGGTCAGCACGGACGAGGGGGTCATCTCCACGCTGACCATGAGCAACATCGTCCCCGCCGACTTCCAGACCATCTACAACTGTACGGCCTGGAACAGCTTCGGATCGGACACCGAGATCATCCGCCTCAAAGAGCAAGGTGAGGATCGGAGCAGTTTTAGTTTAGTTTATTTTTTAGTTTAGTTTGGTTTAGTTTATTTTTTACACACTATATTTTTTTCTATTTTATTATTATTATTTCATAGTTTGATTAGTGTTAAAACTCATTGACTGCCAGAATTGTTTCGGTCTGTGTCCGTTCCCTTTTTTTAATGCCAAGAAAAACCTCTATGTATTCGGCCCAGCTCCTTATCCAGACAGCCTCATCAAAACTTGACCATTGTAACTCCCTCCTTACTGGCCTTAATGCCCCCTTCTCAGCTCCCTCCATTGGCTCCCGGTCGCGGGTACAAAACTCTGATGTTAGCCTTCAAAGCAACCAAAGGTATATGGGTGCGCTCAGATCTGCCGACGCAGGGAGGCTGGAAGTACATGTATAGATATTCCACTGTTAGGTTCGTAGCTTACGTATGATTCATGATGTCGATTTTTATGTATTTGATGTATTGCCATGTTTTTGTTCTTGCTTACTGTAAATCGCTCTGGATTAAATTGTAAATTGTATTCATTCATCAAGGTTCAAGCGCTGGGGTTCAAGGGTTGTTACATCTTGTGTACAGGTACATAAGAGTAAAACTAGTTTTTGTTTGGCTTCCTTCAGACAATGCAGCAGCATAGATAACATCAAACATTAGTCACAGCAAGCACAGCAGGGATGAAATAAAGAGTGCAAGAAATAATGATCAAGTAATAAAAACAGTAACAATATGTACATTTCTGTATAGCAAAGTTAGGTAAACTTTTTGTGAACAGCTTGGCTACAGTACAGTATGTTCCATATATACAACAAAGAGATGCGTGTACATCCTCGCTCGATTAGGAAAGTAGTAAACAAAAATAAATAAAAGGACCCATACAAATGTGTGTTCGTGACACACAAATGGGTCCCAGACCCACTGTTGAAGACCACTGCAGTATAGTCTCACCATTGCCAGATCGATGGGAGAGTCGGGGGACTCTCAAATGGAAGCTATAGACTTGCCGCTAACACACAGAATCAAAGACAGGCAGTGCACATCTGACAGACCTCTTGAAGGCATCTGCCTCATGGCTCCAAAGTGAACTGAGATCAAAGACATGGAAGCTGCAGCACACTTTGCACAGCTTTATTAGTTAACAAATACGCAGTGGTGACGTTTCGAGCCGATGCTCTTCTTCAGACTAGTATAGTTAACACAGCGGTTATTCTCAGACGTGTTTAAACCAAGGTCCCCCAAAATGATGTGTAATGTGGCCGCGGACCCCCACCTGAAAATATGTGGTGCCGCGGACCCCCACCTGAAAATATGTGGTGCCGCGGACCCCCACCTGAAAGTGTGTGTGTGTGTGTGTGTGTGTGTGTGTGTGTGTGTGTGTGTGTGTGTGTGTGTTTGCATTAAGTAGCATAACACAAAAAGCCCTGAGGGCTTGGATCCATTGTGATCCTGCGTATTCATTCATCAAGAGACTGTACTGTACATCATCCTCTCAAGAAAGATTTGGAAAGATCATCAAAGTATGGACATGCTCCTGACCCTCCCTTTTCCACAGTCTCTTAGCGTTAGGAGCCATGGTTGGAAGTAGACTCACAGTGCACATACTGTACATGCAAGCCAAGCCAATTGCCTTCACCCTCGACTGCTTGTCGCTGGAGGGCATGTAGCTAAAATGCAATCTGTGTTGAAATGTCTAATCGCCTAGAAGCGATTAGATCTACAATGTGCTTCCACTGTGCTTTATTTTGCTTTCCTCCGTACCAATTCAGAGACATATTGTTCCTGGTGTGTTTATAAATAGAAACAGCTTGTCATACAAAACGGATGGGTAAACCAGTGGCAGCTGAAGGTGATATTAATTGTGGGCATATTTCACACCTGCATAATCATGACATTTGAGTTGATGAATAACTGTCATACAATTAATTGCGATTAACGATGTCATTGTGGGTATTGTTTTTTTTGTTGCTTCGAACATTGGATAAGCACATACAGTATAAAGCAAAATTGCACAGGGCTGATTTGACAATCAACTTAAATATACACAGAAATAATGTACTATGGCCAAAATAGGCCATATTTTTCAAAAGAAATAACCGATCTGTGTGTATGGCGCTATTTCCACTACTGTTGGTGGTTGAAATAAGCATATCCTCTCTGTCCAGTGGAAATCTCACATGTCCAAATCTATATCTCAGAAGCATTCAACGTATGCTACATATCTACATATCTACACGTTCAAATCGCACTGCTTCGCATTGCGTTTCGAGCTTATGGATCTGCTACTTTTGTTGTTTTTATGTGACGCTGTAGTATGATTAAGTATTAGGGCGCTAATAAAAAATAGATCTGGAGATAAAATATTTCTGCCCGACAGAGAAGATATGCATCTGCTTCAACAGCTGAATTCATACATATGAAAGGAAACAATTATGTAGAAATTTCGGCGATTATCTCAGATAATTGCGATCGGACAATTATGTAATAGTTGTGAAAGACCTATTGTTTCCATCATGTCACATTCAACAGACTTTGCGACACAGTCCTCACCTGCTCTCCTTCCAGTGGTGGAAAAAGTACTCTTTACATATTTTACTTAAAATACTGCAATATAGAAATACTCTGATGGGTGAACCAATAGGATCCACCACCCGCCCCTCTAGACTAGACCGTATCATACAGGCTGGGCCAGAGACCCTATACGATTGGCTGTCATCATCTTTGTTTGTGTTTCAGAGACCCTCCGATTGGCTGTCATCATCGGCGTAGCGGTGGGGGCCTTCCTTGCACTCACCGTCCTCATGGGGACTTTAGGTGCCTACTGCTGTGCCCGCTTCCAGAGAAGTATGTACGCTTTCATTTAATTAAAACGTTTACACAGGCAAAAAAAAAAGAAAATTGTAATCGTGTTCACATTGGCTTGAGTTTCTGTTTCTGACATTTTCAATCAAAAAGAAAGCCATCGGTCTATGTGCTATGAAGGAGGTCTCGGTAGAATTCTTGGCAAAATTTGGAGCTGCGCTGTAAAAAACAAATAGAGGGTTCTCAAAATTCTTAATTATTCAGTCCAACTTTCCAGCTTTCCAGTCTCTTTCTTATTTCGAGTGTCGCACAGTCGCACTAAAGTAGTCAAAATAGCCGATCTACAAGCTCAAAATGAATCTATTTTCACTAATTAAATTGTTTTTTTTTTTAATATATAAAAAAATATATTATTATATATAATAATGAAGAAGGCATGGTATTGGACATACAAGTTTTCCAACTGACAGCAATGATTTCCAAGTGATCTTTTCTAGAATGATTTGTACCCAATTACATGACATGACCTTTTCGATAATGGTTGTTCTCACTCTGCCATGGAAGCTACACAGCAAAATACAGAGTGCTATATTAACTAGTGTTAGAATAAAAAGAAAGAAAAAAAGGGGGTGTTTTCAGAGTTACTCTGGATTTTTGTAGTGGAGAATTTCTGATTAGAAACAATCGGACAATAGGAACTAACCAGTTACTCAACGGAGATGTCAAAAAGTAATGATGATAAAAAGTGCTCACACAGATCAAAACGGGATCAAGGCATGGATAAAAAAGGAGACGATCCGGGCACTCAAAGTTAAAAAGAGGAGGGAAGCCTTTATTCAATAAAAAATGCGACTGCCAAACACATTTGACTCAATACTTTCTCTTATACCAGTGGTGGAAAAAGCACTTCCACCACTGCATTTGACTCAATACTTGCTCCTGTACTGTGCCTTTACTGTTGTTTCCTTGTCCTTCACTGCAGAGGATGTCCATCTGGTCATGTCGTCACTGCCTGTGTCCCTGTCACGACAGAGAGATCTGAAAGCGGAGAGTAAGGCCCTTCAAATTGCATTGTTATTTGTTTGTTATTTGGACGCTTCCGAAAATGATCATGAGGATGTGGCACTTTCTAAGCCAGTGGTTTTCAACCCTTTTCATATCATGAGAGGCAATTTAGCCTCTCAGACCCAAGGCTTTGAATATTTTGTTGTCATTGAATAGGATTTTGTCCACAAGTCCATGTTGTATTGATGTGGTACCATTAGGAGAGGTAACAGATTGATAAAAATAACAATTTGTCTATATTATCTAATTGTGTAGACTTATTTGTTTTCATGTTACACTCTCAAGAGTTAAATATCTATAATGGTCCATTTGGTTACCAACTCTCCATCATTTAGTTGGGGAACACCTGGAACCCCCTCAAGGACGACTGGTGGTCCCCGGACCACTGGTTGAAAACCACTGTTCTAAGCCAAACTTCCATAATGTATTTGTGATGAAACTTCACCGTCAGCTCATTTCATTTGTGCACAAACCTTGTAGCATTTCTAAAATATTGTCCGTTATACCATTATCTTGCCTCAATAGTGTCATTAACACCTAAATAAAGAACCCACAAAGAACTTCCGGCATGACTTACTGTACATACTGTAGTATATTATACAGTGTACTGTAGTTACTAGTAACTGCAATCGAAAAATCTATTTTAATTTCAATTTTCATTTGACTTTGTAACTTTGTAAAAAGGAGGGGGCTGAGTACAGACCCCTGTCAACAAACTGTAGGGTTTAAGTGGCTGTTTGCTATTGATCGTTGTTGTTGCCACGGATCATACCCGATTACAAGTGCAAGAGAATAACGGATGATGCAGACTGACAAAGATTAAAATCTTCCAACTACGCCCCAGACAGCACTGAAGTGCTCATCCTCTTCCATGGCCATTTTCCAAAGATTAAAAATGAAGACTTCATTCATCTTTTCGTGCCAACTAGGGTGAGGGGGAACTTTCTATTCCTGCCAGTGAATGAGCTAATGTTTACAAGGCGTTGTACTCTGAGTCTTTGAGTATTCCTTCTGAAATATACAGTTGAGCGGGGTCCCCCAGCGGTCTATACTTGGCCCCCTGTTTGTTTTCCACCTACAACAAATGTCTCTAATGATCTCACAAAGCATTCACATGCGAGGATGTATGAGCCTAATAATAATAACAACCAGTAAGACCCCTGAGGGTGAGAAGCGACCTCGCCCTAAAGGGCAAGGTCGCGTGCACGCATCCGCCTGGGTGACATCAGACTGATGGGCGAGCGCTGGCGCTTTGGAATAGGGGGTAAGATCAACATACAGTACCTGCCTGGGTGACATCAGACTGATGGGCGAGCGCTGGCGCTTTGGAATAGGGGGTAAGATCAACATACAGTACCTGCCTGGGTGACAGCAGACTGATGGGCGAGCGCTGGCGGTTTGGAATAGGGGGTAAGATCAACATACAGTACCTGCCTGGGTGACATCAGACTGATGGGCGAGCGCTGGCGCTTTGGCATGGGGGATAAGATCTTAATTTCCGGGCCTGTTAAGAACTCTAGTTTTTGCTGGCTGCTGGGCTGCACTAATAAATTTGGGGCAGGCCTAGAGTTTAAATGGACAGTTATCAGTCAAAAGGGAGACAGCGAAGAGGAAGGATGGATGGGGAAGGATCAACATATGGAACGTCAGAACAGGTCAGCTCCATATATGGAGATCTAAGGGTTTGAGGTTTGAGGTCAGATCAGATGTAGAGTTGCTGGCCAATATTGATGACATCAGGGATCTCCATGGGCTTAATATAGATGAAATCAGGGATCTCCATCCCTGATGATGTCATGTGATGTCACATGCTCTCTCACCCCGACCAACACACACACTGACGGGAAATGCACGGTTCCATAGTTAACTAATTAATTGTAATAATAATAATAATTAGGCATGTCCCAATCACGTTATTTTTGTTCCCGATCCAATTCCGATCATTTGATTTTGAGTAACTACCGATTTTTCCCGTTCCGATATTTATATTTTTAATTTGATAGAACACTTATGCCATATCACTATAGAACAACATCTAAAATCACAGGCAATATCCAGTCTAATATCATATGTAGGTATAATATTCATACTAGGAATGTCCCGATCAAGTTTTTTGCTCCCGATCCGATTCCAATAATTTGATTATGATGTGATCGGGCCTGATTTCCGATCACGGGATCGGATCAGGACAACCCCCTAATAATAATGCATTTTTATTTAGAAAGCACTTTACATTCTTTCGAATCTCAGTGCTACAGGGTTTAAAAGCATAGCATAAAAAACTGCATAGGTGGCAACAAACAATTACATGGGTAAAACTATAGGTAAAATATTTTAAAAGCTTTAGTGGACTGTGGTGCTCTGAGGTGTACGGTGTGGGAATTCCATATTATATCATGTAGATCGGCACATTTTGAATATTAACCTGCCTGTAAATTCCACATCTCGTAACAAAAGTGTGTGTTTGTCTTTTAAAAACAACACATTTACATACAGTACTGTAGTCAGCATGCATTTTAAGAAACTCCCGTACATATGTAACCATTATTTTCCTGTCAATGTTTGTTGTGTATTCTTCTCTGTGACTCATACTATTCAATTCATCATTGGCATGCTTCCTTAACCCATTTTGCGCGGGAACCCCTTTTGGTGTTAGCATCATGTTGTGCTTTAGCTATTGAAAAATAGCAGATCTACAAGCTCATAGCACGCCACCGAGTGGCGCGCTACGAGCTTGTAGGTCTGCTATTTTTGAAAATCGAAGAACCACTGAAATAGAAACTTTTTCAGAAAACTGTCAGGATGTAGAAGACATTTTTAGAATCTGATCTCAGGTCAGAATGACTTAACGTATATATGGGTCATCATCACACCTATAGCAGTGGTATTATGATCAATAGGTAGCAGTGGCTTTTGAAGATATGTGTGTCTGTCACGCCGTACTAATGAGCCCCACCTCACTGTTTGTAAAAAGCACTTCAACATTTCACTTAAGTAAAAGTATACACTGCAATGCACAAATACTCTTGTTGCAAGTAAAACGTCTGCAGTATTCTAAATTTACTCGAGTAAAAGTGCAAAAGTATTGGCATCTAAATTTACTTAAAGTAAAAGTACTCATGCAGAATGTACCATTTCTGACAGATTCTCTAATTGTATCAAATCGTTTAAATGTCACATCGCGACGTGTTGTGAGCTTGCAGATCGGCTTTCTCAGAGATGTATAGAAGCATTATACCTTGTACTTTACACCTCTGCCCGTGTGTCTGTCAGTCACACCTTGCTAATGAGCGCCGCCCCTCTCTCTCTCTCTCTCTCTCTCTCTCTCTCTGGTCTAGATCTCAAAGGGGTGGCCGCCGCTAAGAAGAAGAACGACATCCGTGTGGAGATTGTGCACAAGGACCACAGCGCGGCGTCACGTGACACAGAGGAGCACGCCACCATGAAGCAGATGATGGTGATTAACCATGTCAATGCCACGCTGCGTTGTCGCCAATATCTGTCACTCGTGCGGCGTCACACAGACGTTTGAGAAAGCACAAAAACATATCTCCCTAGTGTTTTCTTCTGGCAGTACACACACACAACCATTAAGACTGTTTTAAAAAAAGAAAATCTTCACACTCTTCCACTTCCAGCTTGCTGATTAAAGTTGTGCTGTGTGATCCAGATTGAGCGGGGAGAGTTCCAGCAGCAGGAGCCTGTGCTGAAGCAGCTGGAGGTGCTCCAGGAGGAGGAGAAGGAGTTCCAGCACATCAAGGTGGGTGGAGGAGCAGGAGAGGAGAGGAGAGGAGAGGAGAGGAGAGGAGAGGAGAGGAGAGGAGAGGAGAGGAGAGGAGAGGAGAGGAGAGGAGAGGAGACCAACATATGGGGAGGGAGGGAGAGGAAGGGGAGGGAGGGAGGGGAGGGAGGGAGAGGAAGGGAAGGTAGGGGAGGGAGGGAGGGAGGGACGGAGGGAGGGAGGGAGGGAGGGGAGGGGAGGGAGGGAGGGAGGGAGGGAGGTAGGGGAGGGAGGGAGGGAGGGAGGGAGGGAGAGGAAGGGAAGGTAGGGGAGGGTGCAGGAACGCCATGGCCTTGTGGGACCGTCACACATACTGTAAGACTAACAGCTCGCTGACAGTACAGCCATGCTTCGCTCACATCACAGCACCTCTCCGAGGACCATAGACACATCCATGTTGGAAATGTAATATCGAAGCGATAATTTATGTTTCACGAGACAACGCGCATAATTCCTTCCCAGGCGCATGCATGCTTGCTTTATGCGGGAAATTGAAAAATGCAGCCCTAAATAATCAATGTTATTTAGGGCTGCTTTATTAGATCACACGGCTGCGGCGTTTCACTCGTATATTAGCCCAATGTTTAGCAGCGATCTGATCACGTGTAATGGTAAAATAATGTCGCACAAGCCCTTGAGTATTATTAACCTCAAATTAATATTAAAAATCCTCAGTAATGTGGTCAGTGTCACATAAAAATAGTCAAGCTAGACCTGACAAAATCTCTGATTGTGTTTCTTTGGGCTGCAGTGTGAGACCTGCGCATTGGATTGATGAAAAAAGAATGAAACAAATGGCTGTTTCTCCCCATTAATGTCCTTTTGACAGTAATTACAATGGAATTAGTTGGGAGAAAGAGCCATTACAATTATTCATGTCTATGCTTCTCTATCAGCTCCGTAGCAGGAGCGTGATGATGATTTAAAGGTGGCTTAAATCATCAGCTCGGGCCTTCGTTGTGGTGATTTATTCAGACCATGTATTCCACACAGCTGGAGAGGAAAGCGGGAGCCAGCTACGCGGGGAGTCACGTCTGCATATTGTCACAGAGATACATTCAGGCCTCAGTTTATTAGCTATAGCAGACTGGCTCAACCCAAGCGTGACCCCGGCTGATGAGTTGTTTTCACACATTCTATTCTGCATTCCCACCGTTGTTGTTTGTGCGGTTGTGGACCACCTGTTTGCTTATGTCGTTCTTGTCACTCTCCGGTTTTTATTTTCTATTTTCCTAATCAACAAGCTGTCCATTTTTATTATTATCCCCCCCCACCCACCCACCACCCAATCACACACACACACACACACACACACACACACACACACCCTCGCGCACACGCACACACAATACATCTGTTGTCTTTGTCATCCGGGAGAAAAGGGTAGCCATTTCATGCTGGAGCTGCCACACCTATAAAGCCTATAGAGCGTACCACCATCTCCTTGAGGGGGCGTCAACATAATGTGTCATGTGGTAGCGGCCGCCATACTCGTTGGCTTGTCTGGTTTGTTTACATTGAGCGACTATCTGGTGTGCTTGTATACGTTCTTTTTTTTAACTGACCTCACAATGGTGCAGACTTGCTAACTTGCTAACTTTTCAGACACCGCCCTCCTCTTGGTGACGTACTCGTTTTTACACCCTATAGTAACGGCGGTCCTGCAATCACAGTCTGGATGTGACTGAATCCCTCCACGACGCCCGTCTACCTATTTATGAAACATCTCTCCTTAATAGTGATCCATAATAAGATATAGATTTTTCTGCTGAGAGAGTATCGTCACAAAGCATTCTTGACTTGATGCCAGGCACTGCACTCCAGTTCTCCATGCTCCGCGCAGTCGCTCATTGAAGCTTAAAACTCATACTCGTACTTAAGTATACCGGTGTATACAGTACTTCAGAGCTCTGCAGTGGTAGAAAATGTCTTCAAATGTTTTACTTACAGTAAGTAAAAGTATCAATACTGCAAGAAATAGATCTCTGTTACAAGTAAAAGTCTGGAATTCAAAATGTACTTGAGTATTAAAGTACAAAAGTATTTTGGCATCAAAATGTACCAAAAGTAAAAGTACTCATGCAGAATGTCCCATTTTAAGTTTTTAAATGTATAAAAATCTTTTGAAATAGCAGATAGATGTGTAAGAAATAAGAATGTATACAGGGCTGAAGTGGTTAAGGCAGGGATACTCAAATAGATTTACCTGTGGGCCACATTACAAAAATGGCAAGGGGCCAGGGGCCAGTAGATAAAATTACGACATTAATGATACTTGATAACTTCTCTCTTTCAATTGCTTTATTTTCGCAAAATGTATCAAAGTACAATGTGCATGCACACAATATGTAAATAAATAAATGTGTTACATTTTCTTGCATGAACACAAAGAGCCGTTTCCATAACTGCACAAATTATTGCACATAACATGAGTAGCTGTTATAATAACATAATAACATAACATGAGTAGCTCTTTGCCTGCCTGCCTGCCTGCCTGCCTGTCTGTCTGTCCATGAGTAGTTATTTGTCTGTCTGTCAATGAGTAGCTGTCTTACTGTCTGCCTGTCTATGAGTAGCTGTCTGCCTGCCTGTCTATGAGTAGCTGTCTGTCTGCCTGCCTGCCTGTCCAATTGTCCATGAGTAGCTGTCTGTCTGCCTGTCTGAGTAGCTGTCTGCCTGCCTGCCTAATTGTCCATGAGTAGCTGTCTGTCTGCCTGTCTATGAGTAGCTGTCTGCCTGCCTGCCTAATTGTCCATGAGTAGCTGTCTGCCTTCCTGCCTGTCCAATTGTCCATGATTAGCTGTCTGTCTGTCTATGAGTAGCTGTCTGCCTGCCTGCCCAATTGTCCATGAGTAGCTGTCTGTCTGTCTATGAGTAGCTGTCTGCCTTCCTGCCTGTCCTATTGTCCATGAGTAGCTGTCTGTCTGTCTATGAGTAGCTGTCTGCCTTCCTGCCTGTCCAATTGTCCATGAGTAGCTGTCTGTCTGCCTGTCTATGAGTAGCTGTCTGCCTGTCCAATTCTCCATGAGTAGCTGTCTGTCTGCCTGTCTATGAATAGCTGTCTGCCTGCCTGCCTGTCCAATTCTCCATGAGTAGCTGTCTGTCTGCCTGTCTATGAGTAGCTGTCTGCCTGCCTGTCCAATTCTCCATGAGTATAGCTGTCTGTCTGCCTGTCTATGAGTAGCTGTCTGACTGCCTACCTGTCCAATTCTCCATGAGTAGCTGTCTGTCTGCCTGTCTATGAGTAGCCGTCTGCCTGCCTGCCAGCCAGCAAGTTGGTTAACAGAAAATAAATTGTTATGGCTGAGTAAAATAAAATACAATAAACACAATTTGCCTGAAAATAGATTACCCAGCTATGACCTTTTTCATGAAAAAAAATGAGTAGTGATATGGCTGACTGAGTAAAATAAAACAATCTACCTGAAAATAGATAGCTATAAGTGAAGAACTATTAATGGCAGCTGGGTTTTCATCATTCAAAAAAAATACGCCAAAATAGGGCATAAGTGGTTAATGTGTATATTTTGTAATAGTAATCCAAATCTACAAAGTACAAAATACAGTAGTATTAAACTAAAGTTTTAAAATAATTTTAGGGGAGTAAAATTGCAATATTTGCCTACTTCCTTTATACACCACTGAATGTAGCTATGAGACCAATTAGAATCTCTGACTTGTGTGTCTTATAATCATCACAGGCCACAATTTATGGCCAACGGACCTTTATAGACCTAGAAATTCCCACAGGCAAAATATTCCTCTGAATGTAATCGATGCACTCAGCTAGGTCACAAGGTTACTTAAATGCATTACATCTCAACCCAAGAGGAGTCTGAATGCCTCACATTCTCACTTGGACTAATGCCAATCATTCTCCTTCTCATGGATATGTATTATGAATGGCAGAATAAGTTGTTTAGCTCACGCCACATTTTGTGTTGCCGTTTAGTTTTAAGTGGTTTACAACACTTTTCTGGCGCACTCTCCAAAACACTGCACAACATGCAGTTTTGTTGTTGTTGTTGGTTTAACAACATTTGTATTCAAAGGACTGTGCTGTAGAATTTTGCATTATGCAGTGTTGCGATGATACTTTTCATTGATTTTATTTTATTTTGTTATATTCCACAGTTTAGGGCAAGTTTCAGAAATCTTAATGTGACTGTTTACCTGCAAATTTGACATGCATTTAGTAAACTATAGTGACACAAACAGAATGGCATTTCAGCCATTCAAGGCATTAAATGGCAGCATCGAAGTGGAATGATCAAACGGCGAGAAAGTAAATCATACATTCAGTTTAGCTTTTTGCTGTATTGTTGATTTACCTTGTTTTCTTTATTTTTTATTATATTTTTTTAAAGTTTTCCTCGAGGAATGATAAAGAGGTGCAATTATGAGAGCCAATTACAGCTTCAGACACTGTGGACGATTCATCCAGTCAAAGAGAGAAGGAATCTCTGATGTGGAAGTGGGCAGCTTTCAGCCTCTGATGAGGAAGCCATTTATGTTTGGCTGCCATTGTTAGCTATGAATAGACAACACTCCCACTAATCACTGTTTATTATACTTAAGAAGCCAGCATTAAAGTTAAAAGAAAAACATGGGTGTTGAATCAAGGACTGGTGATTGGATGTTTTCCGGGCAGATTGTTTGTTCCCTATGCACAGAACTGGAGGCGTACGTGCTCCTCAAAGCGGGTCTAATTTCCTGCATATGGCTTCGGAGCTAATGGAAGCCTTATTATTAACCAGATGGAAAGGTTGCCATCGCAGGCTCTCTAACCCATAAATAAGTAATAACTTTCCTTAATGTTTTGCACAACTAAATTGGGAGGTATAACATTTTGACAAGGAAAGACATTATGACTACAGACGATATGTGCTATTTGCTTCTGGAGTTTTAGCTATGATATAAAATGCTGGTAAATATGTAAAGGATCTAACGAAGAAAATAAAGAGAATAAAATGCACAAAATGACATGAACCTGTAGAGTGTAGATCATGGATGTTGGAGGCATTTAATAAACAGAGAAACTATACATTGAAATTCAATCAAATTCAAAAGAGCTTTATTGGCATGAGAAAACAAACGTTTACATTGCCAAATCAAGTGTCATTATAGTGAGACCGCAGCTAAAGAAAAACAAGAAAAAAACAAACATTTTATGTTATCTTTTTGTTTCTATGTTAATCATTCCATTTTAATGAACAGCTTTGGTTTTGACCTTCAAGGGAGAAAACAACTGTACAAATAGATGAGAAAGCCACAGTTTTCTGTTTTACATTTTCATGTCTTCAGGGCACCGGTGTTTGTGTCTGTTACACTTCGTATAAACCATATTTTGTAATTACTAAATGTGTAATTATTTCCTGCCAAAGCACAACAAACAGAGCTCTTGAGGGCAACTCCTCGTCATCAGCAACGATCTGCATCCGCGCTACTTCTTTTAATATCGCTGACATTTGCATTTGCTTTTATGTCTTGGGCTTTGCGTTACAGCAGTGTTGATTTTGTCGACTAAAACTATGATGAAAACTGTCGACTACTTTTTTTCGCTGAGGAAAACGAAATAAAAATTATGCCATAATGAGTAAAACTAAGAGGGAGAAGTTAGGGAGCGGAGAAGGGATCCAGTAGAACTAAAACACAAGTATTGTTTGGTTGTGCTCTGAAAATAGCAGATCTTAATTGTAGATCAGCTATTTTCAGCATGCAGGCATTACACTACCATTAAGGACCCCCAAAATGCATTTTAGTTTACAAATTCAATTCAATGGCGACTAGAACTAAAACATTTCAGATGACAAAAATTAGATTTTCTTGTCAAAAGACTACAACTAAATAAAAAGAAAACCCAAAACAACCCTGTGTTTCAGGACCCCACGAACGGCTACTACAGCGTCAACACCTTCAACGAGCACCACCACCACCACGCTGGCACGCCGACCATGTCGTCGCTGGCGGCCAGCCAGCAGCAGCAGCCGCCGCCGCCCGACCTGGTCCGAAGCCCCGCCCCCTGCAGCGGCACCATGACCATCGGCAAGCATGTGCGCGTGCCCACCGGCATGTCCTTTACCAACATCTACAACACGCTGGGCGCCGGCCCCAACCGCCTGTACGACTACGGCCAGCGCTTCGTGCTGGGCACGGGCAGCAGCTCCATCGAGCTGTGCGAGCGCGACTTCCACCAGCGCGGCTCGCTGAGCGACTCAAGCTCCTTCATCGACGCCATGCCGTGCGGCGACAACAGCAGCAGCGCCGGCAGCTACAGCAAGCAGGACGGCTACGTGCAGTTCGACAGCAAGGACAGCAGCAAGGCCTCGGCCGCCTCGTCCTCCTCCCACTACTCGCAGTCGTCCTCGCAGAACGAGGACCTCACCCGGCCGCTGCAGAAGCGCATGCAGACCCACGTCTAGTATAGCGCGCGGTGCGGGGCCGAGAGATCGGAATACGCAGAGCCACGGGACGCCACCGGTCGGGGAATTCGAGTGGACGTTTTCATAGAAACCCAAAACTCGAGATGCATTTTTTTCCCCCATATAGTGTTCAGTTCCACTGGTTGTTCTTTCAGCAAGGGGTTGTTGATGGGAACCTTTTTTGCGACTTCACGAAGGACCTGTTCTTTTGGGGGCCGGTTTGGGAGAACGACACAATGAGTCCTGACGAAACAAATGGAAGCTAAATGCAACACCATTCTCATGATTGCCACAGTGAAAAAATTATAATAATCATGACAATCATTTGTCTGCTTTATCGACTCACACAGCCTAAAACATCAGTGAATTGGATGCTGTCGACCATTTTGTTTCCATTCGCAGTCTGCCTTGACACGTGCTGACATGCATTTCCGAGGTGCAAAGTTATGGACATGTGAATATAAAACTTCTTAACATAGCTTTTTTTTATTTTAGGTTTGAGGAATCGAAGGTTGTGCTCGGCTGCCCTGTTAACATTTTGAGCACAACGGGTATTGCGGAACAACTGACAGCAACCATTTGTGTACCCATGAAAAGATTGCGAGATGACTGATGATCCCTTCGAAGTGAGGAAAGGGAAAGGGATGGGAGTTGGCACCGCAGCGACTGTTGGATGTCACAAGGTACCTGGAAGATTTTGTGCTGAACACACCCTGGCAGCCTCTAACCGGAGCTGGATTTGACGTTGTTGTGATCCCATTTATAAAGTGTGCTGTACTTTGTTTTCTTCTTTTGAAGGCTATTGACTCTTTTTTTTGGGGGGGGGGGGGGGGAAACTGTATACAAATTGTGCTCTGTGGTGTATGCCCTTGTGAAGGATCATTACGAACTCGCAGATCACAGATGATGAATGCATGAAACCGTGGATGTGTATCTTTTGTTGTGTGTTTACACATGCAAGGTCAACATGCTGACGCTTTTGTACACTCCCCCACGCATCTCCTTCCTCGTGACATTGTTTTCAGTCTTTCCCAATGAAGGGATTTTCTTTCTAAATGTTAGATTGTATACAGTGAGGGTGGGATCTCTGTACCTTTCCCATTTAATGTGAGACGCTCGCAGCGGGCGTGTGTGTCCGTGCGCACACGTGTGTGTGTGTGTGCGCGTGCGTGCGTACACTGTCTCTGTGGCAACCATTCTCCAGCTGCCAGAGCAGTTTGTCATTTCTATACTTAGCTGATATCGTGTTGTTTACACTGGAGCTCTGTAAACCGAGCATTTTGTGTACTGTGATTTGACTACTGAATGACAAGGGGTGAACATTGACGTTTTCCCCAACCTATAATTCCATATCTTACCGTGACGTTTCACAAACACCATTATGTTTTGAGGTCTTAACAATTGGACTACCGACCTAAGAATAAGGATCAATGAGCAAAAGCCTGCCTTAATGACACTAAGTAATTCCAGTGCTGCTCAACAAAACGAAGATAGGCCTATCTGATGTGATTAGGAGGTTCATTGGGCTGTTTCAACGTGTCAGTTGTCTGACAAGTAAACTATAAACTTGTGGTACAAAAACAGGAACAATCAAATAGGCAATCAATGCACGGTGCAAATAAGAGTATATCCCCCATTATGTCACCTGTAATGATACTGGAAGGCTGTTAATGAGGAATCAAACTCTACGATGAAAGCACAAATGGGTACAATACGGCTACTCATGTTGTAAAACTGAATTTAACTGAATAGCATGGGTTGATGTACTGTCATAACTAAGCACTTACAACTGTATTTGGCTCACCTTATTGTATAATAAAAATGAATCTCATCGCTGTTGTGTTTGACAATCCTGCCATACATTTGGGGATTTCTGTTGTGAATGTACATTATTGTACATAACGAAATGTGTGCCAACAAACACCATGTCTTGATTAAAGAAATCTGCAGTTTACCTCAATACAAGTTGATTCCACCAACTTTTTTTTGATTGATTTGTTTAAGTAAAAAAGAAAAGGTGAAATGAACCAAGCTTTTGTGCAGAATGTGCCATTTAAACTTCTCAACGCTGCAGCTGCCTATACTTCTCTAGTAGACCAGTGACTTTTCTGCTTTTGTTCACAAAGCCAGCTCAATGTGCAACGTGAGCCATAATGAGGCCGTTGCGCCTCTACAGACGATCTTTGTCAGACACAGATGGTCTGTGTCTGGGATTTAGATCTGTAGGTGTGATCACTGATCACAGACATCCTTACACTCACAGAGGCTCTGTGTCAAACATTGCTTAGCTTCTTCTGCTTAACCACGTTCAACCTGGTGTCCCTATGTATATCATCATTATAGATGATATAAAATGGGGGGAATAGCCGATCTACAAGCATGCAATGTGGCCACCTGGTACCATAAGCAATGGCACCATCATGGTCAGTATCATGGTACCATGGTCAGTATCATGCTAGTATCATGGTCTATCATCGTCAGTAATGACCATGATACTGAGTCAGTATCATGTCAGTACCATATTCAATTCAATGTTATTAAAGTGTCAAATCACAGTCTCAAGCAGAAAACCGACAGATCCCACCCAGAGCAAGCAATATTGCGAGTGCACGAAAGACTCCCCCTTAGGAAGAAACGTTAAGCAGAACCCGACTCTAGGGTGGGCAGACATCTGCCTCTACAGTGTCGGGGAGAGAAATAGAAAGGAGAGACAGGCAAATACAAACAATAGCAATAAAATGTAATGTAATGGTGTAAGATAATATAATATGGTATAACAATGTTGTCAGATAATATATAATTAATTGCTCTGTGGAGGCTCTGTGAAGAGGCCTGATCCATGGTCACACTCAACAGTCAGTTGGGGGTCCACGGAACTCCAAGAAACTCTGGGGACTGGGGAGTGGCTCCCCGGATGTTGAGCCCATACACAGTGTGAATTACAATTGCACTGATGGGAAACAAACCCACACCCACACAACAAGTAACATCGAAGTTGGCTGCCGTGGTTTCCCAGCAACATCAGTGCGCTACTTCCTGCAGAAGATCGGGTTGGATCCCAAGCAACTGAAGAAAGCCACTGGGGAGATAGCCACTGTAGCCGAGACCACATCAAGATGGATATGGCTGAAGAGAGCCCACAGTTGGAACCCTGCAGGATCCTAGCCCCACTGACAACCAGTCAAGAAGCAGAAGGTATGCGGCCAGGTTCAGACCTGGCTCAGGGAGTAGGACGCCCCTGCCATGCATAGTCCCGAGTCCAGCTGCAGGGAGCGGCAGGGAGACGTCCCTGACCGCGGGCCCCACCATCCGGAGATGTTCTGGGATGAAAGGGGCGAAACATCAAGGAAGGATGGCTCCCAGCTGATGACCCTGACAGCTGGTACTCGCAATGCTCAGATCATCCATCCACCGAGGATTACCAACACTTGTAACCTGCAACACCTGTAAGTAGCTCTAGCAGATTCTGCTTGTAGCAAAGCATCTTCAATGTTTACTTCACCTGTCAGTATCATGTTAGTAGTTCTCTGAATACTAACATACTGAACTATGGTCAGTAACATGTTAGTAGTTCTCTGAATACTGTTCCCTTTCATGAGCACCGGTGGTTTGAGGGATACCAGCAGCGCTCCTGGTTGATTTCTTTCTGCATATTCTCTGCATCGTTGACAGTGCATGAATCCATGTGCCTTATTGAAAAAACATCAACAAAAATATCTAATTATTGCCATAATAACTCCGCAGCACTAATGCAGAGTTGGTATGGCAGATGTTGCCCACGTTCTTGTAAATTAAATCCATACAAAGGCCATGACTCCTGAAAACATTTTGGAAAGCACTTCCCCCTCCAGACTTCAGGATTTTATTCGCCTATGATATTTGCTTCTTCTAGTGATTAATAAAGGGTCGAGGGCAGACAGACTTTGGACCAGGGGAAATCAACTGGTGACATTTCATCGCTCCAGCCCAGAAGGGATCCAACTTGTGGACCAAATACGCCGTAACCTTCTGCTTCCCCTGGCATTTACAACACGCCAATCATTTATTTATGTCTTCATTAGTGCAAATCATTTGCTTTTTCCTCCTCGGTTTGATCGTGTGCTTTATGATAATTGAGCCTTTTCAACTTAGCAGACCCTCTACATCTGTCAGACTAATTATACACAAGTGCATAACTGAACAATACATAGATATAGGCATTTTCTTTTTTTCCCCTAACTTTGCTTTTAATTAGCTTATTTAAACGAATGAGTATTTTTATTTTACTAATGAGTCCTTTATTGTCACTGGAGAAGAGATTTGTTTGCAGGCATCTTGGCATGTGCGTGTGCGTGTGTGTGTGTGTGTGTGTGCGTGTGCGTGTGTGTTGGCATTCTTGGTCAACTCAGCACAGTGAACTTGTAGATCGGCTATTTTCAAATTGCCAAAGTACAGGTCTGTAGTGGTTTTGTAATAATAATCAAAATATACACAGTAGCTAACATCTACAAGTTTTCAAATATTTGTAGTGGGAGTAAAAGTACAATGTTTGACTTTGAGATGTAGTGGAGTAATTGAAGAACCTACTCCATTGTAAAGTAAAACAAAATAAAGTAAAGTAAAAATACAGTAGGCCTACTTGAGTAAATGTATTTAGTTAGTTTACACCCCTGAACATTTTGTACACTGAAATTCTGATGATAAAGTAGGCCATTATCATGTCTCCTGACTCCTTGCCAGTACTTGCCAGTCATTTTGGTAACAGTTAAGTAGTGGTGACGTGCATGCCGCTCAGCTCTCTCATTTGTAAGAAAGTCCTCTTTTCATTCCAGTTGCCAACAAATACTCTCTCTCCCCTGACATTAGTCCCTTGAACACAGATGTTTGGGAGAAGAAAAGTCCATTTGCTAAACATGTGTCAGTAAATGGATGGTGGAATACTTAATTAAAAGCCATTCCCTCAGTGGAAGTCCTCTGAAGGGTAGAAAAAACATCAAATAGACTTACCTCATTAGACACCGCAGAGCCCCAACTTGAGGGAAGTGTGCGAGGGAATGAGCGAGCGCCACTTCTGGCATCCGTGCAGTAGTCCTAAATTGGAATTAATGACAGAATTTCCACTATACTGTATGTTTAACATAGATTTCATTAAAGAAAAAAAACATGAGGTCATTATTTTTCTTAAACTACCAGCCCCCTTTAAAGGGGGCCGGTAGTTTGTTTCAAGTTTCAGGTTTAAAAACATGACGGTCTGGTAACTAGAGCAGTGGTTCCCAAAATGTGAGTCCCCAAGTGATTTCAGAGGGTCCCTATATGGCTAGCTTATAGTGCAACATTGCTTTCTCACTCGACGGAAAACAAACAGCATAGAGTGTAATTAGTGTATTTTTTGTATCTACCACATTTTCTTGACGGAATCTAGGTTTTATGGTCACTCTAGGCTTAAAATAATTTATATAAATATCTTTGGAAATCTGTATGGGGCCGCATTTGGCCCGCGGGCCGCCAGTTGAATAGCCCTGTGGTACGGCATACTATAGCACGCCGTTTTTCATCATTTTTCACGATTTGACAAAAATGAAAAAATGAAAAAAACGATGGGTTATAGCCCATGTTTTTTGAAATTTTGAAAAAAAAGTTATCCTCGTTTCTCATCATTTTGGACCATGGGCTATAGCGTATATCGTACGGCATACTATAGCGCGCCGTTTTTCATCATTTTTGATGATTTGACAAAAATGAAAAAATGAAAAAAACGATGGGTTATAGCCCATGTTTTTTGAAATTTTGGAAAAAAAGTTATCCTCGTTTCTCATCATTTTGGACCATGGGCTATAGCGTATATCGTACGGCATACTATAGCGCGCCGTTTTTCATCATTTTTGATGATTTGACAAAAATTAAAAAATTAAAAAAACGATGGGTTATAGCCCATGTTTTTTGAAATTTTGAAAAAAAAAGTTAGCCTCGTTTCTCATCATTTTGGACCATGGGCTATAGCCTATATCGTACGGCATACTATAGCGCGCCATTTTTCATCATTTTTGATGATTTGACAAAAATGAAAAAAATGAAAAAAACGATGGGTTATAGCCCATGTTTTTTGAAATTTTGAAAAAAAAGTTATCCTCGTTTCTCATCATTTTGGACCATGGGCTATAGCGTATATCGTACGGCATACTATAGCGCGCCGTTTTTCATCATTTTTGATGATTTGACAAAAATGAAAAAAACGATGGGTTATAGCCCATGTTTTTTGAAATTTTGAAAAAAAAGTTATCCTCGTTTCTCATCATTTTGGACCATGGGCTATAGCGTATATCGTACGGCATACTATAGCAGACGTTTTTCATCATTTTTGATGATTTGACAAAAATTTAAAAATTTAAAAAACGATGGGTTATAGCCCATGTTTTTTGAAATTTTGAAAAAAAAGTTATCCTCGTTTCTCATCATTTTGGACCATGGGCTATAGCGTATATCGTACGGCATACTATAGCAGACGTTTTTCATCATTTTTGATGATTTGACAAAAATTAAAAAATTAAAAAAACGATGGGTTATAGCCCATGTTTTTTGAAATTTTGAAAAAAAAAGTTAGCCTCGTTTCTCATCATTTTGGACCATGGGCTATAGCCTATATCGTACGGCATACTATAGCGCGCCGTTTTTCATCATTTTTGATGATTTGACAAAAATAAAAAAAACCGATGGGTTATAGCCCATGTTTTTTGACATTTTGAAAAAAAAGTTATCCTCGTTTCTCATCATTTTGGACCATGGGCTATAGCGTATATCGTACGGCATACTATAGCGCGCCGTTTTTCATCATTTTTGATGATTTGACAAAAATGAAAAAATGAAAAAAACGATGGGTTATAGCCCATGTTTTTTGAAATTTTGAAAAAAAAGTTATCCTCGTTTCTCATCATTTTGGACCATGGGCTATAGCGTATATCGTACGGCATACTATAGCGCGCCGTTTTTCATCATTTTTGATGATTTGACAAAAATGAAAAAATTAAAAAAACGATGGGTTATAGCCCATGTTTTTTGAAATTTTGGAAAAAAAAGTTAGCCTCGTTTCTCATCATTTTGGACCATGGGCTATAGCCTATATCGTACGGCATACTATAGCGCGCCGTTTTTCATCATTTTTGATGATTTGACAAAAATAAAAAAAAACGATGGGTTATAGCCCATGTTTTTTGAAATTTTGAAAAAAAAGTTATCCTCGTTTCTCATCATGTTGGACCATGGGCTATAGCGTATATCGTACGGCATACTATAGCGCGCCGTTTTTCATCATTTTTGATGATTTGACAAAAATTTAAAAATTAAAAAAACGATGGGTTATAGCCCATGTTTTTTGAAATTTTGAAAAAAAAGTTATCCTCGTTTCTCATCATTTTGGACCATGGGCTATAGCGTATATCGTACGGCATACTATAGCGGACGTTTTTCATCATTTTTGATGATTTGACAAAAATTAAAAAATTAAAAAAACGATGGGTTATAGCCCATGTTTTTTGAAATTTTGAAAAAGAAGGTTAGCCTCGTTTCTCAACATTTTGGACCATGGGCTATAGCCTATATCGTACGGCATACTATAGCGCGCCGTTTTTCATAATTTTTGATGATTTGACAAAAATAAAATAAAACGATGGGTTATAGCCCATGTTTTTCAAAATTTTGAAAAAAAAGTTATCCTTGTTTCTCATCATTTTGGACCATGGGCTATAGCGTATATCGTCCGGCATACTATAGCGCGCCGTTTTTCATCATTTTTGATGATTTGACAAAAATTAAAAAAACGATGGGTTATAGCCCATGTTTTTTGAAATTTTGAAAAAACAAATTAGCCTCGTTTCTCATCATTTTGGACCATGGGCTATAGCCTATATCGTACGGCATACTATAGCGCGCCGTTTTTCATCATTTTTGATGATTTGACAAAAATGAAAAAATGAAAAAAACGATGGGTTATAGCCCATGTTTTTTGAAATTTTGAAAAAAAAGTTATCCTCGTTTCTCATCATTTTGGACCATGTGCTATAGCGTATATCGTACGGCATACTATAGCGCGCCGTTTTTCATCATTTTTGATGATTTGACAAAAATTTAAAAATTTAAAAAACGATGGGTTATAGCCCATGTTTTTTGAAATTTTGAAAAAAAAAGTTAGCCTCGTTTCTCATCATTTTGGACCATGGGCTATAGCCTATATCGTACGGCATACTATAGCGCGCCGTTTTTCATAATTTTTGATGATTTGACAAAAAAAAACAAAAAACGATGGGTTATAGCCCATGTTTTTTGAAATTTTGAAAAAAAAGTTATCCTCGTTTCTCATCATTTTGGACCATGGGCTATAGCGTATATCGTACGGCATACTATAGCGTGCCGTTTTTCATCATTTTTGATGATTTGACAAAAATTAAAAAATTAAAAAAACGATGGGTTATAGCCCATGTTTTTTGAAATTTTGAAAAAAAAGTTATCCTCGTTTCTCATCATTTTGGACCATGGGCTATAGCCTATATCGTACGGCATACTATAGCGCGCCGTTTTTCATCATTTTTGATGATTTGACAAAAATAAAAAAAAACGATGGGTTATAGCCCATGTTTTTTGAAATTTTGAAAAAAAAGTTATCCTCGTTTCTCATCATTTTGGACCATGGGCTATAGCCTATATCGTACGGCATACTATAGCGCGCCGTTTTTCAACATTTTTGATGATTTGACAAAAATAAAAAAAAACGATGGGTTATAGCCCATGTTTTTTGAAATTTTGAAAAAAAAGTTATCCTCGTTTCTCATCATGTTGGACCATGGGCTATAGCGTATATCGTACGGCATACTATAGTGCGCCGTTTTTCATCATTTTTGATGATTTGACAAAAATTTAAAAATTTAAAAAACAATGGGTTATAGCCCATGTTTTTTGAAAGTTTGAAAAAAAAGTTATCCTCGTTTCTCATCATTTTGGACCATGGGCTATAGCGTATATCGTACGGCATACTATAGCGGACGTTTTTCATCATTTTTGATGATTTGACAAAAATTAAAAAATTAAAAAAACGATGGGTTATAGCCCATGTTTTTTGAAATTTTGAAAAAAAAGGTTAGCCTCGTTTCTCATCATTTTGGACCATGGGCTATAGCCTATATCGTACGGCATACTATAGCGCGCCGTTTTTCATAATTTTTGATGATTTGACAAAAATAAAATAAAACGATGGGTTATAGCCCATGTTTTTCAAAATTTTGAAAAAAAAGTTATCCTTGTTTCTCATCATTTTGGACCATGGGCTATAGCGTATATCGTCCGGCATACTATAGCGCGCCGTTTTTCATCATTTTTGATGATTTGACAAAAATTAAAAAAACGATGGGTTATAGCCCATGTTTTTTGAAATTTTGAAAAAAAAAATTAGCCTCGTTTCTCATCATTTTGGACCATGGGCTATAGCCTATATCGTACGGCATACTATAGCGCGCCGTTTTTCATCATTTTTGATGATTTGACAAAAATGAAAAAATGAAAAAAACGATGGGTTATAGCCCATGTTTTTTGAAATTTTGAAAAAAAAGTTATCCTCGTTTCTCATCATTTTGGACCATGGGCTATAGCGTATATCGTACGGCATACTATAGCGCGCCGTTTTTCATCATTTTTGATGATTTGACAAAAATTTAAAAATTTAAAAAACGATGGGTTATAGCCCATGTTTTTTGAAATTTTGAAAAAAAAAGTTAGCCTCGTTTCTCATCATTTTGGACCATGGGCTATAGCCTATATCGTACGGCATACTATAGCGCGCCGTTTTTCATAATTTTTGATGATTTGACAAAAAAAAACAAAAAACGATGGGTTATAGCCCATGTTTTTTGAAATTTTGAAAAAAAAGTTATCCTCGTTTCTCATCATTTTGGACCATGGGCTATAGCGTATATCGTACGGCATACTATAGCGCGCCGTTTTTCATCATTTTTGATGATTTGACAAAAATGAAAAAATAAAAAAAACGATGGGTTATAGCCCATGTTTTTTGAAATTTTGAAAAAAAAGTTATCCTCGTTTCTCATCATTTTGGACCATGGGCTATAGCCTATATCGTACGGCATACTATAGCGCGCCGTTTTTCATCATTTTTGATGATTTGACAAAAATAAAAAAAAACGATGGGTTATAGCCCATGTTTTTTGAAATTTTGAAAAAAAAGTTATCCTCGTTTCTCATCATTTTGGACCATGGGCTATAGCGTATATCGTACGGTATACTATAGCGCGCCGTTTTTCATCATTTTTGATGATTTGACAAAAATGAAAAAATGAAAAAAACGATGGGTAATAGCCCATGTTTTTTGAAATTTTGAAAAAAAAGTTATCCTCGTTTCTCATCATTTTGGACCATGGGCTATAGCGTATATCGTACGGCATACTATAGCGGACGTTTTTCATCATTTTTGATGATTTGACAAAAATTAAAAAATTAAAAAAACGATGGGTTATAGCCCATGTTTTTTGAAATTTTGAAAAAAAAGGTTAGCCTCGTTTCTCATCATTTTGGACCATGGGCTATAGCCTATA
Source organism: Protomyctophum bolini (assembly GCF_963924005.1). Lineage (NCBI taxonomy): Eukaryota > Metazoa > Chordata > Actinopteri > Myctophiformes > Myctophidae > Protomyctophum > Protomyctophum bolini. The sequence continues at coordinate 18,400,625 of NC_137874.1, read as the reverse complement.
TCGTACGGCATACTATAGCGCGCCGTTTTTCATCATTTTTGATGATTTGACAAAAAAAAACAAAAAACGATGGGTTATAGCCCATGTTTTTTGAAATTTTGAAAAAAAAGTTATCCTCGTTTCTCATCATTTTGGACCATGGGCTATAGCGTATATCGTACGGCATACTATAGCGCGCCGTTTTTCATCATTTTTGATGATTTGACAAAAATTAAAAAATTAAAAAAACGATGGGTTATAGCCCATGTTTTTTGAAATTTTGAAAAAAAAGTTATCCTCGTTTCTCATCATTTTGGACCATGGGCTATAGCCTATATCGTACGGCATACTATAGCGCGCCGTTTTTCATCATTTTTGATGATTTGACAAAAATAAAAATAAACGATGGGTTATAGCCCATGTTTTTTGAAATTTTGAAAAAAAAGTTATCCTCGTTTCTCATCATTTTGGACCATGGGCTATAGCGTATATCGTACGGTATACTATAGCGCGCCGTTTTTCATCATTTTTGATGATTTGACAAAAATGAAAAAATGAAAAAAACGATGGGTAATAGCCCATGTTTTTTGAAATTTTGAAAAAAAAGTTATCCTCGTTTCTCATCATTTTGGACCATGGGCTATAGCGTATATCGTACGGCATACTATAGCGGACGTTTTTCATCATTTTTGATGATTTGACAAAAATTAAAAAATTAAAAAAACGATGGGTTATAGCCCATGTTTTTTGAAATTTTGAAAAAAAAGGTTAGCCTCGTTTCTCATCATTTTGGACCATGGGCTATAGCCTATATCGTACGGCATACTATAGCGCGCCGTTTTTCATCATTTTTGATGATTTGACAAAAATGAAAAAATGAAAAAAACGATGGGTTATAGCCCATGTTTTTTGAAATCTTGAAAAAAAAGTTATCCTCGTTTCTCATCATTTTGGACCATGGGCTATAGCGTATATCGTACGGCATACTATAGCGCGCCGTTTTTCATCATTTTTGATGATTTGACAAAAATTAAAAATTAAAAAAACGATGGGTTATAGCCCATGTTTTTGAAATTTTGAAAAAAAAGTTATCCTCGTTTCTCATCATTTTGGACCATGGGCTATAGCGTATATCGTACGGCATACTATAGCGCGCCGTTTTTCATCATTTTTGATGATTTGACCAAAATTAAAAAATTAAAAAAACGATGGGTTATAGCCCATGTTTTTTGAAATTTTGAAAAAAAAAGTTAGCCTCGTTTCTCATCATTTTGGACCATGGGCTATAGCCTATATCGTACGGCATACTATAGCGCGCCGTTTTTCATCATTTTTGATGATTTGACAAAAATGAAAAAAACGATGGGTTATAGCCCATGTTTTTTGAAATTTTGAAAAAAAAGTTATCCTCGTTTCTCATCATTTTGGACCATGGGCTATAGCGTATATCGTACGGCATACTATAGCGCGCCGTTTTTCATCATTTTTGATGATTGACAAAAATTAAAAAATTAAAAAAACGATGGGTTATAGCCCATGTTTTTTGAAATTTTGAAAAAAGAAGTTAGCCTCGTTTCTCATCATTTTGGACCATGGGCTATAGCCTATATCGTACGGCATACTATAGCGCGCCGTTTTTCATCATTTTTGATGATTTGACAAAAATTAAAAAATTAAAAAAACGATGGGTTATAGCCCATGTTTTTTGAAATTTTGAAAAAAAAAGTTATCCTCGTTTCTCATCATTTTGGACCATGGGCTATAGCCTATATCGTACGGCATACTATAGCGCGCCGTTTTTCATCATTTTTGATGATTTGACAAAAAAAAACAAAAAACGATGGGTTATAGCCCATGTTTTTTGAAATTTTGAAAAAAAAGTTATCCTCGTTTCTCATCATGTTGGACCATGGGCTATAGCGTATATCGTACGGCATACTATAGCGCGCCGTTTTTCATCATTTTTGATGATTTGACAAAAATTTAAAAATTAAAAAAACGATGGGTTATAGCCCATGTTTTTTGAAATTTTGAAAAAAAAAGTTAGCCTCGTTTCTCATCATTTTGGACCATGGGCTATAGCCTATATCGTACGGCATACTATAGCGCGCCATTTTTCATCATTTTTGATGATTTGACAAAAATGAAAAAATAAAAAAAACGATGGGTTATAGCCCATGTTTTTTGAAATTTTGAAAAAAAAGTTATCCTCGTTTCTCATCATTTTGGACCATGGGCTATAGCGTATATCGTACGGCATACTATAGCGCGCCGTTTTTCATCATTTTTGATGATTTGACAAAAATGAAAAAAACGATGGGTTATAGCCCATGTTTTTTGAAATTTTGAAAAAAAAGTTATCCTCGTTTCTCATCATTTTGGACCATGGGCTATAGCGTATATCGTACGGCATACTATAGCAGACGTTTTTCATCATTTTTGATGATTTGACAAAAATTTTAAAATTTAAAAAACGATGGGTTATAGCCCATGTTTTTTGAAATTTTGAAAAAAAAGTTATCCTCGTTTCTCATCATTTTGGACCATGGGCTATAGCGTATATCGTACGGCATACTATAGCGGACGTTTTTCATCATTTTTGATGATTTGACAAAAATTAAAAAATTAAAAAAACGATGGGTTATAGCCCATGTTTTTTGAAATTTTGAAAAAAAAAGTTAGCCTCGTTTCTCATCATTTTGGACCATGGGCTATAGCCTATATCGTACGGCATACTATAGCGCGCCGTTTTTCATCATTTTTGATGATTTGACAAAAATAAAAAAAACCGATGGGTTATAGCCCATGTTTTTTGACATTTTGAAAAAAAAGTTATCCTCGTTTCTCATCATTTTGGACCATGGGCTATAGCGTATATCGTACGGCATACTATAGCGGACGTTTTTCATCATTTTTGATGATTTGACAAAAATTAAAAAAAAAACAAAACGATGGGTTATAGCCCATGTTTTTTGAAATTTTGAAAAAAAAGGTTAGCCTCGTTTCTCATCATTTTGGACCATGGGCTATAGCCTATATCGTACGGCATACTATAGCGCGCCGTTTTTCATCATTTTTGATGATTTGACAAAAATAAAATAAAACGATGGGTTATAGCCCATGTTTTTCAAAATTTTGAAAAAAAAGTTATCCTTGTTTCTCATCATTTTGGACCATGGGCTATAGCGTATATCGTCCGGCATACTATAGCGCGCCGTTTTTCATCATTTTTGATGATTTGACAAAAATTAAAAAAACGATGGGTTATAGCCCATGTTTTTTGAAATTTTGAAAAAAAAAATTAGCCTCGTTTCTCATCATTTTGGACCATGGGCTATAGCCTATATCGTACGGCATACTATAGCGCGCCGTTTTTCATCATTTTTGATGATTTGACAAAAATGAAAAAATGAAAAAAACGATGGGTTATAGCCCATGTTTTTTGAAATTTTGAAAAAAAAGTTATCCTCGTTTCTCATCATTTTGGACCATGGGCTATAGCGTATATCGTACGGCATACTATAGCGCGCCGTTTTTCATCATTTTTGATGATTTGACAAAAATTTTAAAATTTAAAAAACGATGGGTTATAGCCCATGTTTTTTGAAATTTTGAAAAAAAAAGTTAGCCTCGTTTCTCATCATTTTGGACCATGGGCTATAGCCTATATCGTACGGCATACTATAGCGCGCCGTTTTTCATAATTTTTGATGATTTGACAAAAAAAAGAAAAAAAACGATGGGTTATAGCCCATGTTTTTTGAAATTTTGAAAAAAAAGTTATCCTCGTTTCTCATCATTTTGGACCATGGGCTATAGCGTATATCGTACGGCATACTATAGCGCGCCGTTTTTCATCATTTTTGATGATTTGACAAAAATTAAAAAATTAAAAAAACGATGGGTTATAGCCCATGTTTTTTGAAATTTTGAAAAAAAAGTTATCCTCGTTTTCTCATCATTTTGGACCATGGGCTATAGCCTATATCGTACGGCATACTATAGCGCGCCGTTTTTCATCATTTTTGATGATTTGACAAAAATAAAAAAAAACGATGGGTTATAGCCCATGTTTTTTGAAATTTTGAAAAAAAAGTTATCCTCGTTTCTCATCATTTTGGACCATGGGCTATAGCGTATATCGTACTGTATACTATAGCGCGCCGTTTTTCATCATTTTTGATGATTTGACAAAAATGAAAAAATGAAAAAAACGATGGGTTATAGCCCATGTTTTTTGAAATTTTGAAAAAAAAGTTATCCTCGTTTCTCATCATTTTGGACCATGGGCTATAGCGTATATCGTACGGCATACTATAGCGGACGTTTTTCATCATTTTTGATGATTTGACAAAAATAAAAAAAATAAAAAAACGATGGGTTATAGCCCATGTTTTTTGAAATTTTGAAAAAAAAGGTTAGCCTCGTTTCTCATCATTTTGGACCATGGGCTATAGCCTATATCGTACGGCATACTATAGCGCGCCGTTTTTCATCATTTTTGATGATTTGACAAAAATTAAAAAAACGATGGGTTATAGCCCATGTTTTTTGAAATTTTGAAAAAAAAAGTTAGCCTCGTTTCTCATCATTTTGGACCATGGGCTATAGCCTATATCGTACGGCATACTATAGCGCGCCGTTTTTCATCATTTTTGATGATTTGACAAAAATGAAAAAATGAAAAAAACGATGGGTTATAGCCCATGTTTTTTGAAATTTTGAAAAAAAAGTTATCCTCGTTTCTCATCATTTTGGACCATGGGCTATAGCGTATATCATACGGCATACTATAGCGCGCCGTTTTTCATCATTTTTGATGATTTGACAAAAATTAAAAAATTAAAAAAACGATGGGTTATAGCCCATGTTTTTTGAAATTTTGAAAAAAAAAGTTAGCCTCGTTTCTCATCATTTTGGACCATGGGCTATAGCCTATATCGTACGGCATACTATAGCGCGCCGTTTTTCATCATTTTTGATGATTTGAAAAAAAAAAAAAAAAATGATGGGTTATAGCCCATGTTTTTTGAAATTTTGAAAAAAAAGTTATCCTCGTTTCTCATCATTTTGGACCATGGGCTATAGCGTATATCGTACGGCATACTATAGCGCGCCGTTTTTCATCATTTTTGATGATTTGACAATATTGAAAAAATGAAAAAAAACGATGGGTTATATTGAAGCGTGCACCTACACACGCACAGGCGCACATGTATATGCACACCTGGACCTGTAAATGAACAACACAAAAACTAAGGCACTGGTGTCGGACTTCTGGTTTACCGGAACGGGGTTCAACTCCCTGCAGTGCCCTGCTCAATGTGTTGTATTTACCGGAAAGGATGGGAAACATTAGCAAATTGCGGAGTGTTAGAAAAAAAAGGATGGGTTATAGCCCATGTTTTTTTCATTTTCCGCAATTTCCGCAATTTCCGGATAACTTTTTTTTTCAAAATTCAAAATTCCGCAATTTCCGCAAATTTTGAAATTTTGAAAAAAAAAGTTATCCGGAAATTGCGGAAATTGCGGAAATTGTGGAAATGGTAATTGCGGAAATGGTGGAAATGGTGGAAATGGATATTGTATTTTATTTTACTCAGCCATAACAATTTATTTTCTGTTAACCAACTTGCTGGCTGGCAGGCAGGCAGACAGCTACTCATAGACAGGCAGACAGACAGACAGCTACTCATGGAGAATTGGACAATATTGAAAAAATGAAAAAAACGATGGGTTATATTGAAGCGTGCACCTACACACGCACAGGCGCACATGTATATGCACACCTGGACCTGTAAATGAACAACACAAAAACTAAGGCACTGGTGTCGGACTTCTGGTTTACCGGAACGGGGTTCAACTCCCTGCAGTGCCCTGCTCAATGTGTTGTATTTACCGGAAAGGATGGGAAACATTAGCAAATTGCGGAGTGTTAGAAAAAAAAGGATGGCTTATAGCCCATGTTTTTTTCATTTTCCGCAATTTCCGCAATTTCCGGATAACTTTTTTTTTCAAAATTCAAAATTCCGCAATTTCCGCAATTTTTGAAATTTTGAAAAAAAAAGTTATCCGGAAATTGCGGAAATTGCGGAAATTGTGGAAATGGTAATTGCGGAAATGGTGGAAATGGTGGAAATGGATATTGTATTTTATTTTACTCAGCCATAACAATTTATTTTCTGTTAACCAACTTGCTGGCTGGCAGGCAGGCAGACAGCTACTCATAGACAGGCAGACAGACAGACAGCTACTCATGGAGAATTGGACAATATTGAAAAAATTAAAAAAACGATGGGTTATATTGAAGCGTGCACCTACACACGCACAGGCGCACATGTATATGCACACCTGGACCTGTAAATGAACAACACAAAAACTAAGGCACTGGTGTCGGACTTCTGGTTTACCGGAACGGGGTTCAACTCCCTGCAGTGCCCTGCTCAATGTGTTGTATTTACCGGAAAGGATGGGAAACATTAGCAAATTGCGGAGTGTTAGAAAAAAAAGGATGGCTTATAGCCCATGTTTTTTTCATTTTCCGCAATTTCCGCAATTTCCGGATAACTTTTTTTTTCAAAATTCAAAATTCCGCAATTTCCGCAATTTTTGAAATTTTGAAAAAAAAAGTTATCCGGAAATTGCGGAAATTGCGGAAATTGTGGAAATGGTAATTGCGGAAATGGTGGAAATGGTGGAAATGGATATTGTATTTTATTTTACTCAGCCATAACAATTTATTTTCTGTTAACCAACTTGCTGGCTGGCAGGCAGGCAGACAGCTACTCATAGACAGGCAGACAGACAGACAGCTACTCATGGAGAATTGGACAATATTGAAAAAATTAAAAAAACGATGGGTTATATTGAAGCGTGCACCTACACACGCACAGGGGCACATGTATATGCACACCTGGACCTGTAAATGAACAACACAAAAACTAAGGCACTGGTGTCGGACTTCTGGTTTACCGGAACGGGGTTCAACTCCCTGCAGTGCCCTGCTCAATGTGTTGTATTTACCGGAAAGGATGGGAAACATTAGCAAATTGCGGAGTGTTAGAAAAAAAAGGATGGCTTATAGCCCATGTTTTTTTCATTTTCCGCAATTTCCGCAATTTCCGGATAACTTTTTTTTTCAAAATTCAAAATTCCGCAATTTCCGCAATTTTTGAAATTTTGAAAAAAAAAGTTATCCGGAAATTGCGGAAATTGCGGAAATTGTGGAAATGGTAATTGCGGAAATGGTGGAAATGGTGGAAATGGATATTGTATTTTATTTTACTCAGCCATAACAATTTATTTTCTGTTAACCAACTTGCTGGCTGGCAGGCAGGCAGACAGCTACTCATAGACAGGCAGACAGACAGACAGCTACTCATGGAGAATTGGACAATATTGAAAAAATTAAAAAAACGATGGGTTATATTGAAGCGTGCACCTACACACGCACAGGCGCACATGTATATGCACACCTGGACCTGTAAATGAACAACACAAAAACTAAGGCACTGGTGTCGGACTTCTGGTTTACCGGAACGGGGTTCAACTCCCTGCAGTGCCCTGCTCAATGTGTTGTATTTACCGGAAAGGATGGGAAACATTAGCAAATTGCGGAGTGTTAGAAAAAAAAGGATGGCTTATAGCCCATGTTTTTTTCATTTTCCGCAATTTCCGCAATTTCCGGATAACTTTTTTTTTCAAAATTCAAAATTCCGCAATTTCCGCAATTTTTGAAATTTTGAAAAAAAAAGTTATCCGGAAATTGCGGAAATTGCGGAAATTGTGGAAATGGTAATTGCGGAAATGGTGGAAATGGTGGAAATGGATATTGTATTTTATTTTACTCAGCCATAACAATTTATTTTCTGTTAACCAACTTGCTGGCTGGCAGGCAGGCAGACAGCTACTCATAGACAGGCAGACAGACAGACAGCTACTCATGGAGAATTGGACAATATTGAAAAAATGAAAAAAACGATGGGTTATATTGAAGCGTGCACCTACACACGCACAGGCGCACATGTATATGCACACCTGGACCTGTAAATGAACAACACAAAAACTAAGGCACTGGTGTCGGACTTCTGGTTTACCGGAACGGGGTTCAACTCCCTGCAGTGCCCTGCTCAATGTGTTGTATTTACCGGAAAGGATGGGAAACATTAGCAAATTGCGGAGTGTTAGAAAAAAAAGGATGGCTTATAGCCCATGTTTTTTTCATTTTCCGCAATTTCCGCAATTTCCGGATAACTTTTTTTTTCAAAATTCAAAATTCCGCAATTTCCGCAATTTTTGAAATTTTGAAAAAAAAAGTTATCCGGAAATTGCGGAAATTGCGGAAATTGTGGAAATGGTAATTGCGGAAATGGTGGAAATGGATATTGTATTTTATTTTACTCAGCCATAACAATTTATTTTCTGTTAACCAACTTGCTGGCTGGCAGGCAGGCAGACAGCTACTCATAGACAGGCAGACAGACAGACAGCTACTCATGGAGAATTGGACAATATTGAAAAAATTAAAAAAACGATGGGTTATATTGAAGCGTGCACCTACACACGCACAGGCGCACATGTATATGCACACCTGGACCTGTAAATGAACAACACAAAAACTAAGGCACTGGTGTCGGACTTCTGGTTTACCGGAACGGGGTTCAACTCCCTGCAGTGCCCTGCTCAATGTGTTGTATTTACCGGAAAGGATGGGAAACATTAGCAAATTGCGGAGTGTTAGAAAAAAAAGGATGGCTTATAGCCCATGTTTTTTTCATTTTCCGCAATTTCCGCAATTTCCGGATAACTTTTTTTTTCAAAATTCAAAATTCCGCAATTTCCGCAATTTTTGAAATTTTGAAAAAAAAAGTTATCCGGAAATTGCGGAAATTGCGGAAATTGTGGAAATGGTAATTGCGGAAATGGTGGAAATGGTGGAAATGGATATTGTATTTTATTTTACTCAGCCATAACAATTTATTTTCTGTTAACCAACTTGCTGGCTGGCAGGCAGGCAGACAGCTACTCATAGACAGGCAGACAGACAGACAGCTACTCATGGAGAATTGGACAATATTGAAAAAATGAAAAAAACGATGGGTTATATTGAAGCGTGCACCTACACACGCACAGGCGCACATGTATATGCACACCTGGACCTGTAAATGAACAACACAAAAACTAAGGCACTGGTGTCGGACTTCTGGTTTACCGGAACGGGGTTCAACTCCCTGCAGTGCCCTGCTCAATGTGTTGTATTTACCGGAAAGGATGGGAAACATTAGCAAATTGCGGAGTGTTAGAAAAAAAAGGATGGCTTATAGCCCATGTTTTTTTCATTTTCCGCAATTTCCGCAATTTCCGGATAACTTTTTTTTTCAAAATTCAAAATTCCGCAATTTCCGCAATTTTTGAAATTTTGAAAAAAAAAGTTATCCGGAAATTGCGGAAATTGCGGAAATTGTGGAAATGGTAATTGCGGAAATGGTGGAAATGGTGGAAATGGATATTGTATTTTATTTTACTCAGCCATAACAATTTATTTTCTGTTAACCAACTTGCTGGCTGGCAGGCAGGCAGACAGCTACTCATAGACAGGCAGACAGACAGACAGCTACTCATGGAGAATTGGACAATATTGAAAAAATGAAAAAAACGATGGGTTATATTGAAGCGTGCACCTACACACGCACAGGCGCACATGTATATGCACACCTGGACCTGTAAATGAACAACACAAAAACTAAGGCACTGGTGTCGGACTTCTGGTTTACCGGAACGGGGTTCAACTCCCTGCAGTGCCCTGCTCAATGTGTTGTATTTACCGGAAAGGATGGGAAACATTAGCAAATTGCGGAGTGTTAGAAAAAAAAGGATGGCTTATAGCCCATGTTTTTTTCATTTTCCGCAATTTCCGCAATTTCCGGATAACTTTTTTTTTCAAAATTTCAAAAATTGCGAAATTGCGGAAAATTGCGCAATTTCGCAATTTTTCAAAAAAATTCAAAATTCCGCAATTTCCGCAATTTTTATAATTTTGAAAAAAAAAAGTTATCCGGAAATTGCGGAAATTGCGGAAATTGTGGAAATGGTAATTGCGGAAATGGTGGAAATGGTGGAAATGGAAATTGCGGAAATTGCGGAAATGGAAATTGAGGAAATTGCGGAAATGGAAATTGCGGAAATTGCGGAAATGGTAATTGCGGAAATTGCGGAAATTGCTCTTCACTTATAGCTATCTATTTTCAGGTAGATTGTTTTATTTTACTCAGTCAGCCATATCACTACTCATTTTTTTTCATGAAAAAGGTCATAGCTGGGTAATCTATTTTCAGGCAAATTGTGTTTATTGTACTTTATTTTACTCAGCCATAACAATTTATTTTCTGTTAACCAACTTGCTGGCTGGCAGGCAGGCAGACAGCTACTCATAGACAGGCAGACAGACAGACAGACAGACAGACAGCTACTCATGGAGAATTGGACAGGCAGGCAGTCAGACAGCTACTCATAGACAGGCAGACAGACAGCTACTCATGGAGAATTGGACAGGCAGGCAGATAGCTATGAAAAAACATGGGCTATAACCCATCCTTTTTTTTCTAACACTCCGCAAATTGCTAATGTTTCCCATCCTTTCCGGTAAATACAACACATTGAGCAGGGCACTGCAGGGAGTTGAACCCCGTTCCGGTAAACCAGAAGTCCGACACCAGTGCCTTAGTTTTTGTGTTGTTCATTTACAGGTCCAGGTGTGCATATACATGTGCGCCTGTGCGTGTGTAGGTGCACGCTTCAATATAACCCATCGTTTTTTTCATTTTTTCAATATTGTCAAATCATCAAAAATGATGAAAAACGGCGCGCTATAGTATGCCGTACGATATAGGCTATAGCCCATGGTCCAAAATGATGAGAAACGAGGCTATTTTTTTTTTTCAAAATTTCAAAAAACATGGGCTATAACCCATCGTTTTTTTCATTTTTTTATTTTTGTCAAATCATCAAAAATGATGAAAAACGGCGCGCTATAGTATGCCGTACGATATACGCTATGATTTGACATGGTCCAAAATGATGAGAAACGAGGCTAACTTTTTTTTTCAAAATTTCAAAAAACATGGGCTATAACCCATCTTTTTTTTAATTTTTGTCAAATCATCAAAAATGATGAAAAACGGCGCGCTATAGTATGCCGTACGATATACGCTATAGCCCATGGTCCAAAATGATGAGAAACGAGGATAACCTTTTTTTCAAAATTTCAAAAAACATGGGCTATAACCCATCGTTTTTTTTATTTTTTCATTTTTGTCAAATCATCAAAAATGATGAAAAACGGCGCGCTATAGTATGCCGTACGATATAGGCTATAGCCCATGGTCCAAAATGATGAGAAACGAGGCTAACTTTTTTTTTCAAAATTTCAAAAAACATGGGCTATAACCCATCGTTTTTTAAATTTTGAAATTTTTGTCAAATCATCAAAAATGATGAAAAACGTCTGCTATAGTATGCCGTACGATATATGCTATAGCCCATGGTCCAAAATGATGAGAAACGAGGATAACTTTTTTTTCAAAATTTCAAAAAACATGGGCTATAACCCATCGTTTTTTTTATTTTTTCATTTTTGTCAAATCATCAAAAATGATGAAAAATGGCGCGCTATAGTATGCCGTACGATATAGGCTATATCCCATGGTCCAAAATGATGAGAAACGAGGCTAACTTTTTTTTTTCAAAATTTCAAAAAACATGGGCTATAACCCATCGTTTTTTTAATTTTTAAATTTTTGTCAAATCATCAAAAATGATGAAAAACGGCGCGCTTTAGTATGCCGTACGATATACGCTATAGCCCATGGTCCAAAATGATGAGAAACGAGGATAACTTTTTTTTCAAAATTTCAAAAAACATGGGCTATAACCCATCGTTTTTTTTTATTTTTGTCAAATCATCAAAAATGATGAAAAACGGCGCGCTATAGTATGCCGTACGATATAGGCTATAGCCCATGGTCCAAAATGATGGAAACGAGGCTAACTTTTTTTTCCAAAATTTCAAAAAACATGGGCTATAACCCATCGTTTTTTAAATTTTTAAATTTTTGTCAAATCATCAAAAATGATGAAAAACGGCGCGCTATAGTATGCCGTACGATATACGCTATAGCCCATGGTCCAAAATGATGAGAAACGAGGCTAACTTTTTTTTTCAAAATTTCAAAAAACATGGGCTATAACCCATCGTTTTTTTAATTTTTTAATTTTTGTCAAATCATCAAAAATGATGAAAAATGGCGCGCTTTAGTATGCCGTACGATATACGCTATAGCCCATGGTCCAAAATGATGAGAAACGAGGATAACTTTTTTTTCAAAATTTCAAAAAACATGGGCTATAACCCATCGTTTATTTTTATTTTTGTCAAATCATCAAAAATGATGAAAAACGGCGCGCTATAGTATGCCGTACGATATAGGCTATAGCCCATGGTCCAAAATGCTGAGAAACGAGGCTAACTTTTTTTTTCAAAATTTCAAAAAACATGGGCTATAACCCATCGTTTTTTAAATTTTTAAATTTTTGTCAAATCATCAAAAATGATGAAAAACGTCTGCTATAGTATGCCGTACGATATACGCTATAGCCCATGGTCCAAAATGATGAGAAACGAGGATAACTTTTTTTTCAAAATTTCAAAAAACATGGGCTATAACCCATCGTTTTTTTCATTTTTTCATTTTTGTCAAATCATCAAAAATGATGAAAAACGGCGCGCTATAGTATGCCGTACGATATACGCTATAGCCCATGGTCCAAAATGATGAGAAACGAGGATAACTTTTTTTTCAAAATGTCAAAAAACATGGGCTATAACTCATCGTTTTTTTAATTTTTTAATTTTTGTCAAATCATCAAAAATGATGAAAAACGTCCGCTATAGTATACCGTACGATATACGCTATAGCCCATGGTCCAAAATGATGAGAAACGAGGCTAACTTATTTTTTCAAAATTTCAAAAAACATGGGCTATAACCCATCGTTTTTTTAATTTTTTAATTTTTGTCAAATCATCAAAAATGATGAAAAACGGCGCGCTTTAGTATGCCGTACGATATACGCTATAGCCCATGGTCCAACATGATGAGAAACGAGGATAACTTTTTTTTCAAAATTTCAAAAAACATGGGCTATAACCCATCGTTTTTTTTTATTTTTGTCAAATCATCAAAAATGATGAAAAACGGCGTGCTATAGTATGCCGTACGATATAGGCTATAGCCCATGGTCCAAAATGATGAGAAACGAGGCTAACTTTCTTTTTCAAAATTTCAAAAAACATGGGCTATAACCCATCGTTTTTTTAATTTTTTAATTTTTGTCAAATCATCAAAAATGATGAAAAACGGCGCGCTATAGTATGCCGTACGATATACGCTATAGCCCATGGTCCAAAATGATGAGAAACGAGGATAACTTTTTTTTCAAAATTTCAAAAAACATGGGCTATAACCCATCGTTTTTTTCATTTTTTCATTTTTGTCAAATCATCAAAAATGATGAAAAACGGCGCGCTATAGTATGCCGTACGATATACGCTATAGCCCATGGTCCAAAATGATGAGAAACGAGGATAACTTTTTTTTCAAAATTTCAAAAAACATGGGCTATAACCCATCGTTTTTTTTTATTTTTTCATTTTTGTCAAATCATCAAAAATGATGAAAAACGGCAAGCTATAGTATACCGTACGATATACGCTATAGCCCATGGTCCAAAATGATGAGAAACGAGGATAAATTTTCAAAAAACATGGGCTATAACCCATCGTTTTTTTCATTTTTTCATTTTTGTCAAATCATCAAAAATGATGAAAAACGGCGCGCTATAGTATACCGTACGATATACGCTATAGCCCATGGTCCAAAATGATGAGAAACGAGGCTAACTTTTTTTTCCAAAATTTCAAAAAACATGGGCTATAACCCATCGTTTTTTAAATTTTTAAATTGTTGTCAAATCATCAAAAATGATGAAAAACGTCTGCTATAGTATGCCGTACGATATACGCTATAGCCCATGGTCCAAAATGATGAGAAACGAGGATAACTTTTTTTTCAAAATTTCAAAAAAACATGGGCTATAACCCATCGTTTTTTTCATTTTTTCATTTTTGTCAAATCATCAAAAATGATGAAAAATGGCGCGCTATAGTATGCCGTACGATATAGGCTATAGCCCATGGTCCAAAATGATGAGAAACGAGGCTAACTTTTTTTTTCAAAATTTCAAAAAACATGGGCTATAACCCATCGTTTTTTAAATTTTTAAATTTTTGTCAAATCATCAAAAATGATGAAAAACGGCGCGCTATAGTATGCCGTACGATATACGCTATAGCCCATGGTCCAAAATGATGAGAAACGAGGATAACTTTTTTTTCTAAATTTCAAAAAACATGGGATATAACCCATCGTTTTTTTTTTGTTTTTGTCAAATCATCAAAAATGATGAAAAACGGCGCGCTATAGTATGCCGTACGATATAGGCTATAGCCCATGGTCCAAAATGATGAGAAACGAGGCTAACTTTTTTTTTCAAAATTTCAAAAAACATGGGCTATAACCCATCGTTTTTTTAATTTTTTAATTTTTGTCAAATCATCAAAAATGATGAAAAACGTCCGCTATAGTATGCCGTACGATATACGCTATAGCCCATGGTCCAAAATGATGAGAAACGAGGATAACTTTTTTTTCAAAATTTCAAAAAACATGGGCTATAACCCATCGTTTTTTTAATTTTTTAATTTTTGTCAAATCATCAAAAATGATGAAAAACGTCCGCTATAGTATGCCGTACGATATACGCTATAGCCCATGGTCCAAAATGATGAGAAACGAGGATAACTTTTTTTTCAAAATTTCAAAAAACATGGGCTATAACCCATCGTTTTTTTTATTTTTGTCAAATCATCAAAAATGATGAAAAACGGCGCGCTATAGTATGCCGTACGATATAGGCTATAGCCCATGGTCCAAAATGATGAGAAACGAGGCTAACTTTTTTTTCCAAAATTTCAAAAAACATGGGCTATAACCCATCGTTTTTTAAATTTTTAAATTGTTGTCAAATCATCAAAAATGATGAAAAACGTCTGCTATAGTATGCCGTACGATATACGCTATAGCCCATGGTCCAAAATGATGAGAAACGAGGATAACTTTTTTTTCAAAATTTCAAAAAACATGGGCTATAACCCATCGTTTTTTTCATTTTTTCATTTTTGTCAAATCATCAAAAATGATGAAAAATGGCGCGCTATAGTATGCCGTACGATATAGGCTATAGCCCATGGTCCAAAATGATGAGAAACGAGGCTAACTTTTTTTTTCAAAATTTCAAAAAACATGGGCTATAACCCATCGTTTTTTTAATTTTTTAATTTTTGTCAAATCATCAAAAATGATGAAAAACGGCGCGCTATAGTATGCCGTACGATATAGGCTATAGCCCATGGTCCAAAATGATGAGAAACGAGGCTAACTTTTTTTTTCAAAATTTCAAAAAACATGGGCTATAACCCATCGTTTTTTTAATTTTTAAATTTTTGTCAAATCATCAAAAATGATGAAAAACGGCGCGCTATAGTATGCCGTACGATATACGCTATAGCCCATGGTCCAAAATGATGAGAAACGAGGATAACATTTTTTTCAAAATTTCAAAAAACATGGGCTATAACCCATCGTTTTTTTCATTTTTTCATTTTTGTCAAATCATCAAAAATGATGAAAAACGGCGCGCTATAGTATGCCGTACGATATACGCTATAGCCCATGGTCCAAAATGATGAGAAACGAGGATAACTTTTTTTTCAAAATTTCAAAAAACATGGGCTATAACCCATCGTTTTTTTTAATTTTTGTCAAATCATCAAAAATGATGAAAAACGGCGCGCTATAGTATGCCGTACGATATAGGCTATAGCCCATGGTCCAAAATGATGAGAAACGAGGCTAACTTTTTTTTCCAAAATTTCAAAAAACATGGGCTATAACCCATCGTTTTTTTAATTTTTTAATTTTTGTCAAATCATCAAAAATGATGAAAAACGTCCGCTATAGTATGCCGTACGATATACGCTATAGCCCATGGTCCAAAATGATGAGAAACGAGGATAACGTTTTTTTCAAAATTTCAAAAAACATGGGCTATAACCCATCGTTTTTTTAATTTTTTAATTTTTGTCAAATCATCAAAAATGATGAAAAACGTCCGCTATAGTATGCCGTACGATATACGCTATAGCCCATAGTCCAAAATGATGAGAAACGAGGATAACTTTTTTTTCAAAATTTCAAAAAACATGGGCTATAACCCATCGTTTTTTTCATTTTTTCATTTTTGTCAAATCATCAAAAATGATGAAAAACGGCGCGCTATAGTATACCGTACCATATACGCTATAGCCCATGGTCCAAAATGATGAGAAACGAGGATAACTTTTTTTTCAAAATTTCAAAAAACATGGGCTATAACCCATCGTTTTTTTCATTTTTGTCAAATCATCAAAAATGATGAAAAACGGCGCGCTATAGTATGCCGTACGATATACTCTATAGCCCATGGTCCAAAATGATGAGAAACGAGGATAACTTTTTTTTCAAAATTTCAAAAAACATGGGCTATAACCCATCGTTTTTTTCATTTTTTCATTTTTGTCAAATCATCAAAAATGATGAAAAACGGCGCGCTATAGTATGCCGTACGATATACGCTATAGCCCATGGTCCAAAATGATGAGAAACGAGGATAACTTTTTTTTCAAAATTTCAAAAAACATGGGCTATAACCCATCGTTTTTTTTTATTTTTGTCAAATCATCAAAAATGATGAAAAACGGCGCGCTATAGTATGCCGTACGATATAGGCTATAGCCCATGGTCCAAAATGATGAGAAACGAGGCTAACTTTTTTTTTCAAAATTTCAAAAAACATGGGCTATAACCCATCGTTTTTTAAATTTTTAAATTTTTGTCAAATCATCAAAAATGATGAAAAACGGCGCGCTATAGTATGCCGTACGATATACGCTATAGCCCATGGTCCAAAATGATGAGAAACGAGGATAACTTTTTTTTCAAAATTTCAAAAAACATGGGCTATAACCCATCGTTTTTTTCATTTTTTCATTTTTGTCAAATCATCAAAAATGATGAAAAACGGCGCGCTATAGTATGCCGTACGATATAGGCTATAGCCCATGGTCCAAAATGATGAGAAACGAGGCTAACTTTTTTTTTCAAAATTTCAAAAAACATGGGCTATAACCCATCGTTTTTTTAATTTTTAAATTTTTGTCAAATCATCAAAAATTTTGAAAAACGTCCGCTATAGTATGCCGTACGATATACGCTATAGCCCATGGTCCAAAATGATGAGAAACGAGGATAACTTTTTTTTCAAAATTTCAAAAAACATGGGCTATAACCCATCGTTTTTTTTAATTTTTAAATTTTTGTCAAATCATCAAAAATGATGAAAAACGGCAAGCTATAGTATACCGTACAATATACGCTATAGCCCATGGTCCAAAATGATGAGAAACGAGGATAACTTTTTTTTCAAAATTTCAAAAAACATGGGCTATAACCCATCGTTTTTTTTTATTTTTGTCAAATCATCAAAAATGATGAAAAACGTCTGCTATAGTATGCCGTACGATATACGCTATAGCCCATGGTCCAAAATGATGAGAAACGAGGATAACTTTTTTTTCAAAATTTCAAAAACATGGGCTATAACCCATCGTTTTTTTATTTTTTTCATTTTTGTCAAATCATCAAAAATGATGAAAAATGGCGCGCTATGGTATGCCGTACGATATAGGCTATAGCCCATGGTCCAAAATGATGAGAAACGAGGCTAACTTTCTTTTTCAAAATTTCAAAAAACATGGGCTATAACCCATCGTTTTTTTAATTTTTTAATTTTTGTCAAATCATCAAAAATGATGAAAAACGGCGCGCTATAGTATGCCGTACGATATACGCTATAGCCCATGGTCCAAAATGATGAGAAACGAGGCTAACTTTTTTTTTCAAATTTTCAAAAAACATGGGCTATAACCCATCGTTTTTTTCATTTTTTCATTTTTGTCAAATCATCAAAAATTATGAAAAACGTCCGCTATAGTATGCCGTACGATATACGCTATAGCCCATGGTCCAAAATGGTGAGAAACGAGGATAACATTTCAAAAAACATGGGATATAACCCATCATTCTTTTTCATTTTTTCATTTTGTCAAATCATCAAAAATGATGAAAAACGGCGCGCTATAGTATACCGTACGATATACGCTATAGCCCATGGTCCAAAATGATGAGAAACGAGGCTAACTTTTTTTTTCAAAATTTCAAAAAACATGGGCTATAACCCATCGTTTTTTAAATTTTTGTCAAATCATCAAAAATGATGAAAAACGTCTGCTATAGTATGCCGTACGATATACGCTATAGCCCATGGTCCAAAATGATGAGAAACGAGGATAACTTTTTTTTCAAAATTTCAAAAAACATGGGCTATAACCCATCGTTTTTTTCATTTTTTCATTTTTGTCAAATCATCAAAAATGATGAAAAATGGCGCGCTATAGTATGCCGTATGATATAGGCTATAGCCCATGGTCCAAAATGATGAGAAACAAGGCTAACTTTTTTTTTCAAAATTTCAAAAAACATGGGCTATAACCTATCGTTTTTTACATTTTTAAATTGTTGTCAAATCATCAAAAATGATGAAAAACGTCTGCTATAGTATGCCGTACGATATACGCTATAGCCCATGGTCCAAAATGATGAGAAACGAGGATAACTTTTTTTTCAAAATTTCAAAAAACATGGGCTATAACCCATCGTTTTTTTCAATTTTTCATTTTTGTCAAATCATCAAAAATGATGAAAAATGGCGCGCTATAGTATGCCGTACGATATAGGCTATAGCCCATGGTACAAAATGATGAGAAACGAGGCTAACTTTTTTTTTCAAAATTTCAAAAAACATGGGCTATAACCCCTCGTTTTTTTAATTTTTTAATTTTTGTCAAATCATCATAAATGATGAAAAACGGCGCGCTATAGTATGCCGTACGATATACGCTATAGCCCATGGTCCAAAATGATGAGAAACGAGGATAACTTTTTTTTCAAAATTTCAAAAAACATGGGCTATAACCCATCGTTTTTTTTTTTTTTTGTCAAATCATCAAAAATGATGAAAAACAGCGCGCTA
>NC_137874.1:18183842-18376342 GCF_963924005.1 Protomyctophum bolini | reverse complement strand
CATGTAGTGTCAAACGTTTATGAAACTTTACAGTATGATAGAGGGTCATGCCAAATAGCACTGAAACCAGTCTTACTCCAATTGGCCGAGGGGGGCGCTATAGCAATTTTTTGAAAATGAAACATTTGAACAGGCATAACTCATGCCTTGTTTGGCCAAAGGTCATGGCACTTGTTCCCACATGTTCCTTGACTCATGGGGAACACATCTGTCACTTTGACCAGTAAACTCCGCCTTCAGATATTCTGCCAGTTTGAGCAGTTTGAAAAATGCTTATACCTGATTTTCCGCCTGGATTTTTGAGCAATTTGCGTGAAACGTTCTACACACAATCTATGGACCATTATCTGAAATCCCAGTTGAAGAGAAGTTTGTAGGCTACTTTAAAACATGAACAGTGACCACAATGGATAATGACATCCCCCAAATAGGCCATATTGTGAGGTCCCTTTTCGTTCAGTTTCGTTCCCACGTCGTGGGCACTACTCATTTAATGCATTTTTGCATAGACAACTGGCTGGGGGGGACACTAGAGGTTCACTGGGGGGAAACTGGGGGGACACTGGCATGTATATCATTTTTATGTTTTTTATAATTTCTTTAGCGTCGAAAACCATAAAAAACACATACTAACTCTGTAGATAGCGTGTTTTATATTTTGTGATGATATTGAATTTTGTTATTTTTCATACATAGGACCTGAATGGAGAAGACTGTACTCTGTTGCTGTTTGCATTTCTGTCTAATAATGTATTATATCAATCAATCAATCAATGGCAACATGGGAAAACTTTGCTCATCTAACAGTAGCTGTGCATTTCCCACATTAAAATAAACAGACTGCAGCCTATTTTAAACTCCTACGCATTGTTTCATGTCATGTCAAATGTAATAACAGTGTAACACCAAAGCATGGCTTCCAAATACATTTTGGAGCTTGTATTTTGCACATTGCACTTCCACCCCATCCCCTCCACATTATCGATTGAGTCATAACGCTACGTTGTTGTTGCTTTTCCCCCTCCATTCTAATTTAAGAATGCTGTCAAAATCTGGCTTAATTGTCTAATGCACAATTGCACATTATTGATATAACAACGTACTGCACTGTACTGCAGTGGTGATGTCTTCAGCAACTTAAGATAGATTTTACGACAAATAGCAAACATTCTTGGCTCACATATTGTGAGCTTGTAGATCTGCTATTTTTTCTATAGCTATTTGTTTATTTCGCTGTAATGGCATGGCCAAAATTTGTGCGCCAGGTTGAAAGTCACTATGAACCCCTATAAAAAAAGCTTACAGTACAACCGTTGGAAGAAATGTCTTCTTCAGATATCTCCAGATTACTTTGATAAAGAACTCAAACAAACAGGGAATAGTAAACCTAATAAAATATTATGATTATTATATCACTGATATAATAATCACATCACAAATTTGTACATCACAAATATGTACGCTAATACATTACAAAACTCCTAAAAGCTATTCAACTACCCACGTGGAACAGAAATGGAAGAAGGAATGGGGCCTGGAGTTGAGGGGGACAGGGAAGGTCAGTGCTATGAGCACCAACTCAATGCGATGATGGTGTCAATTCTGCTGGAAGAACATATCGAGATATTTTATGGCCCCAAAACTGAAATTTATACAGCAGGGTCTCTTCAGGGACAGGATGAGTGTGGGAGGCAGCGAGTTAAATCAATGCCAGGCCATTTTCATATACAGTATTTTGGGCCTGTCCTGAGAGCTAACAAAAGAAATAAGGAACTTAAAAAAGAGAAAGAGATTAAAATGAAATGCATTGCTCTTTTGTCACGTTGTGTACATACATACATGCATGCATTTCGGTGAAATAATTAATTTTATTCTCTGGCCAAAAAGTGCATTTTATGTGTGGTGGGGAGCTCAGAGTGCATCTACTAGGGAAAGTACTGTAGATGTCATAGAGTGGAGAATGCTCCCAACTCCAGGTGGGACGAGATCATTTCACGGCAGACGACGTAGGTCGCGACGTATTTTTTACGCCATGGCATATTCTTCAATATGTCGCAGCGTAAACAATAATTCGCCACAGCGTTAAGAATAAGTCAAAACAATACGTCGCGACCTACGTCGTCCGCCGTGAAATGATCTCGCCGTCTCTCCCCAACTCTCCCAAAAACCTCTTACATAGACTCCACAATACCATCTCTGTATTTTGTTTTGTTTTTTGCAGCAGCAGCAGTCGACAGGCAGCCTTTCATGCATGCGCAGGAAGTTGAAAGTACCATAGCGTTATGATAAGGAGACGTCCTCCTTTCTTTCAATCATTTTATTTTTCATTTTTTCACAAACTGATACATGGCTCACATGCATGTGAGACAGTCACTCATGGCAGTGAGTGCAACAGTGGAGGGAATGAGCCTGTAACACTTTGAATCACTTAACATTATTCTTTATATTATTATTTATAACACAAAATCTTAACATTTCTCCTTTTCTTTGATGCCAGTATGAAAACTTCCGGCGTGTCATTATTACACGTTCAAATCATTATGAACTGATTTGACATGCCTTCTGTTGCTGACTAGACAGACCAAAGCATCTCTGTTTAAGCAGTTAAGGAATATCAACACTAATATCCATATGGATACAGACCACCCCCCCCCCTCCCCCCACACCACCACCACCATAAATCTTGCTGGCTTACTCCCTATTTCATCACCTTTTTTTCATTATTCCTTTCTTCAGAAAGAGTGCAGCTGAGAGATGCAAAGTTGGTAATATGCACAGCTAGGCCTTGTGCTGACTCCCACTGGTGGATTACTGGCTATATGTACACAGTTGCAATATATACACCAAGTATTGTGTACATAGCTACAAGGACAGACCGGAGGGTGTTGCTACAGGCCAACAGTGTGTGTGTGTGTGTGTGTGTGTGCGTAATGACGATTTAGTGTCGCGAGGATTACAGGTAATGTCCCTATGTATACATGTATGTAATCTGAAACCAATGCCATATCAAGCACAAATTAATCATTACGTCATAGGCAGCCACGGACATACGTATCGGAGCACCGGACAAAACAACATTACTTGCACGCTCTGCTTGCGCAAGTAAAGACAAACAGTAAACCTCCTCAAAAACATAGTTCCGTGTGATAGAGGGGTAAAATAATTATGAAAGTTGCACTATATGGTAGAAATAGGTCAACAATACAAATGACGCTAGTTTTGTGAATTAATTTACTTTTAATGCGTGGCCCCCTGTGCCCTTCAGGAAATGACCGGAACTACTTAATATTTAATCAAAACCAGAGCCGAATTCCCACCACAGGACTCAGGCAATCAATTAATACAGTTGCACGTATATATTAATGGCAAATATTTCATACAGCTTAAATTAAACAATTCTGAACTATCCCTTTAAGGCCACCAAAACGGGTGATATATTTTTCATTCAAGTTTTATTTATTATCTATTATAACAATTGTAAAGTTGTCACGTGGCTGTGCCCATGTGGCTGTGCCCATAAAAGAACAAGCCAATGAAAAGATGTGCCCATCATAAAATGTGGCCACTAGCCAATCAGAGCCAACATGTGCTCACCTGTCACTAGCTCTCAGCCCCTCCCCCTTTGCCTCCCTCTCTCCGTCCGCAGAGAAACATCTTTGTGGAAGGAGGAATAGTCGGTTCACCATTTTGCTTATTCCTTCTAAATCTCTGTATATTAAATATAGGTCACTCAGCGAATGTCTTAGTTACATCAACATTGTTCTTCGACAATAGCTGTTTTTTGCCTAAGTAAAACGATTAGACTGTTCGCAACTTTGCATTGGCTATTTCGCTACTGCCGACTTTGGATTGCACACACACACACACACACACACACACACACACACACATGCACGCCTGTAAGCCACCCCCCCCACACTACTTTGGATTGCACACAGACACACACACACACACACACACACACACACACACACACACACACACACACACACACACACACACACACACGCACGCCTGTAAGCCACCCCCCCCCCCCACACACACACACACACACAACACTACCCCGTCCCCGTGTCCCACACACACACACACACACACACAAAAAACAGCAGAGCACCGAGAAAACGTGCCAGCAGACTAGCTGATTTACTATATATATACTACCGCGGACCCCCTCCGCCCCGCGCCGAAGATCACACACGGCAAGCGTTCACCAACATGCGATCCAGACCCGATACATATAGGCAGCGGCTAAAATCATGTTTTTTTTATTCCAATTCATTTTGACGTGCAGTCTCTCTCTCTCTCGGCACGCAACACACACAGGAATTGGGCTAATATATGTAGCCAATATTGGGCTAATATAGGCTACCAATATGTGGGTATATATAGCCTACAGCAGTGTTTCTCAACCTAACGTGCTGCGTTAACCCGAAAAATAAATATCGGGGTCTCACTCTGCACAGAGCCTCTGGGTCTGCAGCGGCCAGGAGGCGGTGTGTGTATTTGTGTGTGTGTGTGTGTGTGTGCGCCCGTGTGCGCGCACGCGTGTGAGAGGGACGGTAACAGTCAGCAACACGTTAAATTTCTACTTCTACTAAAGAAAGAGGCAGCGATAGAGCCATAAGTCCATATCCATAAATTCGTGGACATAAATTGCGCAAAATATTGTTAAACATGACGGCAGCAGCCTGCTGCATCCTCCTAGCTGTTGTGTGCTAAGCTAAATTATCATACGGAACCACAACAGACAGTCAACACGCCTTTGACCAGTGTTGCCACATTGACTGAGAGGGAAACAAGCAACCAGGTCTATGAAAATGTTAACAGACCAGATCAAGTCAGAAAATAAATCTAGAATAAGCAACAATATTGCTGACTGTCAAACATCATTGTCCAATGTTGTTTTAGAGCAGTGGTTCTCAAACATTTTCATGTCATGGACCACTCATATTCTCTCTCTCTCTCTATGTATATATTTACTATATATATATATATACACCGGTATATATACAGTATATACACACACCGTATATCTAGGTGTGCCCCGAGATTTTTAGGCTATGAAAAGTGTGCCCTGGAGGTTGAGAAACACTGGCCTACAGGGATTTACCGACGGAATGAATATATATATATATATATATATATATATATATAATCATCTATACCAGGGGTGCCCACACTTTTTTTTACTTGAGAGCTTTCAAAACGACCAGCTCAACATACCCACCAAATAAAACTATCATCCCATTGCTGAAAATGCTTACAATAGGCTACATATAAGACAAACGCACATGGAATGGGAAATAGAGGGGGTAAAATGGAAATGGTAGGGTTTTATTTTTGTTGGTATTTGACTTTGCTACTGATGATTGTAAGCAACAACAAGTATTGCATTGTGTTTGAACTGACAGGCCCTTTTTGATGTCAATCAATCAAGTAATCTCAGGTCATCTAAAGCGGCAGATGCAAAAATCGTTTTTCATATTAAAATTATATATATTTTTAAGGACATGTCATGTGGTCTACCTCCAAAGCCTTTGTAGATCGCTTAACGTCAGATCAGGGGTTTTGTCGGCGAGCGCCAAAATTTGCTCCCCGACAGCATAATCGGAGCAAATACCGGGCAGTGTGTACGAGCCTTAACATGTTGACTACACTACACTACACTAATAAGGACACATAATAACTAATAACCCATCCGTTACTACATGTGGAGTCAACTCCCGCAATTACCTTCTTCCCATAGTGCGCTGCAACGTAACTAGGATGAGCATGAATTCTGTGAAACGATCAAAACATAGTTACATTTTGTGGGGGTCTGTATGCTCACCAAGTTTTTAAAATGACTAAAGGGTACCAATATGTGGTCAATTTTAATATCGTTTGCAGGTCATTCCATGTATTAGGACCACAGAAGCTAAAAGCAGATCTACCAAGTTCAGAGTTGAATTGATTGTTGAATTTGGGGAAATTACTTGACCGGGTGTGGTAGGGTTCAGAGTCCCAGTTCAGAAAATATGAGATGTATTTAGGACAATCTCCAACCATGGCTTTATACAAGAATAGGTGCCAATGCAGTTCTTGTCTCTCTGTCAGGGAGGACCATCCAACCTTGTTATATAAGATACAATGGTGGTGAGTACATAGCTATCACCCATAATAAATCAAATCTATGAGTGATAAACAGACAGAGTCTAGGTGTCACGGTGCCGGCGTGCCCTATACTGTACATAATTATATGCACTGATTGGAAATGACTGTGTGGAATCATGGACAGTTATTGATTGACAACAATCACCTCCAGCAGTGCCCATACCCGAGGCGGGGTTGGCGAAAGGGCCTTTCTGTGTGGAGTTTGCATGTTCTCCCCGTGTCCCCTAGGGTAGGTACCCTCACAAAAACATGCAGTAATCCTCGTCTCTAAACTACCTCCCCATGGCTAGCCTGATGGAGGGGAAGGAACTGGTCGGAATAACGTGTTCCTTCCATGTGCTACGTCCGGCCGGGGAAACTCTCCCCTGTCAGGTGAAAAGACGCAGCTTGGACTCCTCATGCATGGAAGGAAGCATGAGGTCAGTCCGCTGCCCCCCAGGTAGGCAGAGGAAGTGTAGCGCCCAGGATTACATTAGATAATTGACACTAGCGCCCCTCACTTCAAACAGGTGTGATTTTTTTATTTGATTTTACTTTAGGCATAATGTTAGGTTCAGGCATAGTTTTACTGAGGCTACGTTTAGGAATAAGGTTAGGTTTAGGCATAGTTTCACTGAGTATAAGTTTAGGAATAAGGTTAGGTTTGGGCATATCATTTTACTGAGGTTACATTTAGGAATAAGGTTAGGTTCAGGCATAGTTTTACTGAGGTTACATTTAGGAATAAGGTTAGGTTTGGGCATATAGTTTTACTGAGGTTACATTTAGGAATAAGGTTAGGTTCAGGCATAGTTTTACTGAGGTATCGTCCGGGTTAACGATGCCAGAGATTAGCTGTACACAGACGGACAGACGGACACACACACGGAGGACGGACGGACCCACACACGGACAGAGTGCAAAACATAATCTCTCCCCATGCCTTCGGCCTGGTGGAGTGGGTGAAGCTCTCAACACAGCAGCTACAAGTGTATAAGAAACCAGAATGTCTCTCCAGGGATCAGTAAAGGTTTATCTGAACTTTATCTGACTGCCAACACAAAGGAAGAACAACAGGCCTTTGTACAGTGTACTGTAAAGGATAGACAAGGATGTCACTTACTCTACCACTGTATAGCACGGTTACAAAACCACATATCATTGTCTCCACCAGATGAAGGAGTGCAAAAAAAAGAGTTTTGCACTCCATCCGTCCGTCCGTGTGTCTGTCCATCCGTCCGTGTGTCCGTCTGTGTACAGCTACTCTCTGGCACCGTTGGCTTGATCGCAGCCAAACTCTCCAAATACACTCCCTGGACACCAGAGCTGAACCTCTGCCCCAAATGTTTCACATGGGCCTGTGACATTTTTTTACATTACACCTACAGATTTTGTCCAAACATCATGCATTGCATACTCCATCCTGATTGGCTAAGATTGGCTTCCAAAGTTTGTGCTCCGTTTTTACACAAAATCATGAACACATCGTGTGATTTCCGTGAACTTTTGCATGCACATTCCCACTAAGCCGAGGAACAAATGCCACTTGAAACTTCTCAAATCAACCTCATGGTGGAGCTATAACTGGCCTATCCTACACTAGAATCACCCGCTTCGAATGTGAGATCAACCGATAATGGACTGTATGTTACAGGTCTACCACACAAACCCCAGTCTTCAACTTAACGACATACTATAGTATGCCATCCGAAATCATGAACTATAGTATGTCGTCTTTTTGTGTTTACTTTTTTTCCAAATACTCAAAAATCATGAAAGTATGTCTTCCGAAACCATATAGTATATAGACTATATACTGTATAGTCGTCTTTTTTTGTAGTTTTTTCATGATTTTCATCATTTTTTTAAACCCTCCAAAATCATGGTCTGAATCCATGAACTATAATGATTTAAAATGTCCCCCCTATACTGGTAGTATACTACTTACTATAAAAATGACATTATAGTACAGTATAGTACCGTAATTTCTGGACTATAAAGCGCACCTGAATATAAGCCGCACCAGCTAAATTTAGGGGAAAAAACAAATGTTCCAGACATTTTACTTGCATCGGCTGTAGACAGAGTATATCTTCATATACAACGGCTGTAGACAGAGTATATCTTCATATACAATGGCTGTAGACAGAGTATATCTTCATATACAACGGCTGTAGACAGAGTATATCTTCATATACAACGGCTGTAGGGAGAGTATATCTTCATATACAACGGCTGTAGACAGAGTATATCTTCATATACAACAGCTGTAGGCTGTAGACAGAGTATATCTTCATATACAACGGCTGTAGGCTGTAGACAGAGTATATCTTCATATACAACGGCTGTAGACAGAGTATATCTTCATATACAATGGCATAGACAGAGTATATCTTCATATACAACGGCTGTAGACAGAGTATATCTTCATATACAACGGATGTAGACAGAGTATATCTTCATATACAATGGCTGTAGACAGAGTATATCTTCATATACAACGGCTGTAGACAGAGTATATCTTCATATACAATGGCTGTAGACAGAGTATATCTTCATATACAATGGCATAGACAGAGTATATCTTCATATACAATGGCTGTAGACAGAGTATATCTTCATATACAATGGCTGTAGACAGAGTATATCTTCATATACAATGGCATAGACAGAGTATATCTTCATATACAATGGCTGTAGACAGAGTATATCTTCATATACAATGGCTGTAGACAGAGTATATCTTCATATACAACAGCTGTAGGCTGTAGACAGAGTATATCTTCATATACAACGGCTGTAGGCTGTAGACAGAGTATATCTTCATATACAACGGCTGTAGACAGAGTATATCTTCATATACAACGGCTGTAGACAGAGTATATCTTCATATACAACGGCTGTAGACAGAGTATAGCTTCATATACAACGGCTGTAGACAGAGTATATCTTCATATACAACGGCTGTAGACAGAGTATATCTTCATATACAACGGCTGTAGACAGAGTATATCTTCATATACAACGGCATAGACAGAGTATATCTTCATATACAACGGCTGTAGACAGAGTATATCTTCATATACAACGGCTGTAGGCTGTAGACAGAGCATATCTTCATTGCAGTATTGATGCTGTGAGTACGTCTTCCATCACTGAGTTTTCATTTACGTTACGGTATGTCATTTCGGAGGCTGGGCTTGCATGGCACGTTAAAGACATCAGTACTGTCCTTTTTTTAGCAGAACCCTGGGCTGTGAGATAATGTGTAAATTTAAATGACCACGAATTGGAATACCTGCTGTAACACAGGATGTGTTTTGAAGCCTTAGGGGCAAGAGAGACAGAGCCCAGACACCAGCTGCAGTTGACAATGGCCTCTCCTTCTACCAAAATGTCACCAGAGCACACACAGCACAGCAACACGAATAACCCAGCATGCTTAATATCATCAACACGAACACAACACCTTGCAATACAACAGCCCAGTTTCCAACTCCTTTGTGTCTCCATCTGTCCGTCTGATGTCTTCTGTTTTCATGGTGTGCCTCACTTTGTGCCAAATCATCTCAACAAAGGCAATGACGCAGCGTATAGGAAACAATGCGAGCAAACACAAAGAAAACTGTCAGAGATAATTATTAATTTTTTTGTTGTGTCAAACATTATATTTCTCTGCGGTACTGTAGCTAGACAAAGTGCCACAGCAGGTGGCATGTACTGTAGTCAGAGACGGAATGATTACGGATTGTGCTCATGTCAAGTCAAAGAGTGGGAGCAAATAACGAGCTTGGCGTTTATTAGATACAACTAAAGGAATCCGTCCTTTTCATTATTTACCATTTACTTGCACGATAGGCATAATGGGAAATATAAAACATCCATTATCAATGGCATTTTTAATGTTTGTTTAAGGAAAAACCAACATTAAACCTCCCCCTCAATAACATTGAGTCTGTGCTTGCTGGCAACACTGGTTGTTTGAAGAGTATATAAGACTGACAAATATGCCTTACGTATATAAACAATGGAAAGTAGAGATAGATAATGCAGGAGCAGTTTGCTCCCCAGACCTTAGCATGCAATGCAAATAATCTCTTCTGAGCAAGTGGATCGTGGGAAAGACTTTGTCACCATCTACTGGAAGAAGAGGGAATTAACTATCCATTACAAAGAACCAACTTGTACTTGTTTAGAACAATGTCCGACTACAGTGTTTATTTTATGCTGTGTGTAGATAGATATTCTTTTTTTTTCTTCATTGATTTGGAGAAATGGCTAGTATATAGAGCGTTGCAGTCCCACCCCCTTTCAGAACGACGAGTGGCCCAGGAAATGAATCCCAATGCATTTTTCCCATAGGCTTATTAAGTATTTATTTAAAGACGGTTACGCCGCGGACAAAGCCAACTCGGATCGTGACAAATCATGACAATGAACACATATTTTGGGCCGATCAAATCTTTAGAAAGAAGTAAATAAAGGCAGGAGACAACACTATTTGTTTTGTTTTTCTTCTTATAAATTATTTGATCGGCCCAAAACATTGTGTTCATTGTCATGATTTGTCACGATCCGAGTTGGCTTTGTCCGCGGCGTAACCGTCTTTAAATAAATACTTTAGGAAAAGCCTATGGGAAAAATGCATTGGGATTCATTTCCTGGGCCACTCGTCGTTCTGAAAGGGGGAGGGACTGCGACGCTCTATAGTGTAGTGCTTGAGCGGCAATTCAAAGCCAATCACCTCCTCACTGGTCACCATAATAATAGACCCACTACAGTTTGGCAACAAATGAAACCAGCAACGGACAACATCCTCAGCGTGACTCTCCACACTGCTCTCTCTCCCACCTGGTACTAACACTACTATAGCACAGTGGTTCACAAACTCTTTAGCTCGAGACCCGAAAGAAAGAATTGATGTCTCCCTGGCTTGGACCCTAACTAGTACAAATAGCCGATCTACAAGCTTGTAGATTGTCACTACCTCTTAAACATTTGTGTTCTAATTAATAGCATTTCTTAGGTTTTTTTTGTTGTCGCTTAGATTGTGCATTACATACACCCATTCACACACACACACACACACACACACACACACATTCATACACCGATGGCGGAGGAAACCATGCAAGGCATGCAGCAACCTGCTCATCGGGAGCAATTAGGGGTTCAGAGTCTTGCTCAAGGACACTTTGACACTAACTCCGGCCTGGGGGAGCCCGGGATCGAACTGGGAACCTTGCGGTTCCCATCCGGCTGCTCTACCGACCACTCTACCTAGGGCTGGGGCGGTATGGGATTTTTATTACCGCGGTTAAAAACGTTTAACACTGTCATCGCTTGATTATAGACTATGACCCATTTAAAACACTGTTTCCCAAACTTGTGACCCTATGTAAAACAAATATACAGTATTAACTATTAAGTGCCTTTCAAACATGAAGCGATATAACTAATGAAATCTACAGTATCACATTAGTTTTATTTTTACTTCACTTATCAAGGGTGGGAAAACATAAAAAATTAACTTGAGTAGAAGTCCCTAAAATGTATGAAATGTCTCAAACTTGAGAAATGAGAAATTGTGAACAAATAGATGCCGCTTCAACAATAGTACAGAGAAATATGCAAGCCTACAGTGGAACTACTAACTATTATTATGTTGCAGCACATGACCTGGATGTTCCCTCATCAAGCTCAAATCTCAATATTATCCTCATAAATATAAATAATCAAGTTATTCATTTCTGTTATTTGAGTTATTTGGTTACAGTCAATTTATACTACAGTATTTGGCTCCACCTATGTGCATCTTATGTGATCTTATATGTGAAGTGACCTGGATGTTCCCTCATCAAGCTCAAATCTCAATATTATCCTCATAACAGCAAGTTATTCATTTCTGTAGTTATTTCGTTACAGTCAAGTTATACTACAGTATTTGGCTCCACCTGCATCTTATTGCCTACAGTATGTGGCTTTCTTCATAAAATGACAGGTACAATCATTTCACATATTTTGGAATGTGAAAAGATGAGATGAACCTTGTCAAGCTATTTAGCTGACTGGAGTGGAGAGTGACCTAGCATTTAGTTCTCTTTAGTGTAACAGAGCCTACTGCCTGTCCAGTAGTCTACACTGACAATAGCAGAACCCTGCCCTGACACTATTTCACCAGAATGGAAAATAGACTTAATTAGTATCACTTGTAATATGGTTACTGCACATATATATAGCCTAAAAATAGTGTGCGCAATGCACAACATAGATACTGTAGAAATTCTGAAGTGTATCTTTAAAATTTTACCAAAATGGAATATTGGATCCAAATCTTTGTATCATCTTTGCTAAACAGTTAGAAAAAGGCACGAAACAAGACCCATAATGTAAAAAGCCCACGGCAGAAGACCTTCAACACATACTAACTGTTGCTCAACAGAGAGATGATGTTCATAAAACCCTGGCAAACCCAAATTCAAAAAAAAAAAAAACAGGGCCACACAATCCGTTGGAACTATTCCAGGTCTACTCTGCCAGGGCTGGGAGGTACACTTCTGGCACATGGAGAGGGACTAGGCTCTGTGGGTTGTCTCCTGGCCGGGCCCCTCCTACGTCTCACCAGGTCCACTCCTGCACTCACCAGGAGTAGAGCGATGACCTGTGCATTGCACCAGAGTCCCAGCACCAGACAGTTAATTCAGGAGTGGTGGGCAATGGTTCCGCAGGGTCATGGTGCTGCGGTTCCGCTTGCTGCTTGCATGGCCCTCCCAAAGGCCTCACCGAGGGTTGTTGGGCTTCCTCCTCACGGAGGACACAGGCTGGGGCGCTAACCCACACTGCTCACCCGGGTGCCGTCTACATTCCGGCTGTCACCCGTCTCTCCGGTGGTCACCAGACTATACCTGGTTCATGTCACATAGTCTATTCCTATGAGTCACTATAAATAGAAGAACTATAACTAAAATGAAACAAAAAATGAAACAAATATATTGTACAAACTTTTTGACTGTTCGTCACAGGACTAACTAGGAATTTAACTGGTCCTGTTTTTTGCTTTTATGTAGTTTTAAGTATGTTTATTTATGAATTTCTCCTTTCCACAGTGACTGTTTTTTGTAACATGAAACAACACTGTTTCCCAAATTTGTATATGTAAAACAAATATATATATATATTTAAAAAAAAATAACACCCATGTGAAGTGCGAGTGGTGTACCCTCTAGTGTACTGTACTATACTGTCACTGTACTGTACTGTACTGTACTGTACTGTACTGTACTGTACTGTCACACCCGAAATCACCATATATACAGTTAATAGGTTGCGCACAGGTGGTGAAAAACAACCGTGCTGTTTTCGTGCTCAGATGCACCCACCCAGCCAGCCACCCACCCACACACATAGCTCCGTAAGGGAGTGGTTGCACCACTCAAAAAAGAAACAGCCTCATTGACTGTCTGGTGCCCCTGGCCTAAGCAGACAACATGGCATCAGTGGTGGGACTTGGGCCTTAGTCTGTTCCAATCCGTATAAGACAAGCAGAATGGGTGGATAATGACAAAAGCAAGTTTAGAAAAAGTGCAGAGGTCGTCTCCAGATCGCCCTCGCCCCTCCCCCAACCAGTCACCGAAAGCGCCAAAGCGATGACAGCCAGCCAGGTCAACATGTCCAGTCTAGCTGCTACCGATGTGGGAAATTGGGGCACACTGCATGTCACTGTCGCGCTCCAGAACCTCTGAGCGGTTCCAGTCACCGGCACTGCTGTGTTAAACAGAAGGGAGGCGTACAGTCCCATGTTCCCTTCCCTCACACCGAACATGCACTCAGTTGGATAGGCCGAGCCAAAGGGCTACATCTGGCCTGCAAGCTGAACAACGCTAAGTGGCAGGCCCTTATCGACACGGGAGGGCTTGGACACTTCTATGTGACCGGGCAGAATCCCCTCTCTCAGGGTAGTGCATATAGTGCACATTCATTTCTACTATGTAATGCCTTCTAAACCAGTTCTCACACTCTCAAAAAATGTTCAAAAATAGCAGATGTAAAAGCTCGCAGGCAGCACGGCACAAGTGATGCACTGTATATCTATTTTTGAATAGCCACGGCAAAAATCTAAAATGACAGAGGAAAAAAATGCTGTCTCCATTGTGCATCTTTCCTGCTCTCCAGTTTGCTCATAACCCGCATAATCCGCCGCTGTGTTTATATATGTCTATGGTTGAGTGTGTGGTCTGGGCCATAGATATTAAACAAATAAAAAAGTTGACTTGATTGATTGACATAAAAAAGGGCCTGTCAGCTCAAACCCATAATGCAATACTTTGTTTTCAAGAGTGTTGCTGCGCACAAATGTCGGTAGATTACAAATGAAATACAAAAAAACAACCTATTCCATTTCCCACCTTTCCCATTCCAAGTGCATTTGTCTTAAATCAATGCCATCAATACCGCTATTCCAAAGCCATTTTCAGCAATGGTATTATAATGTTTTCGGTGGGTAGATCTTGTTGAGCTGGTCATTTTGAAAGTCCAAAAAGTATGGGCACCCCTGCCTTAGAACTTGGAAGTATTATTTTTTTATTCTGTTGACTATTTGAGAAAGTCACATACATTTTACCGCTGATCATATCCACCTGAAGTGACATTAGTTTTATATTTCCGAGGTCCTAATGGAATGCCCAAGTCTCTGGAAATTGTGACCATAATGATTGGCTTGTCTCAATCATTTCCCCAGGACCTAAAATTTTGGTTGTAAGCTTAAAACACTTGTGCTGTTCCAATTAGATTAAATATTTTAGCATTCAGTCAGGCAACTCCAGTGTTATTTCTCTCAACAACCTGTTTATTGTAGTTGTCGTTTTGTAACAAAAAGGGTTAACGATAACTCAAGTCTGAGACAAAATTGGCCAAATTAATACAAGCCTTTTTCTCTGTGCAACAGAGTGCCAATGGCAACTTTTAGAATTTAACTTTGAGGTACGTAGCTTTCTTTTCAACCCGTTTTAAACATCAACCTTGATCCGAGCAATGAAACCTTAAAAGATTTGGACCATATAGAAATAAAAAGATTCATTCTGGAAGAATAATAATAAATGAACAAAAACAAAGAAGACAAACAATCATCATTCTTAACAATTAAAGCAGCTTTCCCCCCCGATTTCTTTCTATTTTTACGAACCAAAAGACAGAAGGAGGCTTGCTCTCATCCAGTGGTGGACGTGTCCGTGTTGCTCGCTCCGTTCTCCAGGAGCTTGCGTTTCTTCTCCTCCGACGGTGATTTGAACACATTGGCTCTGTAGTACTGCAACTCTTTGATGCTCTCCTGGATGTCACCCAGGGCTCTGCAGAGCACAGTTTGGACGTTAGGCAAAATTAAGACGGCAGTTTTCCAAAAAAAACTATGCTTCTGTCAAGGAAATGTGGAATGCTACATTTAAGGACATCATAAACCAAGCCATGAGAAGCTGTTTTCTGTGACCTGTGACATGTGTGGTCTGGAGGGGTCTTCTGATGTCATGTGTTAAGACCCACCTACCCCTCTCATTATTGTTGTCTCAACTGTGTTATAAGTGCTCACCGACAGATTTCTTTAACACTTCCATGTCAGTGGTTCTCAAAGTTTTTTCATGTCAAGGTCCCCCAGAATGATATGTATTTGGACGCAGACCACCCATCTCAAAATGTTGTTCCAGAGACACCCCAGAAAGATTTTTTTAACAAAGAATTGTTAAAAATGTTCGCTGGGAAAGAATATATATTCAAAGACACGTTTTCACAAAAAAAGAATCACACCCGTGTCAACTGAGTGGGTCCCCGGAACTTCCGGACCCACAGGAACGTGCCCAGGGTTCCGACACGTTTCTCGGCGAGCCGTCCCGCGTCCGAAACGGTGGAGAAATGACAGAGTTACTGTGTGGTTGCACCACTCAAAAATAGCAAATCTACAAGCTCGTAGTGCAGCACTCGTGCCGCACTATAAGCTTGTAGATTTGCTATTTTTCAACTAAAGTTTAAAATAATGGTTAATGTGGTGTAAATGGTTTAGGCAAAATGAAGACCGAAAGCCCATTCTACAAATGTCTTCTAAAATCAAGATTTTCAAGATTTATTCGAAATAAATTCAAAAATAGCAGATGTACATGCTCGCAGCGTGGCACGAAGTGACGCGTCGTGAGCTTGTAAATCTGCTATGTTCTTTATAGCCCAACACTCAAATCTACAATGACACAGATGCCTTCCAAGTTTCATTGGGTTAAAAGTAAAGGCGCAGCTTTCGAACTAATCAACTAAATTAATTATAAAATAACATCAGCAAAAAGCGCAGACCTGTAAGCTAACAATGTGTCATGATTCGATGTGTTGTGAATTGTAGATCTGAGTTTCTGAATTATTAGACTAATGGTAAATGGTGCATTTATATAGCGCCTTTATCCAAGGCGCTTTACATAGATTGTGCGTTACATTCACCCATTCACACACACATTCATAAACCAATGGCGGCAGAAACCATGCAAGGCACCAATCAGCACATCGGGAGCAATTAGGGGTTCAGTGTCTTGCTCAAGGACACTTCGACACTAACTCTGGGGGAGCCCGGGTTCGAACTGGCAACCTTGCGGTTAGCATCCAGCCACTCTACCCCTGAGCTTGTAGATCTGCTATTTTTGAGTGGTGCAACCACACAGTAACTCTGTCATTTCTCCACCGTTTCGGACGCGGGACGGCTCACCGAGAAACGTGTCGGAACCCTGGGCACGTTCCTGTGGGTCCGGAAGTTCCGGGGACCCACTCAGTTGACACGGGTGTGATTCTTTTTTTGTGAAAACGTGTCTTTGAATATATATTCTTTCCCAGCGAACATTTTTAACAATTCTTTGTTAAAAAAATCTTTCTGGGGTGTCTCTCGAACAACATTTTGAGATGGGTGGTCTGCGTCCAAATACATATCATTCTGGGGCTATCCTTAGATAGCAATTCTGTAGACTTAGATAGCATTTGATACAGACTTATAGCATGTTATGTAAACAGCATAAGTGCATTGTATGTAGTCATAGCACGTCATAGTACATAATGTATATCATAGTAGTATAGATGTATAGCTTATATGTATAGTTTCATTATAGATATTCCACTGTTACTTTCTTAGCTTACGCATGTTTCATGATAAATGTTTTTATGTGATGTATTCCCCATGCTTTTTGTTCTTGCTTAATGTAAGTCGCTCTGGATTAAGAGCGTCTGCTAAATGCCTAAATTGTAAATTGTAAATTGAGCCACCGTCTATAGAGCGTCAGTTTCTTAAATCTTATGTCACAAGAAAAAAAGGGCAGGGTACAACACTTTTTGTTTTTCTTCTTTGTAATTATTTGTTCGGCCCAAAATATTGTGTTTGTTGTCATGATTTGTCACGATTCGAGTTAGCTTTGTTCGAGGCTAACATCTTTAAATAATTTTTTTTTGAAATGTCTATGGGAAAAATACATGGGGAATTATTTCCTGGGCCTGTCGTCGTCATGAAAGGGGGCGGGACTGCGACGCTATATTGATGGAATAATCTTCTCAAAGTAAATAATCATAAAGTCGTGATCTCACTCCTTGCATGACACATTCAAACTGTACAGTGTATATGTAATGTATGAGTCAGTGCATATTGCATAATGATCATTCATAGAGTAACAGAGGAAAGAAACAATGATGTTTAAGGGTTCTTGCCTGTGGGATGCTTTCTTCTGAGGTGCCAGCTTGTATTCTTCTACAAACCAGCGTCTGAGGGCATTTAGATCAGTGTTGTGTCAGTTATGTCATATCATAGTGACTTCATCAGCATCTTGATTAAGTCACTATTGAGGCACCTCTATCTTGAGTCACTATTGAGTCACCTCTATATTGAGTCACTATTGAGTCACCTCTATATTGAGTCACTATTGAGTCACCTCTATCTTGAGTCACTATTGAGTCACCTCTATCTTGAGTCACTATTGAGTCACCTCTATCTTGAGTCACTATTGAGTAACCTCTAGTTTGAGTCACTATTGAGTCACCTCTATCTTGAGTCACTATTGAGTCACCTCTATCATTCCGTCTCTTCTCTGGCACATTTATTAATGGCAGAGAACCTTATCAGTAGGGTTCGAGTGAAAAGCAATCCATTAATCAGTAGGGGAAAGTATGTTAGACAATAAATTATAGTCTACAAATTGTTATCCTCATAGCATAATTGCCTAAGATTTCTTGGGGCCAAATTGCCATTACATTTCTGCCTAACTCTATTCTCCTAACACTTCTGCTTTGTGTACTTATGGGCCATGTCTTCAGCCTATCAGAAAAATGTCTTAGGCAGTTATGCTATGAGGCTAACTTTTTGACTTTTTACATAATTTTGGAATGTAACACGCATTCTGATGGACTGAGGACATAGGCAATAATAAGGCAGTATTAATAAATAATTAATAATCAGCAGTGTGTTAGGAGAGTAGAGTTGGGCAGATATTAAAAAAAAGGCAGATTAACATGACTTAGGCTAAATTAGTGTTGACCTTTTTTTTGCCTAATTTTTCATTTCTTCTTTCCTGAAAACCTTCAAAATATGACTTAGGCAATTATCCTATGGGCCTAACAATATCACAGAGGCCAGTTTGCAAACAATTATTATTCCTCCCACATTACAGACACAGCTAGGCAACACAGACTCGTGACCAGGCATAGGAAGAGGGGGAACAACATTTGGAAAATATTCAAATGCCCTAGCCCTCTGGTCTAGAGGAGTGGTTTCCAAACCTATTAGCTCAAGACCCAAAAGAGAAAGTAGACCAAAACTAGTGAAAATAGCAAATCTATAAGCTCACAACGGTTGGGTTCCCCCTCTTCCTGTCACGACCCACTGTTTGGGAAATAGTGCTCTAGAACAAGGGAATTATAGTTTACAAAAACTAACAAAATAATAGAAAATAAATAACTGAACCAAATAAAAACTAAAATATAAGATAACCAACTGAAACTGTATTGTGTGTTTACAAAACTAACTAAAACAAACTATAAAACAAATTATAATACAGTAACAGTAACTGAATATATACTGTATATTTTTTAAATGGTATCTTTTGTTGAGGTTTTATTACACAATACAATAGGCCTATATGAATCCTGACAAATAACCCAAAGTATGAAAAAAAAACTAAACCGAACTAAACTAAAAATAATCTAAACTAACTAAAACTAAACTATAATGAACTAGATAAAGTGCCCCTCTGGGCACAGGTCTCCACCAGGGCAGGTCAGGTTGTAACTAAAACTAAACTATAATGAACGAGATAAAGTGCCCCTCTGGGCACAGGTCTCCACCAGGGCAGGTCAGGTTGTGGCCTCCTTGTGGCGCCAATGTAGGCCAATGTGAAAAGGTTGCCATTTCTCCTTTGATGGCAATTGGATGATTTGAAGCATTTTGTTCCAAAAATGGGTTTTGCAAAAATCCACCTGTTGGTGGCACTAGAACAGGCCAATGTGAAAAGGGTAGGATATATTCCTCAGCCTAGTAGGAGAGTCTGTGAAAGATTTCACGTAAATTGCAAATTTGTTCAAAACGGGCCAATCCTGCAAACTTTGAAAGCCAATGTTAGCCAATTAGGATGGATATGAAATATCGAATCGGATTTTTGTACAGAATCTGGAGTAGTAAGTAATGTTTTTCAAAAGTCGCCTCCTGGTGACGCACGCACGCACACACGCACACACACACACACACACACACACACACACACACACACACACACACACACACAGTGCAAAACATACTCTCTCCCCAAGCCAAAATCCAAAACTATATATTATAACCTTGCTCCAGCCTAGAGGGCCCGACATCAACACAACATTAGACACAAACAAAAGCTCACCTGCAAAGCTCCTTGATAGTGCTGACATCAATGATTCTATAGTGGAGGTGGTGCATGAACTGGGGCATGAATTTGTCCAGGAACTTCTTATCTGCATGCACAGAGTTACCTGTGAAATATATAATAATATATTTTCAAATCGAAGCCAATGAATCAACAAGCTCGCAACACATTGCATCACAATGCACTGTGAGCTTGTAGATCTGCTATGTGTTGAGGTGAATAAAGGTGTGTCTTGAGATTTTTATGTGCCTCGCTTGGCCACAAACATTTTGATAAACCAGTGCACTAAAACCAGTCTCGCTCTGTGTGTGTGTGTGTGTGTGTGTGTGTGTGTGTGTGTGTGTGTGTGTGTGTGTGTGTGTGTGTGTGTGTGTATTAAGTGAAAAGCCACTAACCGGCAAGAGGACACTGTCCAGGCGGGGTGTGCTGTCTGATGAAGGAGAGGAATTCGTACTCGGCTTGCTGCAAGCTGATCGTGCTTTCCATTACTGCCTTGGTCAGCCCTGACTGAGACAAAATGGCACATAGGTAAGTAATTTGTTACTGCCGGGGCAGAAACGTCTTATCTCCATGTAGGGTTTCTTCACACAAAGACTACAGCATCACACGAAAGCATCAAAAGTAGCAGATCC
Source organism: Protomyctophum bolini (assembly GCF_963924005.1). NCBI lineage: Eukaryota > Metazoa > Chordata > Actinopteri > Myctophiformes > Myctophidae > Protomyctophum > Protomyctophum bolini. The sequence goes on along the minus strand of NC_137874.1, from coordinate 18,355,680 downwards.
ACAAGCTTGAAACATGGCGTGCTTCGAGCTTGTAGATCTGATATTTTTGCAATTTTTTCATTTGAATCATGAAAATAACAGTTTTTGGATGTGTTTTCCACCCGACAGAGACTTGGACGTAGACTGCAGACTAAGCATATTTTATTCACTGATGTTCCACTTTCCAGTCCATAAATTCATTGCGTAAAAACAAATAAGACTGAAAGCTTACCTGTCCATGATGCTCTTTGCACCAGTCGTCCATCCCATACAAAAGCTCAGTTGGTTGGTTGATTATCAAGTTGGGTCCCTATCAGAAGACATGACGATTAGAATATTAATCGCTCAAGACCTTTTTGAAAAATGTCACCCGTAATGACCAGACCAAAATAGGGATGCCAGGTTGAAAGCACCCGTGTCATTTTAGATTTTACCAGCGTTTCCCCAGCTTTAGTAGGCGGACGCGAATAGGAAAAAAAAAGGTGAATAACCGCAAAACCACACAATCAGCTTCTGACTAGGGGAAACACTGAGTTGTACACGTGTATGTATATTATATATATATATATATATATATATATACTTATAGCAACATACGTTTTTCCAGAAAATCCTTTTAGATTTAGAACATTGGTCTAGAACAATGGTTCACCAAAATAGCAGATATACAAGCTCACAAAACCAGTTACAACTGCTATTTTTGAAAAATATTGAAAGTGTTTGAATCTTCTTTTTTTGAGGAGCTCCTCATATGTCCAGCTTTTAGTGTGTGTGTGTGTGTGTGTGTGTGTGTGTGTGTGTGTGTGTGTGTGTGTGTGTGTGTGTCCTTAAACACAAACATTAAATGCAATTAATAACTAGGCTCGCAAGTACTGGCGACCGCAACGAACTTTCAAATCTCAGCCTCTCTGTAAAACATTGAAATGAACTAGAACTGCACTCTGCCGAGTGCATACTTGCTTGTTGCACACTAGTAGGCCATAAATGGCCTACTAGTGCGCAAGCAGAGCGCGCAAGTACTTTCGACCGCTGGAAAGTATCACATCTCAGTATCTCTGTGAAGGAACGTTTGAAATGTATAATCATTACGTGTAACTATTTGCTAATTGCTACCTAACTACTTTTTTACAGAAAAATTAATCATTGATATGTGATGAAAAAAAAGGTATATAAACTGAATTAAAATATATTATACAGTATAATTATTTTATTACTTATTGTAAATTGTCAATTGTTTTAAATGTATTTCATTTTGTACTATAGTGATATTAATACTAAATCATGATCAGAGTAATATGTGTCTCTAACTTCAATTTCTGTAATAATACTTTCAAATTTGTTGAAATATACATGATCTAAAATACTTCCGAAATCTGTAGTTGGATTTGTATTTAATTGTTTAAAGCCTAATCTTGACATGAAGGTCTTTATATTTATATCTTTTTCAGTATAATGGTCTTCATTGAAATCTCCTATTATCATAATTGTGGAAGTCGGAGATGATAGATACTTTACCATTTTCTTGAGAAATGTGTTTAATTCCGTAAGGTTTGTTTTAGGTGATCTGTACATATTTTTTACATGTATACATACGTGTTCTACTTTTTCTAATATCTCGATTTCTTTTTGAATTACTTCAATGGCAATATCTTCTTTTATAGCAAACATAACTCCCCCACCTATATCATATTCTCTGTCATTCCTGATTGTTTTGTAATTGGTGTTCATTGTTTTTAATTTAAAAGTAATGTTATTATTTTTCTTTAAGTGTGTTTCAGTAAAGCTATTAGATCCAACATTTCGAGTTGGGAATCTGAGTTTATATCTTGTAAATATGTTAGATAACCTCTGATGTTCAACAATCCAATTTTTAATGAATGTTTTAATGGTAATTGAGTTATCTTCCGTATATTTGGATTTTCTAGAGGTGATTGTCGTAATCGTATCATTTCTCTTTCTACATTCTTATCTACTTTGATCTTTTTAGGACTAAAATCAAGTATATATAGATCTCTTATCCTTTTCACTCGACTGAATGCTACATAGGCTTGTCCCGGGTTAAAACGTGAGCCCTTCATAGATACGACAATCTCTTGTATAGTTAAACCTTGAACCTTATGAATAGTTAATCCCCAAGCTAATGTCAACGGGAATTGAAACCTATTTGTTGATCCTGTTCTTCTGCCTCCATGGAAAATTATAGCTTCATGTCTGTATATTGGAACTGCTTCTGGGTAATTTTTATATTTACTATTAGACTTCGCATTAAGACCAACATCTTTGTCTTGGAATTTAACAAGTATTACTGTAACATAGGTGTTGTTTTTCTCAAAGTCAATATACTCAACAAGTCCTCTGATACCGTTGACTAATCCATCAGATACCATTACATTAGTAGTCAACATCACTTGTGCACCAATTGCTATACTGAGTGTTTTTGGTAAACCTCCTGTTTGTGATAGTTTACTTTTTGTGCAATCCAGATCAAATAACCGTGTGTCTTTATCTTTTCTACTATCTTCTGCCTTTATATGAAAAATAGTAATAGTAAATAGTAAGTGATGACGTAAGAGATATGGTCATCTGTGTAGTCTGGTCCCAGCAGACCAGGCACAGATTTACAAATCACATTACAACTACATACAGAGTATGTAGTTGTAATTTGATTAGCAGTATACCGTGGTTACTTGGTTCCAAAAAGTGAAGCCAAGTTTTTTTCAACCGTAAGTCTGTGCCTGGTTTGCTGGGACCAGTTACAACATTACGTCATCGTTGAGAACTGGGACCAGAGTACATGGTGTGTGTATATGTATGACTAGCTCTCAGTGATGACGTAAGAGATATGGTCATCTGTGTAGTCTGTTCCCAGCAGACCAGGCACAGATTTACAAATTACAAATCACATTACAACTACATACAGAGTATGTAGTTGTAATTTGATTAGCAGTATACTGTGGTTACTTGGTTCCAAAAAGTGAAGCCAAGTTTTTTTCAACCGTAAGTCTGTGCCTGGTTTGCTGGGACCAGTTACAACATTACGTCATCCTTGAGAGAGTACATGGTGTGTATATGACGTAATGTTGTAACTTGTAACTTGTAACTTGTAACATTACGTCATATACACACCATGTACTCTCTCAAGGATGACGTAATGTTGTAACTGGTCCCAGCAAACCAGGCACAGACTTACGGTTGAAGAAAACTTGGCTTCACTTCGAAGAGACCAAGCGAAATGATTACTTGCGCGCTCTGCTTGCGCAAGTAACTACATACAGAGTATGTAGTTGTAATTTGATTAGCAGTATACTGTGGTTACTTGGTTCCAAAAAGTGAAGCCAAGTTTTCTTCAACGGTAAATCTGTGCCTGGTTTGCTGGGACTAGTTACAACATTACGTCATCCTTGAGAGAGTACATGGTGTGTATATGACGTAATGTTGTAACTTGTAACTTGTAACTTGTAACATTACGTCATATACACACCATGTACTCTCTCAAGGATGACGTAATGTTGTAACTAGTCCCAGCAAACCAGGCACAGATTTACCGTTGAAGAAAACTTGGCTTCACTTCGAAGAGACCAAGCGAAACGATTACTTGCGCGCTCTGCTTGCGCAAGTAAATACTAAAGTCGGGTTATAACTGGCTGTCATTGGTGACGTAATTACAATATGTTTCATTATTGGTTGGGTAACAGGTATGTAAGTTGTAAGTTGAAAGTACTATACTGTGGTCGGCTGGCTTTTTATGCTTGGTACGGTATACTGATGTTGATGGTGACGTAATTATGATATGTTTCAGTGTCGGCACTGTCGGGTGAATTAAAGGTAATGTCTGTATGTAATACATGTATGTAATCTGAAACCTATCTTTATTACGTCACCATTAAAAGCCAGTTTAGAACCCGGCATTGATACATATCTTAATTACGTCACCATCAATACCTACCAAGCCTTAATTACGTCACCATCAATACCTACCAAGCATACACGTGCATTCGTACCAGCACGACCACAATACTTGCTTGCGCAAGTAATGAAGGGACATTTTTACGTCATAGTGTAAACACAAACATTAAAAGCTGGATATGATTGATAAGAGCACCCTCACTTCACACAAGTGTGATTTTTATTCTCTCCTGGGGGCTCCTAGCACGAAACCTTCTCAGATGGGGGTTCCATATACATAAAGGTCCTATTTTGGGTGTCTTTGGCAGGAGAAGTTGCGGAATTAGAAGGCATCCGTAGAATCGGCCTGAGGTCTTAAACGATTGGTTAAGAAGTGCAATCACTTGCACATAGAAAGAGTAAGGAATACAACCAGTATAACTTACCTCAGCCACGACATTGAGTTCAGAATCTGTGATAATGCATGCCATCTCGATGATTTGGTCCTTTTCGATGTCCAGGCCAGTCATCTATAAAGAAGCAGCACAAGGAAAACATACAATGAAGAGGAGTTCCCAAAATAAACACATGATGAGCTGCCTGCAGCCAGCATTCAGTAATGCATTTCAAAGTGCACCATCATCACAACAGTTACTGTATGTCACAGAATGGTCAAGATTAAGACAATGATCATGCTCATTATGTCATGTATTTATATGTATAGCCTTGGGTCAAGACTATCATTATGTATTTAATAGTCTGACTTTGACTTTCGTATGTATGATATATGCATGACAATTATGCATGTTTAATTTTACTTTTGTACATGTCATGCATGATGCTGGTTTTGCACCCCTACATCTTATAAGCCATAAATACTACAGATTTGTACAAAAATCTGGTGCCTCGTGAAACGACAACGCCTTGGATCAAGACTATCATAGATAAGATTATGATCTGTCTTGATCCAAAGCTTGCTGACTTCAAAGTTACTAGCAAGATTAGCTAATTACTTAGCAAAGCTAACTTCAGGTAATGTAATGTGCTTGGGTTGTGCACTGCCAACAGAGATGAGGTCGGTGCACATGAAAGACAACATGCATGTTGTATGTAAACAGTTAAGCCCCCAACTTGCCTCCAGGTCCACCCACACCATCCTCTGGCCCATCTTCATGTTAGGCTCTGATCTGCTGCTAGATGTCGACATGATGAATCTGAAGCTTTTCTTCAGTGAGACTGTAGTAGTCAGTCCGCTCTGCTGTGAGTGTGTCTGTAAACAATGACTTGGACGGAATGAACAGTGTCTTCTCAGCTGATGTTGAACGACTGCTGGTCGACTGCACCTCCTCCTGCACACAAACTCCAAAGTAGAGACAGCACGCCTCCACCACATGCTGCACAGTGCACACAGCCCACATGCTCTGTCCACTTCCGACCTCAATTGTCGTAAAGACAAGATGTGTGCGTCATCACCAGTCATCTGATAGATTCTAGTCGAAATAAAAGTCATCACACGTTTTTTAAATCTCACAGTAATCGTGCTAGCTGACTACAGTATTTGCTGGTTTAGTGGTTATTTATTATTCACGGCATCACATCAGTCACAGGATTGATTATCTAACCCACAGAGACAGATAACTTTCAGGATGACCAGTGACCACACGTCATAATCGTGTTTAATGTTTATAGCCTATTAATGTTTGTGATGAATCAAATCAAATCATACAAATAATAAAACATGAAACTGTTCCGGTTTTCGTCTTCTTTTTACCCTAAACACAGTCCCCATCTAGTGGCCAGCAAGGTGTAGCGCAATATTGACGGTCACAGAAAACTTTAAAGGGTCACTTCACCCATTTTCATCCTATCTTCATATAATTGGTTGATACAGGCCAATCTAAGCTAAAAAAAATCACACCTGTGTGCGGTGCAACTGTATGGGGCCCCCGCAACATCCATATCCCCAGGAACACGCGGGCCGGCCCTGTTCCGGCGAGCCTTCCCGCGTCCGAAACGGTGGAGAAATGACAGAGTTATTGTGTTGCAGCTTTCCATGCTCACCCGTGCTGGGACACGTAGACATACATAGGGACAAACAAAGCTCCGTAATGGAGCGGAGGCACCAAAAAAAGGGGGTGACCCAAAATAAATTGCAATAGTAATCGTTCAAGGTTTTTTATGATCCTTAGGGTCATCCAAATAACATATTAAAATTTGATTATTATGTAAATGGATGTTAAAATCAGGTTAAATTCATCAAACAAAATTAATGTGATGACCTCATCACGTTTGCGTTTTTCGTGCAAAGCTAATGCTTGAAATGTATTCAGAATCATGAATAACCCTATAGTTTGACATAATTCATCCCATAAGCAAGCAGTAAGGCTCTATATATTAACTCAATGGTTAAAAAAAACGAATCAGCGCCACTTGCACATGAAACCAGGTTCAAATCCGCAGTATAGCAAAGTTACAGCTTTAACCAATTATGCTCTATTTTACAGTTGTCTTTTTGAAAATAGCCAATCTACAAGCTTACAATGTGTCTCGATCAGACGCGTTGAGGTTTTTACTGTTACTGTTACTAAAAATGTAATAGAGGGTATGCGCGTGACATCATCATCATACCAGGAAGTTATGCAGGAACGCCTATTGAGTGGCCTTGACAGCACATACTTAAACAGAAAAGTGCTGATTGCATTAATTAAACACCATTAAACAACGTTAAACTTGCCTCTGACTTTTCCACTCACTTTGCCACTCAATTAGCCCTTCACTAAATCCCACCCCAAAAAGCGATTGTCCAATGCCAATCCAAATAGTTAAGCAAAGGTTGCTATGCAGGTCAAGCTTTCTTCACTGCTAACGTGCCTACACACACACACAGGAGGAGCTAGAGCCCCTAAAAAACATAGCTCTTGGCCTGGGCCGTGGCTCAGCGGTCCAGGCACCTTGGCTGGTAATCCAGTCTGGCAGTGTGCCGCGGGTTCGTCTCCCAATCCCAGCCTCCACCGCATGTCACCCCCCCCCCCCATCTCCCCTCAGCCCACCGTCCATCAATCCATAAAAATATATAAAATAAAGGCAAAAGCCACAAAAAAAACATAACTCGCATTTCGATCTTGCGGATCTTGTATACTTTTGATGCTTTCGTGTGATCTATAGGGCACTAATTTACGAAAAAACACAAAAAGTTTGAACAAGGTTTCTACCCGACAGCAACAATATACGTATCGGTATTGCTACTTTTAAGTAAGTAAGCCTTGCTGAGCCATCAGGCATAGTGAGCCATAGGGCAGGAGCCTATATAGGCCTACCTCCTGTTTCTGTAGCGTGAGGCAGTTGGTATAAGTACACTGTACATCCCCTGAGCATGATGTACAAGTAGCCAGGACACTAGTATATCACCACTAGGGACTTGCAAAAACCCAACCCTTACTTACTGAATGCCAAGCACGGAGGCACTGCAGGGTCACATTTGTTAGAGTCTTTGATATGACTTGGCCAGGGATCGAACCCACCTGCGACCTCCCAGTCTCAGGGCTGACACTTTAACCACAAGGCCACTGAGCTGGTCCTTTTTGGTACTTTTACTTAAGTAAAATATACATTTGGAGTACTTCTTGAATCTTCCAGCACTACTCATGAGTAATGTGCACCTCTACTGTGTGGTACAGTATGCAAACACTTCCATTGATGAATTGATAAGCTGGGGCCGGAGATAGGCGGCATGGGAAGAGTTATTGGGAGCAGAGTGGGGGAAACTTGGGCAAACAACAGCTCCAGATGAAGGCTCAATTATTGATTTAATTATTACTCAGCGGATTAGTGCATGTCAGCAGCAGGCATATTTGTGTGTGTGGTGTGTGTGTGTGTGTGTGTGTGTGTGTGTGTGTGTGTGTGTGTGTGTGTGTGTGTGTGTGTGTGCGCGCGCGTGTGCGCGTGTGCGTGCGTGGGCTTGCTGAGAATATCTATGTCGCTGAGAGCTTCAAGGCTCTTTCACACCCCACTGTTTCCCATTTCCTGTAAAACCTGTATCCTGTTTCCTGTCAATGCACTGAATGGGACATTATCACATTTAATCAGACTATTGATTTGTCTCAGTAGGTGAGATACTGACCTACCGACGAGCTCACTAGGTGTTTTGTCACTATTCTGTGGGTTGATTTCACCTACCATTCAATAGTGTGATTAAACGTGATAATGTCCCATTCAATGCAGGACAGCATTGGAAGCCGCTGTTCAGCGGTTGGCTGATGAGCTTATCTACCTGGTTGTAGCCCTTCTGTGACGTCTTGTGTAGCAGGATGGCTGTCTCCCACTCTGCCCATGGTCCACGGCCCAGTGGGCAGTATTTAGGCAGTATATACCCTGCTTGCTGGAGGTGTCTCCTAGAAGCTGGTAGTGTAAAGTAGGCATATACTCAAATGTTTTACTTAAGTCAAAGTTTAAATACTGCAATGTATTGAAATACTCCGTAAGTCTGGAATTCAACATGTACTTGAGTAAAAGTGCAACAGGATTGGCATCAAAATGTACCTACCCTTCTTCATCGGTAGCGTGGCATTGGTTCGACCTCCCGTTAGTCTCAAACACTAACCTCACAGGAAGCCACGAGGGATTTGTAACCCACAGCCTGGGTGATTTGTAACCCGCGCAGCACAGGTGATTTAAAACCTGCAGCCTGGGTGATTTGTAACCCGCGCAGCACAGGTGATTTAAAACCTGCAGCCTGGGTGATTTGTAACCCATCTGCAGCAATGGTGATTTGAAACCTACAGCACTGGTGATTTGTAACCCATCTGCAGCAATGGTGATTTGAAACCTACAGCACTGGTGATTTGTAACCCGCGCAGCACAGGTGATTTAAAACCTGCAGCCTGGGTGATTTGTAACCCAGCTGCAGCACTGGTGATTTGAAACCAGCACTGGTGATTTGAAACCAGCACTGGTGATTTGAAACCTGCAACACTGGTGATTTGAAACCAGCACTGGTGATTTGAAACCTGCAACACTGGTGATTTGAAACCTGCAACACTGGTGATTTGAAACCAGCACTGGTGATTTGAAACCTGCAACACTGGTGATTTGAAACCAGCACTGGTGATTTGAAACCTGTAACACTGGTGATTTGAAACCTGTAACACTGGTGATTTGAAACCTGTAACACTGGTGATTTGAAACCTGCAACACTGGTGATTTGAAACCTGTAACACTGGTGATTTGAAACCAGCACTGGTGATTTGAAACCTGTAACACTGGTGATTTGAAACCTGTAACACTGGTGATTTGAAACCTGCAACACTGGTGATTTGAAACCTGTAACACTGGTGATTTGAAACCTGCAACACTGGTGATTTGAAACCTGCAACACGGGTGATTTGTAACCCGCAGCACAGGTCGGACTAACGGGAGGTTTGACTTTTCAACCTATCATATTATAATAGGTCCTCACTAATAATCATGATAAAAAAAGCACAATTTCTTTTTCTCATAGGAGTGCTGTGGGCAGTTCAGAAACCTGTCCTCCAGTGACATAATCGACGGGGAATCCAAGCTAATAGAAACTGCAAGCCTTCGTTCTCACAATAATAAAAATCTAAACATTTTTGTAAAAAATATCTTGTTTAAAAATAATCTGCCTAACGATGATGGCACTGGTGGACGTGTTTCATAACGCCCACAGCCCTCCTATGAGACACACTGGTGGACGTGTTTCATAACGCCCACAGCCCTCCTATGAGACACACTGGTGGACGTGTTTCATAACGCCCACAGCCCTCCTATGAGACACAGACTGAGTAGAAAATTGTGGTCCTTTAAGGGCAGTCCCCGCTTCATCTCTCTCATGCTAAGGGATCCTTAGGCTTAAACCTGATTTTGTAACAATTAAGCTGTTGTTAATACTTTTCATTGGTTTAACCCCCCACACACTTGAACACACACAAACAGCTAAATAGAAGTGTAATGTGAGATCATTTGGGGTGATTGAAGACGATAGGCTCTATCTTGCGTGTCTGATTTACAAAGCGTAGCCATGTAGATCGGCTTTTCAAAATGATAAATAACGGCGCCGCACAAAATAGGGTCCAAATGTTTGCATCCTTGGATGTGAGTTGGTCATCATTGTTGCAGACTAGTATCCTAATCTGAGAATAGCTTCACCTTTGAAAAAACGGTGGTGTGAGTATGAGTGCACTAGAGGGCAGTGGTTAGCTTTCTGAATTCACAACAGATTTATCCTTATTGCAGTATAGTGTTCCCTCTATGTCAACACATCATACTGTATGCTAAATATTTCCAAATAGGCACGGTAGCAAAATATAGCTACATTTCAATGTAGATTATTATATTAGTTAACCTATATCCAATATTTTATTGAATTATCATTGTCATATGGTTTTCTTTTTTGATGTCAGGATGTGATATAGGACTCTTGCCATAGGCCTATAGCCTCTGAAGCCTCATTAGCCTGAGTGATACTTTGTCATAATTATGAACAGAACGTACCGAAAATAGGAGATCTACAAGCACCCGAATCATATAGTACAATAGGCGCAAAACAGTCACTTTCCAGCTTTTAATATGTTTCGTTGCAAGGTCTGAAGAGAAAATAGCCTGGGCAGCCTTTTCTACCCACATGGGGTTTCTTTCCTTGAAATTCGATGTTGGTTCTTTCAAGTTCGCTCGGAGTGTAATGACAATGGAATGCGTTTACTGGCGTTCCATTTAGCAGATGCAGCAGATCAGTGTTTGAGTTCCAAGAGTGGTGTATGCAGCTATTGTTTTGCCCGTGAGATTAAACTGAAATAAGATGAATTCACAGACACTAGACTTTCTAGTCAAACTTATCTAACTATAAATGCACCAAGTCTTTGTCTGTCTGTGTTGTCACGGAAACGGTCGACAGCACAGAGCATTAGAGCAGAGTTAGTACATCATTAAGAATATAAGAAAGGAGGTATCTAGAGACAGGCTTTAGACTCAAACGTGACCAGCTAAATTCCCTCCCCAACTCCTAAGAAGAAATACAGATGATTAGGCTATAAGGCCTCCACGAATACGAGCCCTTATAGACTCCTCTGACGGTCCCCTATAAGTATAGGAGATCTCGTTTACAGTCTGTGTGTGTGTGTACTGGTGTAATCCACGTAACTCGAGAACCGACCGCCCCACCGACTTCAAATTCGACAGACGACACACGTGTTACACTCCACCACAGGGAGTGCAGTGCATGGTGTCAAATCGGTCTGACCCATGCTTGTCCAGAACCGCCACAAAAGGCCTCTGCCTGGGCTCTGGACAGGGCCCCTGCCCAGGGTCCATATATGGAGCTGGCCTGTATGACATCACAACAACACTCTGACAACACTCCATATTTGGGCATGCCTGACACAGAAGTCCATAGATAGGAATATAAAGGGGCACAGAGAGACAGATACAGAAATCTCCATATATGGGCATAAAAGGGAAACAGAGGGGTGGAAAGGGTACTCTGACATGGGTATAACAGGTATTACATAGCCGGGTGGGGCATGGATCTCCAACTTCCAGTGTTACTGACTCGGTGCGCTACAGCCGGGCACCGGTCTAGTCACTTTCAATTCACTGGAAAAAGGGCTTTTTAAACACCATTTCTGCAGTGCATATCCCCACAGCAGTGGTTCACAATCCAGTGGTCCTTGAGGGGGTTCCAGGTGGCCCGCAGCTAAATGATGGAGTTAGGAAAGGAAAGAAATGTGAATCCCTATACTCTCCTTCAAAACCGCTCTCAACGAGCACTTACGGGTGTCTGCAATTCTAAACTGGCCCCAATAAAAAGTATTTGTTTTTCTCTGTAATGCAGCCGTCCCATCCCATCTGAATGCTTAACCTCCAGTTTAACCTAGTCTGCCACATAAAACACAAAAAAGAGAAGAAAAAGAAAACCATAAATCTCAGATGAATACATGAATATGCCTGTATCGAAGATTATTTTCTGTATACACAGAACGAAACAGTAAAGACATTTGCTTACTGTTAATTTCATCAAACGTTTTATTAAAAAACAGCAGTACTTAGATACTATACAAATATACATGTTTCACTCAAGGGGTGAAATATATACACGGCTTTTTTGGTTTAGCCTGAATCAAAATAAAAGCATGGCATCGATATGATTAGCACAAGTGAAAGACAATTCTAAGAGTAGCCCCTTTTATGCCAATTTATGCTCCATCGTATTACAGTGTCGCGGTGTTCTGGGCGCAACACAGTATCTTACAACAAAGTATATATTAGCCTTTAGCACTGCATTGTTCCCATCCTGGGTACACAGTGGGCTAATGGGACATCTACACAAGCACAATGTAGGTTACAAGAGAGAGTACAAAGTACTTACAGTATTACTAAGTGCATTACAACATACAAATTCAGAATCAAATGAGGAACCAAAAAATATAAATCTTTATGAATTTACAGTTTGAATTGTATTGACCATTACATTTTATCTACAGTATTATCATCTCTATTTTTATATAATCATTGAGGCAAAAAAAGAAAAAGGAAAAGACAAACTTGTCCTCAAGTTAAGTATCTGAGACATGCATATAACCATTATTCCTCTGCTTTCGTGGATAATTCCCCCCTTAATGTTCTCCTTAACTTTACACCATGGCGTCAAAGCGTGGTGCCCTGACACTCATACAGTATAATAATGTTTCTTCATTGAGTAGCGTCTTTAAATGTCTGTTCATAGACGGGACACTATCGAGGATAAAAAAAAAAGTTCATGACACAGCCATGTGTTTAAGGTTATTTCCTATATAATGTTTGACACCAAAGACATTCCAGTGAAAAGTACAGGAACTATGATTCCATCTACCTACTGTACCATTCGAGCATGGTTAAACAAGTCAGGCAATAAAGAAAGGGGGTATACTGTAGGCTTACTTGAAAATTCAACAGGGCCCCCTAGATACAAAAAAAGAGGAAATCAATCATGCTGTGTATCCCTACCTCATGAAAAAGATGTAAGCTGAATTCATCTCCCTGGCCTCGCTGTGTTGGCTTTTCTGGGCATTATGGGGAAATTCAAAAGAGGGTTGCATATATTGACCGTATTCACGTGGCAGCCATTTTCGCTCTTACATCATACTCTGTGAAAGTGAGCACTGTTGCCAGATTTTGTGAGAGAATTGAAATAAGCAGCCATGTCTATGAAACCAAGCCCAAAAGAAGCCACTAGGCTACATGAGCACTTTAAACCTATTTGAAAAGAAAAAAAGTGAAAATGAATTTCAGATAGATTAATTTGGGTGTCCTTGACATGCAAATGTTTGAGGACAAGAAAACGCAAACCTACAGTATCAATATTTACAAGGAACTTTACAGACAAACAAGCTATTATAATCAGACATGGCGTACTGTATATACTGTAAGAGCAAAAGAGTCGCCATGTGAATATAGTCTCGTCATGTTCTCTGACTCATGTTCTCCATCTGCAGTGTGACCGGGTTAAAAGCAGCGGTGGGCAAGCAACAAACATTCAACACATCCAGAGGGAGGCTCTTTCAACTGGACACTGAGGGAATGCCCCACCGTGGCTCAAGTGATAATTACAATATTCACCGTCTGCTAAATTGGGAGTTTAAATGAACATCTGCTGCGTAAACATTTTTGTCATGCGTGTTGGATTGATGTTATCTGGTTGTGATGGAAATCCGTCATTGTCTCGCTGTTGAGACTGAAGAGTCACAGAGTGCCATGTCTCTCTCAGCAGAGAGTGTGTGTTTTAGCTGGTGTATTTAGTCAAGCCATTTGCTCGATAAACTGGGTCATCTGAAAAGTTTGCATGTTCAATGCATCTGTGTAAAGTCTTTGGCTTGGATGCAACAAGGAGGATTCCTCGAACTGAGAATGCGCGTTAGCTCCGGCGTCCCCGCACCCTTTCTTCCTCGTACCATATGCACCGGATATAGAGCACACAGCTTTGAAAGAAGAGAGAGGTGGTGGCGGGGAGACGGAGTATTAGACAAGTTGATTTAGTAGTTGAATGAAAGAAGAGCGTTAAGCCGCGGCCTACTTCTCTTCTTTTATGTGACTTGAAATGAAAAGTCGTGTGAACTAAAGAATGAGACTTGAGGAAGGATCAGGTTTTGTACTCGGGCCAGTCGGAGATGAGCCATAAGGATGGGTGTCTGAGTGAGCTATGATGACTGGTATGCACAAGGTCAGATAGGGTGCAGCTCTCCTCTCCTCCTCCTACCCAAAAGACATCAGCTCTCAATTCATTTGTTACCTCACACAAAAAGCCAGTTAAGAATCCTTGCTGGGTCATGCAGTGTTTTGTCAAGATGTGTAAGTTAGTTTGCTAAAGTAATACTGTGTCTCCGAAGAAAGCAGCGCATATGACCCACATATATTATGACCCAAGGCACTCTTTAGTCTTTAGGATAATTATTTCTCAAAATATACTCAAGAGTGCATTTTAGTAGGCCTACGTGATATCTCTCTCTATATAAATGTGTGAGCACGCACGCACACACACACACACACACACACACACACACACACACACACACACACACACACACACACACACACACACACACACACACACACACACACACACACACACACACACACACACACACACACACACACACACACACAACTCAAATCTGTAGTGTAAACCATCATTATGTGGCACTTTCACATTAGGGCCTTTGCTATGCCCTCACAATCCTCAGACAAGTTTGGTATGCTAACTGGGTGTACAGTATGTATGTACCTGTAACATGTATGTGTGTCCCCACTACAATAGACCAATCAAATGAATGATTTCACGATTCTCACGAAAAAAGAAACCGTTCAAAGCAGGAAATGCCAAAGTGAAAGTCGAGAACAGTATGGAAGTTGTATCGTAGTTGATAAGCTATGCATTTAAAAAAGAAAACATCCAGCGAATCTCTCAGTTACACCAACATTGTACTTGTGAAGCATTTATAAAGATTACTATTCTATTTGGTCAAATGGAGATGTACTGAGTAGACTGTCACCACACACTAATCCGAGATTGCCACACTCTGCCAGTTTGTCAGTGTGGGGATGACGCTGTCCAGATCTTTCACGCAAAGTGAAACTGTGAAAGTCACCACCGAACACTACAATTTGCGTGGCTTCGTTCACAAACGGCACACTCGTTAAGTAAGGGAGGTCACGCCGTCTTGCTTTCCTATTTGTTTTGCGCTGAGCTTAAATGACCGTATTCAGTATGGACCCACCTAACATCTCCTTACTACAACGTGTTATGTGCCAGATGCATCGACAGTGGGGAAATGTGCACTTCTAGTAGACTCTAGGTACTGTACGTTGAAGTCAGGATGTGTGGGAGGCAGGCGGGGCCCAAAAGACAGTCAACGCCATTAACATCCACGTGGCGTCCACGCGACAGATGTAGCTGTACTTTATATACTTTATACGTGATATCTTTATACAATCAGAGCCACGCGTCCCTTTCACAACAGCATATTGTAATATTTAAAGCTGCAATCCGTGAGATTCATGTCCTACACCCGAGATTCCAACCCGTGTCTCCTGTGCGAGCACCGGAATTTCTACCGCTGAGCTGAATCGTCCAGCCCGCTTGGGCAGGGGAGATATCTCTCATCACCCAGCAGTGAACCTATACCTGAGCACAGGATTATATTCTGAATAGAAGAACCAGCGGCCCACCCACCCACCGCAGTTGTGTTAGTTACATTGTATTAACATACTCTACCATACAGATTGGTTACATTAATGTTTAACCGCTAAAAAGATTATGGATCGCAGCTTTAAATCAGCCAGCGTACTACCCGTGAGAAAGGCGGGAAGAGGAGATGTCCCGGAGGTGGTGGTTGGCTGCGCGGTGCGCATGAGCGTGATGAGTGCTGTTTGATAATATCTCTGTTAGTTATGTGACCTGCAGTGACCTCTTCAGCTGTAGCAAGGCTGAGCAGCTCTGAGCAGTCTGCACAATGTCTTCCATATGTTGTTTATAAGTCTGCTCCCCACGCCTTGGTGTGGCGGCCCGCCCTCGTGCCATTGCCTGTGCGAACACCCCCCTTTTCCCTCTTTCTTCTTGCTTAAATTTACAAATATTTTAATTTTTTTAATTTTCTTCTTCGTTGACTTCATTACAAGGTGTAGCTCCGGAAGGAAGTGAGTCACAGAAGGTGACAACAGAGGATATGCTTTTCTGGACTGTGAAGGGTTGGGCGCGTGACAGAGCTGGATTTGAACCAGTGTGAAACTCATCATGGGGGTCAGCAGTCGTCTTTTGGTTTGTGTTTGAAGCTTTGTCTGTCCCGAGGCCCGCCCAGCGTTGCTCCATCCATCCATCGGTCCATCTGTCCGTCCGTCCGTCCGTCTGGCTGGATATCAGTCACTCCTCCAGTCCTCACACAGTTTGGAAGGCCTTTGTCTGGGCCGGGATCATGACAGGTGTGGCCCCCATGCGGGCCAGGTTGGCCGGGCTCAGCTTGGGCGGAGGGCTGGGTTTCACAGAGTTGGAGGTGGACGTGGAGGTGGAGGAGGTGGGCGGTGTGCAGTCGGCGGGGGTCTTGAGAGGAGGAAAGGTTATTATAGTTATAAAGGAGAATTGCGGATTAACCGTTTTCTTATCATCTGATGTTGTTATGTCCAATAACGAATGGTACATATGACAACGTCCAGAGCACAGCGCAGCTCCGATGCTGGGTCTTACGCTAAATTGCTTATTTTGATCGCTCGGGAAATGAATCTGTCAATCATAATGACCTAAGACGCGCAGACGTGTTTTGTCCCAACTTCTGTAACAAGGCTAGCGAGCCTATAAAGCCCAAACCACACCAAAGGGTCGCCATGCAACTCCTTGGGTCCAAACGGTTACAAGGAGTTGCATGGTGACCCGTTGGTGTGATTTAGGCCATTGAATTCAACCAGTGGAATCACTTGGGACGACTTGGGACGACGTGGGTCAACGTGCAACAGGACATATCACACCGCTGAGACAACGCTAAAACCGTCTCGTGGTTTGGCAAGACCCAGCGTGCATGCTCTGAGCTGCGGTCCGCTCTGAATGATAAAAAACTTTACTCCACTACATTTATTTGAAAACTTTAGTTAATAGTTACTTTGGAGAGTTGGATTATTATGACAAAACATACATTAACCACTTCATTTCGGCTATTTTCAAAAGATTTGTTATACATTTGAAAACTTGAAACGAGACCATCTGCATAATGAGTACCTTTACTTTTGGTACTTAAGTACATTTTGATGCCAATACCTTTGTACTTTTACTTACGTACATTTTTAATTTTTACTTTTACTCATAAATGGAGTATTTCTATATTGCCGTATCGATACTTTTACTTAAGTAAAACATTGAAGTACTTTCCTTTCCACCACTGGTGTATAGTCAGAAGAATTCTAACCTTGAGAGGAGGAGCCCCCTGGTGGGGGGTGTATGCGGGCGGCGCCTGGGGAAAGGCAGAGCGGTAGTAATTCTAACCTTGAGAGGAGGAGGCCCCTGGTGGGGGGTGTATGCGGGCGGTGCCTGGGGAAAGGCAGAGCGGTAGTAATTCTAACCTTGAGAGGAGGAGGCCCCTGGTGGGGGGTGTATGCGGGCAGCGCCTGGGGAAAGGCAGAGCGGTAGTAATTCTAACCTTGAGACGAGGAGGCCCCTGGTGGGGGGTGTATGCGGGCGGCGCCTGGGGAAAGAATTCTAACCTTGAGAGGAGGAGCCCCCTGGTGGGGGGTGTATGCGGGCGGCGCCTGGGGAAAGGCAGAGCGGTAGCAGTTCTCTTTGAGTGCGGCCACGGCAGGCACACAGGGCCGCTGGGCGCCGCCACGTGCTGCCACGTTGTTGTGGTGCATCATGGACTGCGTGGAGGAGTCTCCGGAGCGGGAGCTGCCTGAGCGGGACGATGACAGTGAGTTGGGCTTCACCAGCTTGGCCTTGGGAGCCTCCGCGTCCTCCCTGAAACAAAAGAAATCAAGGTTGGTCTGGTGTTTTTGGACAGGTGCTTGAAAATCACCTGGACTACATTTAATAGTACCTCTAGTAACGACCGTAAAGACGAACGTAAAGGCGACCGTAGTGGACACTTTTTTCATGATGGGCTGCCTCTAAGCCAATGGGAGACTTACACATAAAACCCACAGTCTGAACGGTGCAACGTGTTTGCAAGAGGAACGGATGGAGTGAGAGTGGCAAGAAGCTAATGTTATGAGCTACAGTATAACTG
Source organism: Protomyctophum bolini (assembly GCF_963924005.1). Taxonomy (NCBI): domain Eukaryota; kingdom Metazoa; phylum Chordata; class Actinopteri; order Myctophiformes; family Myctophidae; genus Protomyctophum; species Protomyctophum bolini. Next base: position 18,337,564 of record NC_137874.1, on the reverse strand, counting down.
GAGATAAAGGAAAGCCATAACAAAACACAGTGATTGAACCAACAAAAGAACATCAGAAGCTAATGAAAGCAACGGCCGGGAGTTTGTGACAGAGAAACATAAATCGGTTTTTTTGGGGGGGGGGGAGAAAAGAAAAAGATGCACAACGGAGACTGCCAAGCTGGCAGTTATGACTCCAGTGTCATTCTTGTTTTTTTGTCATTCTAAGACAGAAACACCAAAAATGCATCAGTGTCAGGAAGAATGTTTTGTGCCGGTGAAGACGGTACTCAGCTGAGCACATACTGGAACGGGGTAACACTGGTAAGTAAAGTAACACGTTCTAAAGAACTGGACTTAAGTAAAAAAATTGATACTTTGGGCTTTATTTGGTATTTACAATTTTCAATACTTTTACTTCTGCTCCACTACATCTCAGAGGAAAATATTGTACTTATACTACACTGCAATTACATGTAACCTTTAGTTACAGTACTAGTTACTTTGAAGATTTTGATTACGGTATTATTACAAAACACACACACTTCAGCCCTGTGAATATTTTGGCCATTTGAAAATAGCTATTGGCTATTTTCAATAGATATTTTATTAATTTTGAACTCCTGAAATGGGCCATTCTGCACAGTACTTTTACTTTTGGTACTTTAAGTATATCTTGATGCCGATACTTCTCTACTGTTGTTCAAGTACATTTTGAAACAGGACTTCTAATTGTAACAGAGTATACAGTACATGCGTTGCAGTATTGATACTTTTACTTAAGTAAAACTTAACTAAAAATGTGAGTTCTTCTTTCATCACTGAGGTCTGGGCACCACTGCTAGCCTATTTCTCATTGCCCGTAATCATGCTAACCATGACCTCCACTTGATGTGTTTGACACAATAGGAAGTGTGTCTGACTGCATGCGACCAAGACCTCTTCCTCTGTTACATTATTGATACCCGTCCCAGTCCTTCCCGGGAGCACTGCATAATTCATCCTGATGCTTACAAAAGTATCTACCGGTACACACACACACACACACACACACACACACACACACACACACACACACACACAAGAGCTGATGTTCCAGCCGGCAGTGCCAGCATATTAGGCATAATTCAGATGAGACGAGGGCTCAGGAAGTTAAACGTGTTGTTAGGATTTTGTAGACCCTAGGGGGGGTTGCGGTGTGTTGTTCCGAGCATTATGCGCAATGCAGAGCGGGAAGGAGATGATGAAAATACACCCACACCTTTTCAGGCTCATATTTGGACCCCGGGTGAGACCCACTGCCGTATGGCTTACCAGGGACAAGGTATAGAAAGTTCCTTTTTTTGTGTCATCACATGAGACTGTGTTTTCTCGCAAGTCTGAGTAAAAATCGGATATAATGTAATGTAATGACAGTATATGGACAGTTTTAGGCTAACAATAACAGCGAAAGTTACGGTGTTTATGTAAAGTCAATGGCTCTGGCTCTGAACAGCAAGTCCCTTTCCTGGACGCTGTAAACAAAGCCCGGGTTGGTCGGCTGTATCTAACTACACAGTAAAAGCATCAGAGTTAATGGAACGCTGAGGAGTTTTACTGTGTTGCTATAATGCTGAGTTATCAGTGTGGGATCATTTCAATCTCTAGTAGACAACATTTCCACAATGTGACCAGCTTGGCGGCCATAGCTGGATGGGTATGAGAGGCTGCCTGTGAAACAGAAGGTCCTCCCGGTTTGCGCCCCGGGCCCGGGCTATGTGTCGTACTAGTATCCCTGAGCAAGACACTTTAAACCTCTAACTACTCCTTGGGCGTGCCCCCGTCTCTGTCTACTGCTCCTGATACTTAGCATGGGTCCAATGGCCCATTTCTCGCTGCTGTCGGGCAGAAACCTCTTATCTCCATATTCAAACTTTTTGTGGGGTTTTTTTTTCTTCATAAAATTAACGTCCTACTTGAATATACTGCAGCGTCACACAAAAGCATCAAAAGTAGCAGTTGCTTTTGCTCATTTTGAACTTGAAAAAGTTAGTTTTTTATGCAAATACCACAAAGGATTGTGGAATCAAATGATTACTATTATTATCATTATGAATTGATGCGACATACTGTACACGCTTGACTCTGTACCTGATCTCATAGGGAGTGTCTTCTGTACCTGATCTCATTGGGAGTGTCCTCTGTACCTGATCTCATAGGGAGTGTCCTCTGTACCTGATCTCATTGGGAGTGTCCTCTGTACCTGATCTCATAGGGAGTGTCCTCTGTACCTGATCTCATTGGGAGTGTCCTCTGTACCTAATCTCATAGGGAGTGTCCTCTGTACCTGATCTCATTGGGAGTGTCCTCTGTACCTGATCTCATAGGGAGTGTCCTCTGTACCTGATCTCATTGGGAGTGTCCTCTGTACCTGATCTCATAGGGAGTGTCCTCTGTACCTGATCTCATTGGGAGTGTCCTCTGTACCTGATCTCATAGGGAGTGTCCTCTGTACCTGATCTCATTGGGAGTGTCCTCTGTACCTGATCTCATTGGGAGTGTCCTCTGTACCTGATCTCATAGGGAGTGTCCTCTGTACCTGATCTCATTGGGAGTGTCTTCTGTACCTGATCTCATTGGGAGTGTCCTCTGTACCTGATCTCATTGGGAGTGTCCTCTGTACCTGATCTCATAGGGAGTGTCCTCTGTACCTGATCTCATTGGGAGTGTCCTCTGTACCTGATCTCATAGGGAGTGTCCTCTGTACCTGATCTCATAGGGAGTGTCCTCTGTACCTGATCTCATAGGGAGTGTCCTCTGTACCTGATCTCATAGGGAGTGTCCTCTGTACCTGATCTCATTGGGAGTGTCCTCTGTACCTGATCTCATTGGGAGTGTCCTCTGTACCTGATCTCATTGGGAGTGTCCTCTGTACCTGATCTCATTGGGAGTGTCCTCTGTACCTGATCTCATAGGGAGTGTCCTCTGTACCTGATCTCATTGGGAGTGTCCTCTGTACCTGATCTCATTGGGAGTGTCCTCTGTACCTGATCTCATTGGGAGTGTCCTCTGTACCTGATCTCATAGGGAGTGTCCTCTGTACCTGATCTCATTGGGAGTGTCCTCTGTACCTGATCTCATTGGGAGTGTCCTCTGTACCTGATCTCATTGGGAGTGTCCTCTGTACCTGATCTCATAGGGAGTGTCCTCTGTACCTGATCTCATTGGGAGTGTCTTCTGTACCTGATCTCATTGGGAGTGTCCTCTGTACCTGATCTCATTGGGAGTGTCCTCTGTACCTGATCTCATTGGGAGTGTCCTCTGTACCTGATCTCATTGGGAGTGTCTTCTGTACCTGATCTCATTGGGAGTGTCCTCTGTACCTGATCTCATTGGGAGTGTCCTCTGTACCTGATCTCATTGGGAGTGTCCTCTGTACCTGATCTCATAGGGAGTGTCCTCTGTACCTGATCTCATTGGGAGTGTCCTCTGTACCTGATCTCATTGGGAGTGTCCTCTGTACCTGATCTCATTGGGAGTGTCCTCTGTACCTGATCTCATAGGGAGTGTCCTCTGTACCTGATCTCATTGGGAGTGTCTTCTGTACCTGATCTCATTGGGAGTGTCCTCTGTACCTGATCTCATTGGGAGTGTCCTCTGTACCTGATCTCATTGGGAGTGTCCTCTGTACCTGATCTCATAGGGAGTGTCCTCTGTACCTGATCTCATTGGGAGTGTCCTCTGTACCTGATCTCATTGGGAGTGTCCTCTGTACCTGATCTCATTGGGAGTGTCCTCTGTACCTGATCTCATAGGGAGTGTCCTCTGTACCTGATCTCATTGGGAGTGTCTTCTGTACCTGATCTCATTGGGAGTGTCCTCTGTACCTGATCTCATTGGGAGTGTCCTCTGTACCTGATCTCATTGGGAGTGTCCTCTGTACCTGATCTCATTGGGAGTGTCTTCTGTACCTGATCTCATTGGGAGTGTCCTCTGTACCTGATCTCATTGGGAGTGTCCTCTGTACCTGATCTCATTGGGAGTGTCCTCTGTACCTGATCTCATAGGGAGTGTCCTCTGTACCTGATCTCATAGGGAGTGTCCTCTGTACCTGATCTCATTGGGAGTGTCCTCTGTACCTGATCTCATAGGGAGTGTCCTCTGTACCTGATCTCATAGGGAGTGTCCTCTGTACCTGATCTCATAGGGAGTGTCCTCTGTACCTGATCTCATAGGGAGTGTCCTCTGTACCTGATCTCATTGGGAGTGTCCTCTGTACCTGATCTCATAGGGAGTGTCCTCTGTACCTGATCTCATAGGGAGTGTCCTCTGTACCTGATCTCATAGGGAGTGTCCTCTGTACCTGATCTCATTGGGAGTGTCCTCTGTACCTGATCTCATAGGGAGTGTCCTCTGTACCTGATCTCATAGGGAGTGTCCTCTGTACCTGATCTCATTGGGAGTGTCCTCTGTACCTGATCTCATAGGGAGTGTCCTCTGTACCTGATCTCATTGGGAGTGTCCTCTGTACCTGATCTCATAGGGAGTGTCCTCTGTACCTGATCTCATTGGGAGTGTCCTCTGTACCTGATCTCATAGGGAGTGTCCTCTGTACCTGATCTCATAGGGAGTGTCCTCTGTACCTGATCTCATAGGGAGTGTCCTCTGTACCTGATCTCATAGGGAGTGTCCTCTGTACCTGATCTCATTGGGAGTGTCCTCTGTACCTGATCTCATAGGGAGTGTCCTCTGTACCTGATCTCATTGGGAGTGTCCTCTGTACCTGATCTCATAGGGAGTGTCCTCTGTACCTGATCTCATTGGGAGTGTCCTCGTCGTCGTATTTCTTCATCTCCTTCTTGCGGAACACCAGCCAGAGGATGAGGATGAGGAGGAGGACTCCGAAGGACACACCCACGACTGCACCGGCCACCACACCCATGCCTCGCACGTCTGCACAGGTCAACACACACACACACACACACACACACACACACACACACACACACACACACACGCACACGCACACGCACACGCACACGCACACATTTTAACATTGCAGGTACAAATGTGATACAAGCTTGCAAGCTTGTTCGCTAGGACCGTAGGTGTGTGCCCTGAGACTTTGACTCGCCCACCGGCGGGCCTCTGCGGGCACAGAGGGTTTCTCCACGCTGTCCATCAAGCTTCCATTATTATGACACATCATCATCTATTTATATAGCGTCATTCTTTCCTCTCTTTGGGGAGCGACAGCAACGCTGCAGCTTCACGGAGGGCAGGCAATATGACTGCAGTTTATGAGTGATGTCATGTGTAGCCTATGGGGGAAAGGAAGGAACAAACTGTGTGTGTCCAATAAAGAGTCTCAGTTAGAGGCCATAATAATTGTGGGACTCCTGCAGGCTCCACTCAGATTGCTGTTAGTAGAGGGAAGGTGAGTAGGAGGAATAGAACTCCTGTAGAGCTTTGCTAATAGACAGAGAACTCAGTGAACCGACACATGAACCCTAGTGTCCTATTCTGGGATGATCTGCTATTTTCGGAGATTGGGAGAGATTTGGGTGTAGAGCATATGTCTACTAGGAGGACCCCCCAAATTATTTTTGGCCACGGACGGACACCAATCGGAAAATATGTTGGACCGCCGTAAACATTTCTAAAAATATTCACAAAAAAAAGAAGTTGATCTAAAGGCTTATGACGGTTCCGTCCCAGAGAAATAAAGGAGGGGGGGGGGGGGGAGGATAGAGCCCTGATGCCGGTCAACAAGCATTTTGGCCCTTTCTCAATGTGTATATAATCGTACATTTCTTTGTGCTTTTCACAGAAAGGCGCTGGTGTTGTCAGTCCCTGTAGCTCCTTTTCCAAAAGTCCCCGCGGCGAGCTCCATCACAAAAGCGCCAGGAGTGCTTTTTGGATGAAGCGCTGGGATGAAGCTCCCCATGCAGCGCTGTGCCAGCACTATTCTGGCTGCCAGAGTACCACGCTATATGGACACACTCCCTTGTACGAGAGAGGATGAGAGATACATGCACTGTAGGATGCACAGTCCCTTATACACGTGGAGAAAACAACTGCCATAGTAGGAATGGATAAAACACGCAGGAACACCTCGTACATTAGTTTATCATCATGAAATTGATCCTCCTAATGCCTCTCATTCACGCCCATGAATGCTGGCCTTTTGGCAGTATTCCGGTTCTGTCTAAACGTCCTTTTTTCTGAAACAATAGCGATGCTGTATACCAGTGGTATACCAACTGAAAGAAATGGGATTTTTACTTGAGATTGTGACCCATACAAATTGGTCCGTGACCCACAAATGGGTCCCGACCCACTGTTTGGGAAACAATGGCCATTGACCCCCCACACCCCGCCGTCCGTCTGTCCGTCCGTCCGTCCGTCTGTACCTAGACAGTGTGAAAGTAAACTCAGAATGCCTGGTCATAGTCAGGTGTAATGGAGTGTGGAAAGCCGAATCACTCACAGTGCATCTTGACCTCCACCGTGCAGCTCTCCTCTCCCACATCGTTGCTGGCTGTGCATTTATAGACTCCGGCACTCTCCTTGGTCAAGTTCTTCAATGTCACGATCTCCGGGTTCTTCAGATCTGATTAGACAGAAAAGGAGACATAGCACAATGCACATCACATACCTGTATCGTACCATTGCATTCACAATGCGGCCTTCCACTAGTGTACAGTAACTAAGTATATTTACTCAAGTTTTTAATATTTTTTACCTTACTGGAGTATTTCCAATTTTCTGTACTTTTACTTCTATACTACACTAAAATGTGTTACTTACTTGAATTTTGATTGTTATTACAAAACATTGTTCAGCCCTACAGTATATTCTCGGGCATTTGAAAATAGCCAATCTACAATTGTGAGCTTGTAGATCTGCTATTTTCAAAAGATTGTCATGTATTTGATACAATTGAAACCTTGTGAAATGGAAATTCTGAGTACTTTCTGCTTTAGGTACTTGAATTAACATTTTATTGATACCAATAGTTTTGCACTTTTGCTCTAATTTTCTTATACTAAATTTGGAATACCAGACAATTACCTATAACAGAGTATTTATACATTGCAGTATTGATATCTTTTTACTTTTTCCACCACTGCGGTTTTCACTCCAACCAAAGAACCTTTGCTTCTTAATCCTCTGCATCATAAGACTGGTCCTTGCAGGCCAATTAGTGTAAAGGAGATTTATTTATTATCTTTTTCCATAATACATCCTTTACGCTTTGGTAAATAAATCTTCCAGACTAATTTTGCTGTGTCAAATTTCTCTTCATTGGGAAAATAACTGACATGTTGATTAATTGAAACCCTGCCATCCCTGTCTAGGGGGGAACATTTAGCAAAAGAAAGAAAAATAACTGATGAGCTATTTTGCGTAGAGGAGAAAAGAGTGGACCACATTTTTGGGTATTGTTTACTTTATTGTACTCCACTGAAGCTCTGCAGGGATTCATTGGTAGACCATCCCAAACGGTTATGGCTTTTTTTGCATACCCACACGTACAGTAACGTTGTTACCAACCAAAGCCTTTAATGGTTTCTGTTAATATTAAGAATGCTTCTAAGAGTCATCATCACCACCAACAATTTGAATGGTTATTATGCCCGCAACATTAACTGAAAATAAATTAAAACAGTTCATCAAGTAAAAAAAACATGGGAACAACAACATGCAGCAAAGTGTGATAGAACGCTGTTTCGGTCAGGTGGAAACCTCATAATATGCTACTTTTGCTGTTCTTTTGGTTTTGGACATATTATGTCCAAAACCAAAAGAACAGCAAAAGTAGCAGATCTACAAACACAAAATGCGTCACTTCAAGTTTGGGGATCTGCTACTATTTGGTATTAATTCATGAAATCTTTAGCTTCGCGCACGCACGCACGCGCACGCACACACATGTGTGTGCGTGCATGAAGTGTGTGTGTGTGTGTGTGTGCATGAAGCTAAAGATTTCATGAATTAATACCAAATTAAATCATTTAAATCATTTAAGTAATGTCTTGAATAAATCATTGAAAAATCTAAGAAATTCCATTAAAGGTAGTGTAGACAAGTTTCCAGCCAAGATTTAAAATATATATGAATGTATTTTGTTGGCCTTTTTCCCTCTATCTTTCCCTTTATTATGATGCTGAGGTGTTCTCCTGCAACAGCACACTCTCCCTTTTGGCCCCCTCTGGCTGAATGCACTGTTTATATCCACTACAGTTTACTACCCGGGACGTCAAAGGGGATTTAAACTTTTAGCCAATTGCAGCGCGAGGCTGTGACTGTGTATTCGACCCAGCAGTATTATAATGAAAACGCAATGCGATTTCATTGCAAGTATAATATTATCCCCATATCTTAGTTTCACCATTGTTCATGTGAAATAGTATGTTTATGATGTAATATGTAAGCCTGTTGAAATTATGAGAATCGCTATGTATAGCGCATGGTTGGGTGGTTCGGCCGGCTTGAAGCTTGCATTCAACCCGTGCTCGCCAACGGTGACAAGCCGTCGCTGATCATCATAGCGATTTTTCTTCATTGCAATGAATAACCGTGGACAAAGTAGTTCACATGAACGATGCTGTAGTGGCTGGGGCATTTGAGGGGCAATATGTTTTATATGCACGATTACAAATGAAAGATAATTGAATTGAGAGCCAGTGAGTCTGCTCCACTACTTCCTACTTCCTCATTTGCGAACTCGTCGTGTCAGTCTTGTGATATTGTGATTACGCTACAGTTACCCTTACAAAAACATGTCAACTCAATGTCATTGTTGTAACTATGATATCGATAGAAATTCATAATTTTTTTATGTCATATTTAGCCATACGAGCGCAATATCCATAGCGTCCCTCCCAGCAGCAACAACAACCCCATAGCCTGAAGTGACCTGGCTCAGCCAATAGAATGACGGGGGGAGGGGGGTGGAGCTAGATTTTAATTTGTTTGGAAACACTCAATCAATTCTGTGTACAAACACTGGAAACTTGTCTACAATACCTTTAATTAGAAAAAAAATGTTTAATAAGTGGTGAAAATAGCCAATCTACAGTACAAGCTCACAACGCGGTGCAGAGCGACGTGTTGTCACACCAATAGACACACAGACACACACACATATACAGTTAAAGTGTCAGTGTTTCTTACCTAGCAGAGCGAGTGGGGGCAGCTTGCCTACATACTTGCCCTTGTCCAGGATCCTCTCCCACTTGTAGCTGATGGGCTCGGATCCGTCGGCAGACCTGCAGCTCATCTTCACGTCGGCTCCCTCCAGGAGCCTGCCCTCCATCCAGCACCGTGGCTTTGAGGGTTTCACTACACACACACACACACACACACACACACACACACACACACACACACACACACACACACACACACACACAAAATGAGCATGAGACCGATAAAAATAAATAATCTAAATCTATTTCTTTCCTGAAAAATGTATGTTTCTAACTTTATATATCAGTAGTTCTCAAACTATGTCATGTCAAGGACCCCGAAAATTATATCTATTTGGCCGCAGACCTCCATCTCAAAATATTTTGTTCCCGGGATCCCCAGAAACAAAGATTTCAGTGAATTGACACAGGTGCTTTCCCAGTGTTGATGGGTTAAAGCCAAGCCTTCGCCAAGTTGTTTTCACCTTCACTGTCTAAATTTGGACTAACAAAGATGATTCCCCAAAGCTCCTCTAGTGCGTAAGATGGAACTTTCACAACTACCTGTAGTCTAAAAATAAAAGGCATAATAGGAATGGATCTTGATTACATGTGTACGCATGTTGCACAAATAATGCAGGGCATCAATCTAGGAATACAAAACTCTGTTTCACTGGTTCAGCTTGAAAACAATTAAGTAAGTGCAGAACGCTATCTTTGACTGTATTGAATGCAGACCCCTTAATTTAACACTGGTGTGGACTAGGGCATTAACGAGTTGAGATTTTCCCAAGTCGACTTGTCAGACAGTAAAGTCGAAGTTGAGTCGAGAACACAATATAAAATATAACATTAACACTAGTAGCAGTACAGCAGCCCGACCTTCAGAACACAATAAAATACATAGGTCTATATTAACATTACAGCAGCAAGCAGCAGTTTGGCACATCATCAGAATACAATCTGCTATTACCTTCCACGTTCACGACGTGAACCTTCTTCTCCTCCTCCTCCTCCAACTCGATAACGTTCTCATGTTAGTTTCTTACCGTACTTATTTTCTGAGCCATGCAAATAAACAACAACCCGCACTGACGGGAGACGGAGAGATTCATGCGTCCCGTAAAGCTAAACCAGAAACAGGACAGTCATTGCGTCAGCACGGATGTAGCCTCGGAAACCCAGACGTTTTATTTCCAGCACGGAGGTGGGGGGGATAAAGTTTGCACGCTTCTATCTGTTACTTCTCTGACAGCGCAGTTCAACTGCAGTTAGGTTCTTAATTAAGGGCGCGTTCTGAATGCAATGCAAACTAATAGGTGAGTGAGCTCCGGTGCGGTATGCAAAGGGAAATAATGACTTCTGTCCGTCCGTGACAATAATCAATGCTACAGTTTGAATTCTGTACACACACACATAGTGCAAAACATAATAATATGGGGAAATCAATTTCTGTGGACGACCGATTCCCATCATCATATCATATCATATTTATTTATTTAATTTCAGTTATGGATTTTACATACTTATATTAATTTTACATATTTTTTACATATTCCAATCATGAACTAGATGTTGTATATTTTAAGTGCTTGTGGTGTGGCTTGAACTGCTAAAGGCATTTATATGGTCAGTGCCGATCTTTGCTTAGACGCTGCCAATACGCCACAGAAATCAATCCACGATTCACTGAGATCCACATTGAAGCCATGCCGTTTCTATATAGATCCTGAGATCCACATCATATTCCCAAATGTTGTTTATTTTTTTAAGTATTTTTGCAATTGTGGTAGGACCACACTATATAGTAATTCCATGACTATATTTACAGAGTAACCCCAAAAAGTTTTTAGTCTGAAGAAGGCTCTGCCGAAAAGCATCAGCGTTCTCAAATAAACATGAGAAATTGCATCTGAGCCAGTCTTGCATCTTTTATTTTGGAGTACCGCTTTTTCCATTTAGTTGGTTTATTAGTTATGTTATTTTCAAAGCTGAGCACTTACTAGAGGAAGCACACCTGTTGCAACCAGTGCAACCACACTTGCAATTCCCCAGAATTGAAATCCTTTCTAGTTTGGCTATACCCCTGCACTGGAGCGACGTTAATCGGAATCTGTTACTTATGTTGTCTCTGCCATAGTAACGCCACGAATTGAGATCTAATTAACGGCAAACACATTTTTGCTGCAGCAGTGGAATTGAGACACTGTCACATGGTGCGTGAGTTCCTCCCTGGGCGAGCGCACGCAGAGGAGATCACACAGAGTGCCAATTGGAGGGCAGACTGCAAATCACTATGCTATGCTGCAGAAACCTATTATCTCCATATTTGAACTGTTTTCTGTAAATGAGTGCCCTTCTTGATCATACTAGATCAGGGGTGGGTAACTTTGATGATGGAGAGCGTCACTATATTTAAACAAAGGGCCACATTGCATTTACTGCCAGGCAGAAAACGTCTTATCTCCGTATTTTAACTTTTTTGAGGGGCTCAGCTTTGTGTGTTTGTGTGTGCCACGGAATGTGATGATTTGATTGGCTGAGCACGGAATTTGATAATGTATGATGATGTATGATGATAAGAGCGCCCCTCACTTCACACAAGTGTGATTTATTTTCCATCTTTTGCGGTGCAGCCGTTCCACTGCACAGCTTTGTGTGTATGTCTGTCTGTCTGTCTGTCCGTTTGAGCACGGAATGTCTGTGACGTCATGTTGAAAAGGCACCGCTCACTTCACACAAGTGTGGTTTTTGAGGGGAGCTAGCCCCTCCTATATTCAGCTATTAGTGTAGATTTTCTTCTTGCACAAACATGACATTCCCATTGACAATGAATGGAGAATTTACGCCATATGTCGATGAGCAAATCGGTATTTGTGTCCTACACAAAGATTGTGTAGGACATTCCTATTGACAATGAATGGATGGATAATGTACTTCTCCATGTACCCTGAGCAAATCGAGAATGTCGAATGTTAGAGCACAACTCACTTCACACGGGTGTAATTTTTTAGTAAATGAATGCCTTCGTCATTCTATGTCACGCAAAAGTAGCAAAGGTATTCAATCTACAAGCTCAAAACGCATTTGAGCTTGAACTTGTGTCGTGTTTTGAGCTCTACAAACTACTAGCTTGTAGAGCTGAAATTAGTTTTGCAATTTTTAAATTGGAATCCTGATTTTTCTATGCATTTAGTCATACTTATGTTAACTTTATTAACTTAAATACAAATACATTACCGGTAGTCATAAAAAAGACTAGTTACTAATACTAGTTATTAAGCTTGTAGATCTGTTACTTTTGCTACTTTTCAGTTTGAATCCTGAAAAGTAAAGTGGTTGTGGACATAATGGTTTCCACCCGACAGAGACATATGTGACCACCAGGCTTCCAAACCCTATGTCTTCCTCAATAAAAGAGCGGGTCACCATCATTAAAACACAACTTTTCTCTTAAAGATAATTTTCATAGCATTATTATTGTGCTTTCTCCCGGTACAATGTGACATGCTGCTGCTCAGTTTTGAAGGGCACACTCTATAAAGCGTTGAATTTTGTCAAAACACCATTTGCCTTGTTGTATCGAACTGCTTTTCGGTTGCATTGCCTCCATCGGGTGATGATGGGTGATAAAGGCGTGTGCTGTTCAATGAACTGCCTATAAAAGCAATAAGCTCACATTGGACGCAGAAGCGCTGCTGCACTTAACTGGCTGTTCACACCAGAACCGTGATAATACAGTTTGCTTGTTTATCCAGTTTTCATGGATTTTTTTTATCTGACATACATTTATTGGCAGAGTCGCTGTGTGGCACTCAAAGGAGCAGAACACAAACTGTAGCTGAACATCTACGTATAGCTGCACAAGAGTTTTGTGTTTACTCATATTTCTTTTACCAAGATGAAATGAAATAAAATCTGCAGAACTCTGAATGCCAATTGGTTAACACGAATATAAACAACGAAAGTAAACTGGCTGGTGTGCCCTACACTTAAAAGCAATTCACAGCGCTTACACATCCTGTGTGTGTGTGTGTGTGTGTGTGTGTGTGTGTGTGTGTGTGTGTGTGTGTGTGTGTGTGTGTGTGCGTGCGTGCGTGCGTGCGTGCGTGCGTAAAATTTAAACTAAAATATTTCTTTACAGTATATTACATTCATTACATGTGAAACAAGGAGAGTGTGGAATACAGACATGTGAGAAGACGTCAAGAGGTGGCTGTTCGTAGCTACAGTGGAGTCAGTACTGCTGTATGGGGCTGAGACATGGACCCTCACACCACAACAGGAAAGGTGCCTGGATGGAGTCTACACAATAATGCTACAAAAGGACGGACCACATCAGAAATGTGGTCCTCTACGGGGACCTACAGTACCACGGGTCACAGACAAAGAGGATGAGAGAAGGATGAGGCTGTCAGGGCACTGCGTCAGGCACCCGGAAATAGCATCAAGCAAACTGACACTATGGGAGCCAACCCAGGGCACAGCCAGGAAAGGCAAGAAGATGTGCACTACGTACGTGGACGCACTCAAGACCCTAGAAGATCATTACTGATCTTGGGTGAATAGTGCATGATATTAAAGTGAAACGTGTACGGTTTATGACCTATGAAATTTAGAGAAGCTCGAAATGTTGAATTCTTCTCCTCATTTCTCTTCAATAACCTTTATTAACCCAATCTGGACGGGAACCTTAGCTGTTCGTGCTACGAGCTTGTAGATCTGCTATTCTTTTTTTTTGTCAATGGGACACTATGGGAGCCAACCCAGGGCACAGCCAGGAAAGGCAAGAAGATGTGCACCAAGTACGTGGAAGCGCTCAAGACCCTAGATGTTAAATAGGAGAGTGTGAAGGGCAAAGATTCAGGAGCCCCGAGTTGGAGTTGGCTAGACCGCACTCTCGCATCGCATGTGAAACAGGTCTTAAGCCAGGGTCAAACACAGGTACATGTGGGCAGCACATTTAACTGGTTAAGCTTATATGGCAAATAGTAACAGAAGAACAGCTTGGAAGAGTTTAACTTTACAATAGAATGTAGAATATCACAACCTGATAGAGGAATTCAGAGTGTTTTTATTGTTTTAATTTTCCCCATTATATTTCTATAGTTTGAGATATGATCACAGAGCTGTTTTCGGACTTATAAAACAGCAGCAGATCCGTGACGTGTTGTGAGCTTATGGATTGCCTAATTTTTGCCTGGCATGTGGTATGTTTTGTAATAGTAACTAAAGCTTTCAAATAAATGTAGAAGTATTGGAAATTGTAAATACTCGAGTATTACACGTCCTATCAAATAAAACTGTGGGGTGACTGGGACGTGTGGACACGTCTTAAGGTCTTTTATATCGATATAAAACGGGATCATTCTTTTTACAGCGGTCCGTTGCTAGGCAACGCCTTGCTCAGCGGTCTCGTATTGCTGCGCACGCAGCCATTCACTTCTTTTTTTACGGGGCGACGAACTTCGTTACCGTAAATCCTCATTTATAATACGGGGCTTTTATTTGTCTCAACTGATTCTGATACTGGGCTTTTATTGGAAGGAGGCAGCTATAAGAAGGAGGCCTATATTTCTACTCTTCAAACCGATCATAATGAATAAGTCACATTTTGTGTCACTTAGAACCCGGTAAAATGTATTGGGCTCATGTATTGAAACCAATAAGTCCTCATAAAATATTTAAAAAAATGCATTTGCGGGTGCTCATGGTCATTTTAACTTTATTTTTTAATGGCATATTGGCTATGGTAAATACCATAATAAAATCAACACATCAATTTAACTTGAACAACCAATGTCAATTTTAAACTATGATTCCCTGCTTTCATATGACATGAAAATAAATCCAATGGCAGTCCCTCAGTCAAATCTGGTCACAGTACTATTTACTATCCTATTTACTGCACATTCAAATACTGCCATACGGCTATGGTATGTATCTAGGCCTACAGTTAGGCATTTTAAAAATAAAATGTATGGTAGGGCAAGGCCATTTCCTATAATATAAAAGCATCTAATATGAAAAGTGCAACACTGCAGTGATCCAACTCTTGTAACTTCAACGGGGAGAGAGAGAGAGAGAGAGAGAGAGAGAGAGAGAGAGAGAGAGAGAGAGTCGTGTTAGAGAGAGAGTTGCGTTAGAGAGAGAGACACGAAAGAGAGAGAGAGAGAGAGAGTTTTTATATACTTAATTCAACGCCACCCCCGGTAATTAATAGGGGGACGGCTTTTTATTGAAGGAAGGAATATATTTGAGGATTTACAGTATTTACTCTCCATCTACGCTGCCTCTGCACAGATTGGTCATAACGGCAAAGTTCTGTCCTAGTTTCTGACTTCATCATGCATCTCGTTTAGAATATTAACACTTCTAGAAGGAGATCAGTTTTACGACGGCGATGAAGTAAAGGAAGATTTCACCTCCCGGTTTTGGGGAGAAATGAAAGGCGTGGGTTTTCAGAGTAAAATCTCCCTCATTTGCTTGGCACTCTAGCGCCTTTATTCTGAAAAACTCTGGCGGCATCCTAAGTGTTAAGTGCAGTACTTAAGTGAATGTACTTAGTCACCTTCCACCACTGGGTGTGTGTAGTGTGCAGTGTGCAGTGTGTGTGTGTGTGTGTGTGTGTGTGTGTGTGTGTGTGTGGTGTAACGAATCACTCACCGAGCACAATGAGGCTGACGGTGCTCCACTGGTACTTGCCGTCATTCTTGACCTTGCAGTTGTACTCCCCCGAGTCGGTCAGGGAGAGGTCGCTGATGAGCAGAGAGGCGTCCCCTCGCAGGTACTCCCCGGCGAACGCCACGCGGTCGCGCTCCGCTTCGTTGGGGTTGTAAACCCGCCCGGCGAAATACGTGATCACCTGTGGCGGGGGGGAAATGGGGAGCGGGCGGCGGAGGGTTGGCGGTGGGAGGTAAACGAGGCATGTTTAAGTTAATGAATTAATAATAGTGGTTAATTAAAAGTCGAGACGATGTCAAGGGAATGGTTGAGATGGCAAAAAACAAGGTCATGGTCACACTCTGGTTGACGGGAGATGTCATTTTTTATTTAGTTTTTTTCATAGTCTTTTGAATAAAATGTAATACAATTTTAGCCATATTTTAGTCATCTGAAAAATATAAAAATGTCGTAATGGTGATTTTACACACACCAACAAGACTGATTCATTACTGATCTTTGGTGAATAGTAATAGAGAAGCTCGAAATGTTGAATTATTATCTTCAATAACCTATATGTTTTTTGCTTTACTTTAGCTGTTATTATAATTCTTTTGTCAATCATTTTTACCCCACGGTTTTGCAACCCAGTTTTTTTCACCCAGTGCCAATTATCTAATGTAATCCTGGGCGCTACACTTCCTCTGACAACCTGGGGGGGCAGCGGACTGACCTCATGCCTCCTTCTATATGCATGAGGAGTCCAAGCTGCTTCTTTTCACCTGACAGGGGGGAATTTCCCTGGCCGGACGTAGTGCGTGGAAGGGACACGTTATTCCGACCAGTTCCTTTCCCCTCCATCAGGCGCCCCGGCTGGCCAGGGGGAGGTAGTTTTAGAGACCTGGATTACTGCATGTTTTTGCGAGGGTATCTACCCTAGGGGACACGGGAAGAACTGCAATTCTGCTATTCTGCTACTAAAAATCGTGAAAATGTGGTGCAAAATCTTTGAATATATATTCTTTCAGAGTGAACGTTTTCAACTAAAATCTTTGCTTCTGGGGGTTCCTGGAACAACATATTTTCAGATGGGGGTCGGCGGCCAATTCCATATATTTTTTTGCGGTCCTTGACATGAAATAGTTTGAGAACCACTGATATAGAATCATAGGATTTTCAGAAAACTGTCAGGATGTAGAAGACTTGTAGAATTGTCCTGAGGTCTAAATGGGTTAACTCCAGGCGGGGCACGGTATACTCACCACTTTCTTGAGCCTCAGCCATTCGATGTCCAGCGTGGTGGTGGCGTCACCTGCCCAGTACTGATGGTGGCACGGCAACGTGGCATTGTCTCCAACCACCCGTTTCATGTCCGTCTGGGCACACGTCGTTAGCACACCCAGGAGGACTGCAAATGGGAACAGAGAGAGAGAGAGAGAGAGAGGGGTCCACATCAGGTCCGCGAGGCATTCAGAGCACAACTTGAGATTGATTGTCCGACTGTGTTCTGGTCATTAGCGTCACACCTAGGATTTAGTCACAGGCACATGATTCGCTGTAGTTTAATTGCACTCTTCTCTCGTTGTTCTCACAGATTACTGAAGATGACCCCCGATGTTGTAATTTTGCTTTTTTCATGCAGCATTAACCATTTAAACTCTATATATGTACATATAATAGCCGATCTACATGCCAGTTATTTGCTACTTTGCAGATCTAGATTATACATTGACTGCTTGAGTTCTGTTTTGTACTTTGGCTGTTGTAAAATAGCCATTTATAAACTCACAATGCGTCACAAAAAGAAGGGAAAAAAAGACAAATCTTAGTATTTCTTTTTACTTTGGAAATACATATTTTGATTTAATTATACTCAAGTAAAAGTTTCAATATTTGTAACAGAGTTTTTCTGCATTGCGCTATATATTGGTACTTTTACCAACACTGTTGCAGCACAAGCACCAAGAGACTTCAAGGCAGCAATTAACGCATCACTCTTCCATGGGCTATAGACCGCAAGGCTATGAAGCAATATAGAATATACAGTAATGGGCATAACGGGCAACGCATAAGAGATCTTTTTTTTTTAAAGATCTAGATCTGATCTCTTAAAGGCAAAGGCATGTGGCACAGTGATTGGTTTCATTATTGTAACGCCCAGACCACACCCATGCACCTATGTTACGGGTAGCGGAGGTGTTTTAGGGATGCATAATGTAACAGGTTTTAGGGATTTAGACAGGTGACCAAAATAGCCCCTTTAGTGCGGCAACGCCCCTTCCCCACTGCTAAATCCCCGAATAGTGTATTTATGCTCGAACGAAGATAGAGCCCATCGTCTCTTGCCACACAAAAGTAGCAGATCTACAAGCTCTAAACCGAACTTGTGGATCTGCTACTTTGATGCTTTTGTGTGACACTGTAGTGTGATCAAGTAGGGAGTTTTCCCTTCTGCCCTGGGATTGTCAATCTAATTAATACAACAATCAGCCACTAGAGGGAGATGTTCTTGCAACAGAGATGGGAGACCAATCAAAATAATGGATGTTCTCTGTCAAGCAGGAAGGTAATTCCCAAGACACTCATTGGTTATTATAGTTCCCCCAATGGACTAGCAGAGTGTCATCCTTCTTATTGATTGGCCTCCCAATTAATTTACATACTTTAATTCATTCATTCATTCATGTAAATGTCACTTAGCACACTGGTTCTTGAGGAACCCCAAATTGAGATGTATTTGGTTGTAGACCCACGTCTTATGTGCCAGATAACACCAGAAGAGAAGCAAACAATTTTGAGATTTTTTTTAATTGTATATCTGCTATTTTTGAATTACTTTGAATGATTCTGATGCTGCGTAACACATTTTTCTGGGGCCCCCTGGAACCTCTCCAAGGACCCCTGATTTATAGAAAATAGATTCTGATATGCATGGCCATAAACTGAAGACCTGGTTAAATCCAGACGGAAGATGTTGTGATGTTAGACCGATGAGTAAGCCATTTCACATAAACTGCAGCACGTTCTGCCTTCTACTGTTAAAAACCCACAACCCGAGCCAGAAGTCTTGGTGTAGTCATAGACTTAACATCTGAATTTACACAGCCGCATGAAGACATTTGCAAAGTCAGCCTATACCTACAGTACTATCGCCAGAATATATCAAGGATTTGTAGGACTTATGTCTCAGACAGGATTCTTAGAGAGAGGGGGGAAAAAAACATGCATTCATCTTCAGTAGACTCGACCACGATGTCTTTACAGTTCTCCCTGGGAAAAGAATTGATCAGACAACTGCAATCGATTCAGAACAGAGGTGCTTGAATCCCTGCTAATACCCGAAGAAAGTATCACTGCAGTTCTCAGGTCTTTACACTGGGCTCTCCATCCAGCTGTCTGTCAAATAATTTATTTCAGGGACCAAAATACAGGTCTGATCTTGTGCAACCTTCACAGTACATCATCAAACAACCATACGTCTCACATCATCTGGGACAGGTCTGCTTTTATGAACCCACGCGCCACTAAAACACTTTTTTATACACGCGTATACATATCTGGAACAAAGTTCCAGAAAACTGCAGCTTCTGCCAGAACTCTCAGAGCCTTTAAATCAAAGCTAAAGAGCATTTTGTTTTCCGCTGCATTTTACTGATGTGTAGATCTATAAGCTTACACTGCTCCGTGCATTTTCAGAGCATGATTACTTTAATGATCAATCAATCATAAGCGATTATGTTCTATTGTGATTGTGAATCGATGGAACCAACGTAGCAGACTTTAAGTTGCTATATCGGTATTACAATTAAAACACATTTGTCAGGGTTTTAAAAATATGCAATACACTTGCGGCCCACAGGTTGAATTAAGCCTCCATTGATAAATATCACATATTACAGTAGCATCACAATCAGTCATTTGTAAGCAGACGAAAAGTCCTCATTTCTTTCATGAAGTTCATACCAATGAGCCTGTACAGATTTTTGATGATGTGCAGAATCCAAAGGGGATATTAGCTTACACAGTAGAAATCCTCAGTAATAAATGTATCCATTCATAACTCTGAGAATGTGAAAAATGGAACTTAATGGACCCGACAGGGTCCATTTGGTTCCATTTTTCACATTCTTTAGAGTGACATTATCGCTGACAATTCCACAGGGTTCCAACCACAGCAGGGCTGACCGTGATACTGGCCCAGAATGGGGGATAAAACACTAAAGAAGAGACTGACTGGGGAACGGTGGATAAAACACTAAAGCGTGCAATTGTTCCTCCTTTTATGTATTTATCCCTCTTTGGACAGTGATCAAATGCATGAGCTGGGCTGGTGTGGCTGCCAGCATCTGTCCCCACTTTTGGATGACCGAGACAAAAATAGAACGTGTGCACGTGCACACGCGTGTACTACTGTGCGTGTGTTTGTGAGTGTGAACGCACCTATCGTGTTCGTGAGCGCTGTGGGCTTGTAGATATTCTATTTTCTTTTAAATTGTGAAAATGTGTGCAAATCTTTTTATCTCAAATCTTTGCTTCTGGGGGTCCCAACAGAAAACTGTTGGGATTTAGAAGACATTTGTAGAATCGATCTAAGGTCTTAGTGGGTTAAGTGCACACACGCACCCACGCACCCACGCACACCGGCCCATGTGTCATTATCAGCAGAAAAAGGCCAGAGCTGATTGGCTGGGAAGAGGGGGAGAAGAGAGGCTGCATGGGGCTTTGTTCCTCCTCTGTGAAGATGACACGTGCCTCACCATCCCCTCCCCCTCCTACCCCAGCCACGGACCCCCAGCTGGACCAATTACAGTGGCACCCACCCACCCTGCACCTTTCAAAAGTCTCCAAAGTCACATCGTCATCATCATCACGTCCCCCGCATTGCTCGTTCTCACCGAGTCAGCATGTCACCCCGTGACTCCTAGAGAGAGAGTGGTCCTCACCCATTTCTTTCATTTCAAGGACCCCCGCTTTGATATGCATTACAGGCAAGGCAACAGACCCCCACGTTTGATACGAAAAATATCTATCTCCGAGACGCCAATCTACACAGTTAACTATTAAGACCTGACCTGAAGAACAGTTTTCTGAAAAAGGTATGATGCTATGTCAGTGGTGCTACAAGGACCCCCAATATTAAAAAGGTATGATGCTATGTCAGTGGTGCTACAAGGACCCCCAATATTAGGCCTATTATGTATATATTTAACAAGAACTTTTTCCCACCACTGCGTAGAGGTAAAGAAGCGGTCCAACTACACACTGCTCAGGTCCCCTTCACTTAAAGACTAGAAGGGTTTAAAGTGGTTTAATTACCGTACAATTACATTGTGTACCCTTCAAACTGTCCGAGGTCGCATGGCCCGCATAGCTCGCTCACATATGGCAGAGTCAGCACCTCACCCATGCCTCCAACACACTCCTGCTGTATGATAGAGAAGAAGGATTTCCTACGCAACGGGTCGGGACTACATGTCTGAGCAGCGCTAAGCGATTCAACGTGTGACTGTGTCTGTCTGGGTGTCTATTAGTCTGTATAGCAGCACGGTTGCTGTGGTTACCGTCATGTGACATCATGTATGTCTATACATAACATCATCATGATAAAAGGCACCGCTCGCTTCACATGGGTGTGATTTTCTGTTCACTGACCAATTTCTAATACCCCACCCCCCCCCCCTTTTTTACGTTTCCTACTAAATACTTCCCCATAAAATGAAAAACACTTTATTTATTTTTAAGGACTAGGCAATGATACCATTAAAAGAAAAACTAAATGTGAATATAGCACACACTCACAACAAATTAACAATTGTAATGCATTGTGAGCTAATAGATAGAATATTTTCACTATTTTTGAAAAAGGGCTTAAATCGTCTCTGTCGGGTGACGAGGAAAGTTACTTTTCCAGATTCAAATTCAATAATGGCAAAAGTAGCAGATCTACAAGTTCGTAAGCAAAGACAATTAATTCAGGTCTTGGTCGCAACACGACTTTTGATTAAGTGGGACATTAATTCAAGAAAAAAACCCCATAAAAAGATAAATTCTGCCCGAGAGCAACAAAATTGTTAATTCATAATGTATTTTTGTACGTTTGGTTCCCGGGGAGATAAGACACTAGATTTATCTTTTGGGCCTTGAGCTGAACATTTTGGGAACCACTGTGAAAGCTCTGGTCTGAGGGGAAAGGAAAGGCAGAAAAAACCCATCAAACATACAGTATGCCTGTGAGCTCAGCTGTCCATATAGTCTTCTAATTGCTTTCCCCTTCCTTCATGACCATGTTGGAGATTAGATTTTTATTTTTGTCATAAAGTAGACGTGAACTAAGCATGACTCCTGCCTGGGAGGATCATGAGCTGCATTGCTATAATGTTGCCTTTTAATTTCACTGTGGTCAGTTGAACATTATTGGTATTAAACATAAATCATGATAGCCTCACTATTGTGTAATTCTTTCTAAATTAATTAAATCTAATTTTGTCCAATCTGTATTGTTAGAGTATGTTAATACAATAAATTAATACAATTGATGTGGTTGTATTTTGGCTCCCTGCTCTTCTATTGGGACATTTAAATTGTGTCAAGGGTCATGTCTCACATGGATCTGACACAGATTTTGACCTGATGGTCAAGATGAAATGTATCCCCTGAGCAAGCAGGCAGGTTCTATTAGCTCAATGGTAAAAATGTCAGCACTTAAGCAGGAAACCGGGTTCAAATTCTAGGTAGCTAAGTTTGATGACATTGTTCACAGACTGGCCGTCGTACCCATAGAGTCAGTCTGCTTGCCTCTAGTTCCGGCTGTCTGATGCAGTAACGCAGTGTCAGCCTCATCCTTCTCTCTCTGACTTTGTCTGTGACCCGTGGTAGGTCCCCATAGAGGACCACATTTCTGATGTGGTCCGTCCATATGAAACCAGCTATACCTTGCAACTGTGAAATTAAATGTAGACTGATGTATTGTGTTACACAGGGTTTGGGTGAGTTGCTAAGGGTCTATATTGTCTATGAGAATGCATTTGTACCGCTTTTTCACATTATTTCCAGCTTGTAAAATAATCTGTTGCCCTGTCTTCAATCATGTTGACGTGTCCTTAATTGAAACAATCAAAGACACTTTCAAAACTGCATAATTTACTTGTCTGTTCATCAAATACTCTGGCTCAAAAGGCTACGGAAATGTATTCATTATCTTCCCTCAATGAGAAGGATATGATTTCAGCCCAAAAGGCATGATGAAGCCTAATGTGAAATGTGTGTCCATTTTCAGAACAAATTACTGATTGAGAGGAGCATGGTGATACTGTCTGCTATGCTGTAATGTCCATACATTTACATCTAGAGGAGCATGGTGATACTGTCTGCTATGCTGTAATGTCCATACATTTACATCTAGAGGAGCATGGTGATACTGTCTGCTATGCTGTAATGTCCATACATTTACATCTAGAGGAGCATGGTGATACTGTCTGCTATGCTGTAATGTCCATACATTTACATCTAGAGGAGCATGGTGATACTGTCTGCTATGCTGTAATGTCCATACATTTACATCTAGAGGAGCATGGTGATACTGTCTGCTATGCTGTAATGTACATACATTTACATCTAGAGGAGCATGGTGATACTGTCTGCTATGCTGTAATGTCCATACATTTACATCTAGAGGAGCATGGTGATACTGTCTGCTATGCTGTAATGTCCATACATTTACATCTAGAGGAGCATGGTGATACTGTCTGCTATGCTGTAATGTCCATACATTTACATCTAGAGGAGCATGGTGATACTGTCTGCTATGCTGTAATGTACATACATTTACATCTAGAGGAGCATGGTGATACTGTCTGCTATGCTGTAATGTCCATACATTTACATCTAGAGGAGCATGGTGATACTGTCTGCTATGCTGTAATGTCCATACATTTACATCTAGAGGAGCATGGTGATACTGTCTGCTATGCTGTAATGTCCATACATTTACATCTAGAGGAGCATGGTGATACTGTCTGCTATGCTGTAATGTCCATACATTTACTAGAGGAGCATGGTGATACTGTCTGCTATGCTGTAATGTCCATACATTTACATCTAGAGGAGCATGGTGATACTGTCTGCTATGCTGTAATGTCCATACATTTACATCTAGAGGAGCATGGTGATACTGTCTGCTATGCTGTAATGTCCATACATTTACATCTAGATAATGGGCAGTGGTGGAAAGTAACATTTACTGCACTTTTAAGTAAAATGTTGATGTATTTGTACTTTACTTGAGTATTTCCAAATTTCCAATTATTGTACTACTACACTACATCTCTGTTCCAAATATTGTAGGACTACTTCTACTCCACTACATTTACTTGAGAACTTTAGTTACTAGTTACTTTGTAGATTTTCATTATTATTACAAAACATACATTAACCACTTCAGTCCTACATACATTTCAGCCATTTGAAAATAGACTTGTAGCTTGTAGCTATTTTCTAAATATTTTTTTAATATTGCAGGATTGCAATTAGAACATAATAATTAATACCCTGTCCATGTGGTTCTGTCACTGTAGGCAAGGCAAGGCACATTCATTTGTATCGCACATTTCCTAAACAGACACTTTGTAAAAGTGCTTTACATAAACAGGGCAATAACCCTGTTGCTGCCATGTCGGAGCTAAGAAGGCATCACCAGAAGGAACGTGATGTAGTTCACATGGATATATTGAGAGCTACATTTCATACAGTAAATTGTCCCTCGACTTAGCTCAGATTAATTAGGCTATGAAGCTGTGATCAAGTCAAATAAAAAAAGATGCCATCGTCAGCAGCTCAGATAATGCTGCGCTACATTTCATATCTCGTCTAGTTTGGGTGGAAACCGCGCATGTCCAAAACTGTTACTTTTCACTTCAATTCTTCCCCTCCCCCCAATTTATTTTTAGCAAGAATGGCAGATCTACAAGCTCATAATGTGTCGCAATGTGGTGCGATGTAAGCTTGTAGATCGGAGGGTTACACTCTCTGTAACCCAGGTTCTCTGAGTGGAGAGACTGGCTCTCCACTACATATTATTCAATATGTACGGGAACTGACCCGACGGGGCAGTGTACATGGATATCTCTTTAAGACACATCCTCTATGGTGGCCCTGCGCAGATGCCAATCAGCGGGCTATTTAAGCCCCATCTGTGCAGAGCCACTTCGATTAACTTGATTGACACGAATTTCGGAGCGGCTCTTTTGTGGAGAGCCAGTCTCTCCACTCAGAGAACCTGGGTTACAGAGAGTGTAACCCTCCGTTCTCTATCGTGTTCGAGACTGGCTCTCCACTACATATTATTCAATATGTACGGGAACTCTCTAAGACACACCGCGAGGAAATAAGCAGACCAGCTGCCCCCGCGGCAGCCCGAAGCAGTTTACCCTGAATTCAATCAGAGCCTATAAGTGGTGAGTGCCCAGGCCGTAGCCATCCCTGGCGCCAGCTCACCAATGTGCTCCAAAACCCTTGGATAAGAATATGATGCTCGTGGCCTAGGTGCAAGACGCAACCTAGGCCCAGCTGGCCCAGCCAGACGCTGTGGCCAGTCAATAAACCTCGTGGCCTAGGTGCAAGACGCAACCTAGGCCCAGCTGGCCCCCAGACACTGAGGCCAGTCAACAAACTCGTGGCCTAGGTGCGAGCCGCCACCTAGGCCCAGCTGGCCCCCAGACACTGAGGCCAGTCAACAAACTCGTGGCCTAGGTGCGAGCCGCCACCTAGGCCCAGCTGGCCCAGCCAGACGCTGCGGCCAGTCGACAACTCGTGGCCTAGGTGCAAGACGCAACCTAGGCCAAGCTGGCCCAGCCAGACGCTGCGGCCAGTCAACAAACTCGTGACCTAGGTGCGAGCCGCCACCTAGGCCCAGCTGGCCTTGACAGACACTGAGGCCAGTCAACCAACTCATAGACGCTAAGGCCAGTCCAAAGCTACTGCCTGGAGCCCAGTGCATGCCCTGTGAACTGGGTGCTGGCTGCCACGTTCACGCAGTAGAACCTTGTGAATGTGGGGGGCGTCGACCAAGATGCTGTTGTGCAAATCTCGGACAAGGTCACGCCTCGCCACAAAGCGTACGCCCTTCTTGTAGATGGAGCCCGGGCTTCCTGCAGAGTCCCAACTGCCGATGGAGGCAACCCCATGGCTAGGAACTCGGCCCTCTCAGGGGCCAGGCCCAGAGCTTGAGTCCCTGGGGAAAGGGATGAAAATGCGACCCGTGGGCTTGAGACAGGAGGTCCCGACGCACCGGGAGCTCCCAGGGCCGGCCTTGAAGGAGGGGAGCAATTGCTGAAAACCAGAACATGTGGGGCCAATTGGGGGCCACCAGGATGAGGCTCACCTCCTCCGCCTGAACCCTCTGGAGGAGCGGATGTAGGAGGACGAAGGGAGGGAAGGCGTAAAGGAGACCTTTCGGCCACTGATGTGCCATCGCGTCTGTGCCCAGGGGAGGGTCGTCCCTCCCCACGGAAAAGAAGAGGGGACAATGCGTCGACTCCCTGGAGGCGAAAAGGTCGACCACGGCGGTGCCGAATTGATTCCAGATCTCGTGCACCACCTGCGGCTGTAGTCTCCATTCCCCACGGGGGGGTCCCTCTCGGGAGAGCTGATCTGCAGCCACATTCTCCTGGCCCGGCACATACATCGCCCTCAGGGACCTGAGCCGCGGGTGTGCCCATTCCCATATCGTCCGGGCTAGACTGCAGAGGCGAGGGGAGCCCAAGCCGCCCTGCCTGTTGACATAAGCCGCCGCTGCTGTGCTGTCCGTTCTCACCAGGACATGGCGGCCCCTTAATTCTGTCTGGAAGCGGCGAAGCGCTAGATAGATTGCCCGCAATTCCAGGAGGTTGATGTGCTGGGACGACCAAGGCGCCTGCCACCGACCACTGACGCCGTTGCCGTTGTGGACTGCTCCCCAGCCTGTCAGCGAGGCGTCGGAGGAAACCAACTGACGACGCAGTACCGGACCCAGCGCATTGCCCTTCGTCAGAGTGGCCGGCTGTTCCCACCAACGGAGGGCCACTCGCAGCCTGCGTGTCACCAGTACTATGGCCTGCAGGTCTCTCTGAGGGCAAAGGCCCAGACTGAGCAGACAACGCTGTACTGGCCGCATATTCAGGAGTGCCAGGGGCACGATGTGTACTGTGGCCGCCATAAGCCCCAACAGGCGAAGACATAGTCTCCAGGTCACCCTGGCCCCCAGCCGAAACTGGGACAAGCAGTCCCTGATGGCGGCCTGTCTCACCGGAGTGAGGGACAAAGTCCCCGCCCTGGCATCCACACACATGCCCAGGAACTCCATGGACTGTGACGGCTGGAGCTTGCTCTTCTTCTCGTTGAGGCGAAGGCCCAGGTGACCCAGATGCTGCAGGAGCCGAGCCACGTTGTCGTGGCACTGCCCCTCTGAGCGGGCACACACCAGCCAGTCGTCCAAATAGTTCAGGATGCGAAGGCCCTCCTCCCGCAGAGGTCCCAGGACTGCGTCCATGCACCTCGTAAACGTGCGGGGGGCTAGTGAAATTCCGAACGGTAGGACACAGAACTCGAAGATCATGCCGTCGAAGGCGAACCTGAGATACCGCTTGTGTCCCTCCCATATCGGAATCTGGAAATATGCATCCTCCAGGTCGATTGATGCAAACCAATCTCCTGGTAGGATGGCCTGTCGGACCCTCGGCACCGTCAGCATCCTGCAGCGCAGGGGTCTCAAATACTTGTTGAGCCCCCGCAGATCCAAAATTGGTCTCAGCCTCCCATCCTTTTTGGGGATGAGGAAGTACCGGGAGTAGAAACCCGCCTGCTGGGTGGCCTGCGGCACCACTCTGATGGCCCTCTTCACCAGGAGAGTGGTGATCTCTGCTGCCAAAGCCTTCCTGTGTTTCACGTCCGCCACCACTGTAACAGTAACAGACCGTGTCCGTGGGGGCGAACGCAGGAACTGCAGTCGATACCCCTGGGTCCTGGTGGAAATCACCCAGGGGTCCGCCCCAATTGTCCCCCAGAACAATGTCTGCTCCAGGGGGCGGCAAGAGGGGGCTGAGCCCCCCCCACCGTCAGGAGTGCGAAGGGGGCGCCTCTTCCTGGTTATAAGGCGCCGTAGAGCCGGAGGAGCCACCACCATGGCTGTCGGACGCTCTGGGGTTGGCGGAGCTAGCGGAGCTGGTGGGGCTGACGAAGCTGTGGCTGTAGGCGGTTGCCTCCGCCGCTGGTCGCCCCCGACGGCAGTCTTCAGCCGCTTGGCCTGATGCTGGGCTAAAATATCCTCTACCGGTGCCAGAGAGAATGATCGAGCCCTGGCCTCCCTCACTCTAGCCGGCAGGATGAAACAGTTTATACAGGATGCCGGGTCCAACCTGGCCATGTGTGCATGGTTCAGACCCAAGCACCACATGCACCTGTCATGGCCGTCCTCCATGGGCATTTTCACCGCACACACCGAACAGGTGTGCACTGAAGTGGCCATGTTTCTGTTTCCCCTATGTCCTCAATATGTATAGCTATGTGTTATAATTTATATATAGATATATATATATATGTTCAAATTGTTCATATACATATATAGATATCTATCTATCTACTTATTTGATTATTCAGACAACTTAAGTATATAGACATGTATTATAACTGCATATATTTAATTTATATATATTTAATTTATCTATATATATATATATATATATATATATAAATACATGAATGTATAGCTATTCAGTTTAGTAGATGGGTATATAGATATGTATCACAGTATACTATCTGCCTATATATCTATAAGTGTGTATAAACCCGCTTATATCATAGACAACCTGGCAACCAGCCTACACGACGAGTGAGGGTGACAGAGTGTGTTCACTCGAGCCCCCTCCCAACGCCGACGTGATGACGTCAACGCGGAAGTCGGGAGTTTGTTATTGTTTTTTCCTCTCTGCCGTGTGAACTGGCCGTATACCCTGTCTACTATACAGCCGCGATGGTCAACCGGGAGGTTTGCCGACGAGGTCGGTTCCGCTCTGGGTCTCCCAGCGCTTCTGCCGATGGGAGTTTGTTATTGTTTCCCTCGGCCGGACCGCGGTGCAACGAACAACGACCGTAGATGGCCTCAGAGTACGCCGACTGGGTCAGCTCCTCTGGGTTCTACCCCGCCGGCCGCCGCCGCGGTGTACAGCCGCGATGATAGACCCGGAGGTCTCACCGCTTCTGCAGCCAGGGAACCAAGGCTCCGCCAACGTGGTCGGCTTCGCACTTGGCTTTGGCCACACCGAACGCCGTCTCCTAGTTTCCCCCAACGTGGTCGGGTTTCACTAGGGAACGGACGCACGGACCGAACGCCGTCTCAAGGTTTCCCCCAACGTGGTCGGGTTTCACCAGGGAGCGGACGCACGGACAAGCTGAGGCTTCCTCCACTGTCTAGCGGATTAGGCCTGCAGCTTGTTGCTGTTGCTGTTTTTTTGATGGAGCTACGCGGCGCCCTGAGAGGAGTCGCGACGACCGGCTCTCTTCTTACCTAGGTAAGTGGACTGTGCCACGCAGCTGTTCTAATATAGTCTTTATGGATGCGTTTCCAAACTGCTGAGATAGCCTACGTAACGTCTGCTCTCGTGGAAATCAAAAGATCGAAGTGGCTCTGCACAGATGGGGCTTAAATAGCCCGCTGATTGGCATCTGCGCAGGGCCACCATAGAGGATGTGTCTTAAAGAGATATCCATGTACACTGCCCCGTCGGGTCAGTTCCCGTACATATTGAATAATATGTAGTGGAGAGCCAGTCTCGAACACGATAGAGAACTACGTTTTGTGTGTCAGGGTAGTATAATGGGCAGTATAAGGGCAGTGGTTCTTCTCACACATTTTTGTCTCACCCATGTAAAAAACCTTTTCATCTACGGCACCCTGAATTATATTGTTACTTTACCACACCTTTGCAGGAATATTGTCATATTAACTGTCTCCAATTGTCACAGGGACAACTGGAGAGAACATTTGTTTCCATTAGGACAGATTAAAAACAACTTTATACCAAAAATACACATTGTGAGCTTGTAGATCTGCTATTTTTGGCGAAGAGACTTAATTGTGTACTGTAGTAGTACAGTACTAACAGTAGGCTCACTATCCGGCTGCAAAAGAACGCAGCAAGTACCGGGTCCATTTTACTAAGCATAGAGGTATACGGTATATGCTGTATTTTGCGTGTCTTAAGTACCAGGTCTTATTACCTAACTTGAGTAAACTAAAGAACTGGAGGCGTGATCAATGCCATTTGGCTATTCCTAAGAGCATTGATCACGCCTCCAGGTCTTTAGTTTACTCAAGTTAAGTAATAAGACCTGGTACTTAAGACACGCAAAATACAGCCCTAGTGGTTAAACTGAAGTGACATTGACTACATTTCAATTATCAAAGTATTCTGCACCACATGGACTTGCATCACCGCACCCACTTTGAGAAGACCTGACATATAGGGCTTTTATTTACGAGAAAAGAAACAACATAGACGACAATTATGCAACAATATAACTGGGGATTATCTCAGATAATACCTAGCTACCCAGCGTTTATGAAATAATGTGACAGGCATATCTACAGCACGTTATTAATAGTGGTGAAGACTAGTGAGGATTTAGGTGAACCTATCAGAGACTGTAGAAGACACTTCCTGATTTACTGTAGGTGAACCTGCAGAGACTGTAGAAGACACTTCCTGCCAGCCAGCACCAAAACACTGACCTTCACAGATCAATATGAAATATACTTTTTGAACTGCTAAGTGCTTTTTTGCTGCAATTGGCAACTTTTGTTCCCATTAAGTGGAACATAACGCTGACTGTGCATGTTTGCGTACGTGCGTGTGTGAGTGTGCATGTGCATGTGCATGTGCATGTGTATGTGTGTGTGTGTGTGTGTGTGTGTGTGTGTGTGTGTGTGTGTGTGTAATAGGCTGAAAGTAGCATTCCAGGGCTTCTTGGACACTCCAGAAATACTATGTAAGCTGTCTTGATATCGTCGCTGTCGGGCAGAAACCTCATATCTCCATTCCATATTCAAACTTTTTGTGTTTTTCCACCCCCGTAAATTAACGTCCTACTGTACTTGATCATAATACAGCGTCACATTCGCGCCACGTTTCGAACTTGCGGATTTGCTACTGTTGCAGTTTTTTTAATTTTCAATCCTGATAAGAAACAGGCTTTTTTGGGGGGATATATGAGGTTTCCACCCGACAGAGACGATGTCGGGTCAGACACCCGTGGTATGTTAGCACGCTAATGATGTTTGGTCGCTTTCAACATGTTCACACAGCCCTGTCCAAAAGAAGAAGAAAAACAAGAAAAAAAAAAACACCGAACCACAAACTAGCAGAATATTGTCTCCTTTAGTCTCTAATTAATGGGCAGCTGGGCCACATGTGGTCCAAAGAATGTATTGAATTGTATCGTAAAGATTTTCTTATTGCACAGCACAACCTCAGTATGATTGATATATGAACTAATTATAATTTAATTGCGTGGACTCAAATGCTTCATTTAATGTGTGTTGTCATGTGTTCTGTGTGTGTGTGTGTGTGTGTGTGTGTGTGTGTGTGTGTGTGTGTGTGTGTGTGTGTGTGCGTCTCCCCGCAAACGAACCCCTCTTTTTTCACTTGGCTTCCTTCTTTGGCTGATGTGCAACTTTGCCTATTATCATAAGCCACAGCATAGTTTTGGTTTTCATTAAGTCTAATGCAATAGCCCCCGGGGCAGCTTGACAGAGCATACGGCAGACATTCTTTTCCTCGCTGTCGACGCAGAAACCTCTTATCTCCATATTCTAACTTTGGGGTTTTTCTTTGCCCCCTAAATGAACGACGTCACACTCGAGGACCAAGCTCCAAAGCTTGTCCATCTGCTACTTTTGAACTAAAATCCCGAAAAGCAGTGATGGTACTGATCCTCATTATGTTTTACTTAACCCATTCTGACCTGAGATCAGATTCATACGAGGTTTCCACTGGACACACACTGGTCTGATTAACCCATTCTGACCTGAGATCAGATTCTAAAAATGTCAGTCGTTCTTCGAATTTTTCAAAAATAGCAGACCTACAAGCTCGTAGCGCGCCACTCGGTGGCGCGCTATGAGCTTGTAGATCTGCTATTTTTCAATAGCTAAAGCATAACATGATGCTAACACCAAAACGGGTTCCCGGTCAGAATGGGTTAAGTACAAGTATCAATACTGCAATGTAGAAATACTCTGTTACAAGTAAAAGTCTGGTGTTACAAATGTACTTGAGTATTGGCATAAAAATTTACTAATAATCATTATGTAGAATGTCCCATTTCATAAGTTTGAATTAAATGAAAATAGCAGATCTACAAGCCATAAGCGACGAGTTGTTGTGAGTAGGGATTAAGTGGTTAATGCATGTTTTGTAATAATAATCAAAATCTACAAAGTAACTACTAGTAACGAAGGTTTTCAAATAATTGTAGGAGTATAGCGTAGAAGTAAAAAATGGAAATACTCTGCTGTAAAGATACCTCACATTTGTACTGTAATTGAGTACATGCACTTAGTTACTTTCCACCACTGCTGGAAAGTAGAGTCATTCCGTTGTGGACATGTGAGGTTTCCACCACCTCGACAGAGAGGTTTTTACTACCTTCAAGGAGGCTGTAAAAACTCAGGTCTAAACACTGCAGACAGTGTGGTGTAAAAACATGACTAATTGGGGTGGTGTAGTTAGCTGGACGGCACTCACACCATCCATGAACTAGAACCCCTTTCATGGCTGCAAAAATAAAATATAGCACAGGGCTGAGGTCTGAGGCTTAATTAGAACAATATGGAGCTGCAGTGGAGCAGAACGTTGATTAGTCATTTGTTGTCTGAAGCTCTTTTAAATAAACCGGAGTGATCTGTGCTTGTTAAACATATCGTCGCTGCCGGGTGAAAACCTTGTATGTCCAGTAAAGAAAAGTTATTTAAAAAAAACATTTAAAAATAGTGAAAATAGTCGATCTACAACAAGGCTACAACTTGTAGATTGTTTATTTTCACTACTTTTGTGTGCAACACTCTTGCATGAGGAAGTAGGGCATTACTGTACGTAAAATAAACAAACATTTGAAACATAGAGATGTGAGGTTTCGGCCCGACAGGGACGATATGTAGGCTAGAGTAGACTAGAGGCTTGCATCCGTCCTCTTCCAGTCGCACACGTGGAGCCGTTTAAGTCTAATCGACCCACGTCTTCAATCTGACATTCTGTTTCCCTCATTTGTTTTACATTCTGCAATTTTAATATGGGAACCGGGACGCGGGAGATCGTGTGTGGCGGCTCGGGCTTTTGACGGAACGAGATAATAATGGTTGAGTTTGTTGGATTCGCTTTCATTTTAGTGCCGAAACTGAACTAGGGGGATTTTTTCCCCACAATTGAGTTGGGTATAGAGAACAGAAAGAGATAATTTAATATGAGGTATATTGTCTCTCATGTTGGGCTTGGCAATAGGAAAGTATATTGCAGCAAATACGCCCTGGCAAATTGGAAACATACAGTATTATAGTCAATGCTTCATTTCCTGGAGGCCCTGCGTCAGAGATAATAAGTGTCTCTGGGACGTGTGACATGTGGAGTATATAAGCATGGCTCTCTGGCATGCAGTGTTGTCTATTATATCGGTTCTGTATGCTAAGAAGATGCAATGCCTGATTTATACTTAGTTCAGCCGCCCGGTGCTGTCGCGTTACTCGCATACCGAAAATAGCAGATCTACAAGCTCACATTGCGTCGCAACGTGTTGTGCTTGTAGACCTGCTATTTTCAACATTAGACGTGGACGTCTAATGTTGAACCGAGCATTTAAATCTGGAATGAAAGGAGAATAATGGTGTTTGGAAATTGGGAATGACATGTTCCAACGACAGCCTTCTCCTCCTGGGATCGGGACGATGCAGAATGTTGACGAAATAACACCACTGTTTACTGTGTCAGTGAAAAATATGCTAAATCATCAACATTGTTTTGAATAGTAGGAAATATTTAGATGACAGAATGGGGGTTTTGTTTTGAAGAACCACGAGACAGCCACCGCAGGGGAGTGGAAGCTGGCAGCCACGTCTCTCTGCAACGCTCCCGGAAAGGACTAGCTATAAGCCAAAGTCTCCTCTTGACACACACTTCTGACGTCGTCTACATCATAGACGGGCTACTGGCGGACCGGGGGGACCGGCCCCCAACAGCACTTAATATCAGGATAACCATATACTATTGTGTTCGGCTGTTCCAATTCCATTACATGCACGTTTACACGGCTCGTTTTAAGTCCCTTGTATTAAATTGTAGTTTATTATGTCCAATGTATTCGTATTTAAGTTATTAAATGCATTCGAAATGTGATACACATGTTACACTGAATAAGCATTGTTGAAGCAGCACTAACTTATTTTTAATGAATAAAAACATTTTGTCCAATCTGCATGTTAATACAATATGACTTGTACAATTGGGGAGGCTGTATTTTGTCTCCCTGCTCTTCTTTTGAGACATTTAGATGCTGTCAAAGGTCATGTCAGGATCTGACACAGCATTTTGACCTGATGGTCAAAATTAAATTTATCCCCAGAGTAAGCAGGCAGGCTCTATTAGCTCACTGGTAAGAATTTCAGCACCGTTTAGAAGAGGAAGGTTACATAGTGCAGCTTTAATATAATTTTATTGTTACAAGTGTAACTATTAGGGATGATTTCAGTGACAGGGTTTGTATAGTGAGAGCTCATATGCAATGTAGCCTCCTCGGGATTGAGTGTGGAAATGTAGTGGGGCCTCGATCTCCATCATCAAAGTTTCCCACCCCTGGTCGAAAACGACTATAGGGAAGCATCTTTTAACAAACACAATGAAAAATAAATAATGAATTAAAAAGTATTGCATTTTAAAATTGATCCCACTAAAAGCATATATTAATTATAATGGCCACTACATTCAACAGCCATCTGCTTGTTTTTTATTTCTGCAATCACACTTACAACTATAGCAGTTAAAGAAAGCCAGCATTAACTAGCTGATTAACAAGAAAACACTCAATCCATCAGATCCACAGGTACAGTAGATGCAATAAGCAGTAAGTAACTAAGTACATTTATTTTCTTAAGTATTGCAGGCCTACTTAAGTACAACTTTGAGTAATTTGTACTTTACTTGAGTATTTCCAATACTTTCACTTCTACTACACTAGATCTCAGATCCAAATATTGTACTTTTACGCCACTACAAATATTTGAAGAAAATTACGCACACACACACACACACACACACACACACACACACACACACACACACACACACACACACACACACACACACACACACACACACACACACACACACACACACACACACACACACACACACACACACACAGCAGATGGGTGACCGAGAGGCAGGAAGAGGCCTCAGCAGGTGGTGTAAAGGTCTACACACAGATGGAGTATGTACTGTAGAGGCATGGTGGTAGTGGACCCCAACATGGACACTGGACCTCAATACTATGCTGGCATGCACACGACACACACACACACACACACACACAGGCATAAGCTTGGCACATATAGTATAGAGTCCATAACCTGCCCAGACACACACACACACACACACACACACACACGTGCACAGTTGCACACGCACACACACACACACACACACACACACACACACACACACACACACACACGTGTACATACACACACACACACACACACACACACACACACACACACGTATCACAGTTCCTCTCCTACGTTGATGCAGGTATGTACGCAGGAAGCATGAGGAGGTGAACTGATTGGAACCAGATGAATGGTCAGGATGCTTCCTCTCCTCTCCTCTCCTATACAGTTCTTGCTCCCCTATATTCTTCCACCTCCCAAAGACCTAAATTAAAACAATGTGGGCGACTCGGTGCCAAAACACATCTCGTCTAATGGAGAGCACCACAGTAGAACGAGAGAGAGAGAGAGAGAGAGAGAGAGAGAGAGAGAGAAAGAGAGAGAGAGAGAGAGAGAGAGAGAGAGAGAGAGAGAGAGAGAGAAAGAGAGAGAGAGAGAGAGAGAGAGAGAGAGAGAGAGAGAGAGGGAGAGAGAGAGAGAGAGATGTGGGAGGGGAAGGGTTTAGATATCGTAGCTGTTGGGCAGAAACCTCTTATCTACATATTCTAACTTTTTATTTTTTTTGTAAATGAACACCCTATTGATCATACTACAGCGTCACATCAAAGCATCAAGAGACAGTGTCAGATATGCAAGCTCGAAACGTTTTGAGATCTGCTACTTTTGCAATTTTCGAATCCTGATACGTTTTGGACAATGAGGTTTCTACCTGACCGAGACGATATGCAGGGATTACATATTTTTTGGTATTACTGTAGATTGTATAAGACTATCGATTTACCAGGCAAATCACGATGCTGTGTAAAATAAGATCAAATATTTTCCATGACGACAAACCACAAAAAAAAAAAAAAAAAAAAAACAGGCACACTGTAGAATAGGCGTAAGGCGAAAATAATGAAGAACTAATCTTTTCATGGCAGCCGAGGTTCCCCATAACTGTCTTTTCAGCTCCCTCATTGCCTCCCTCCCATACTGCGCTGATTAAAATGCATACCTTATCTACTTTATTTATACATTTGGCAATAGGGGAGGGGATTCACTGGAGCACTCAGGACATTATAGCACTTGGAATGTAATCAATGCGTCAGCCCTTTTAGCTGGGGACAACACTCACGGTCCAAAATAAATTGATTTTCTTTCAGCACCAGGAAGTAAAAATCTCATCTCTTGACTAAGTGGCTGCTATCTGTCAGTAGCACTTAAGGGAAGAGAATTGTGTGTACTGTGCCAAGAAGATGGACAATTTTTTTTTGTAAAAACTTAAATAAACATGACCTTTAGTAACGTGATTTTTCAAAAAGGTGTACAGAAAGTGTTGAAATTATGTTTTCATCTGGCCACATGCGGCCACCAGTTCATTAAGTATCATGTTTTTCACGTTAGCACCACCCACCTGAACTTAAGCCTTAAGTACAACTGCTGTTGTTGCGACTGAAGGTCGCAGTTAACTATGGAATCGTGCAATTCCTGAGCGTCGTGCAAAATCCCCATACATGAGAAAGCCCCCATATAATGGTGCCCAGGTCTCGGGACACTATGACATCTGATGTCATAGTAAATGCGATCTGCTGTCGCAATTAAGCCCATATGGAATGGGCTTAATGTCAGAACCTGTTCTGACATTCCATATGTTGATCCTTCCACAATCCACATCCATCCTTCCTCTTCGATGTCCATTCAAACTCTAGACGGGCCTGCCCCAAAGTTATTAGTGCAGCCGCGCCTGGCAGCCGGATCTCCATATATGGAGCTGACCTGTTCTGACATTCCATATGTTGATCTGACCTCATTAAAGCCTGTACACTCAAGACACGCTCCTTACAGTATATGGCCAGTACAGAATTAATTCCATTTGATCTGACCCCCCATGCCAAAGAGCCAGCACTCGCCCAGCAGTCTGCCGTCAACGAGGCGGATGCATGCATGCGACCTCGCCCTTTTGGGTGACGTCGCTTCTCGCCCTCAGGGCGTCTTACTGGTATGATAATGGGGGAGGGGTTAGGGTTATGATGTCACATAATGTGGGTTATTTCAATTGGGCCTTTTGAATAAAAGGCTTTCAGCTTTCAGGAAGAAATCAAAAATACACAGGGAAGACAATATGCATTTTCTTATTGAAATATTTCAATATTCTAACCACACCTGGGGGTCTATTAGAGTAATGTTAAAGTCCACTCCATCTTTAAGTAATACAGCTCTCACTGTGTACTGTACCTATCAAATGAGAAAATAAATCTGGTCTCTGTCTCGATTCAGACTCGATAACCTCTCTCACTCATTCGGTCTTGACTCTGACTCGCATGCAAAGTCTAAAATATGTAGCACACATCTATAGCACATTATGTAACATTCTTTAGTGTATACTTATAGTTTCATTGTACAGATGTTCTACTGTTAGACGGATGTTAGGTTCTTAGTCCACTTATGATCCTAGATGACTATTTATATGCATTTGATGTATTACCCTGCATTAAGAGCGTCTGCAAAATGCGTAAAAATCTAAATTGATGGGGTTGATCCACTTTGGTGCAAGGAGAGGAGAGGAGAGGAGAGGAGAGGAGACCTCCCGGCTGGATTGTTCACAGGACTTACTGCAGCACATTCATGCTCCCTGAAGGATGCACACTAACCATTAGTGACCTTTAGCACCCACGCCTCGGGTCAAAATGTCAACTTTGCACTGCGCAGTATGTATCATAATCTAATATGGCAGGCTGCATGGTGGTGGTGAACCCCTGCTGGTTGTAGTGACCTGGTGGCTG
This sequence comes from Protomyctophum bolini, assembly GCF_963924005.1. NCBI lineage: Eukaryota > Metazoa > Chordata > Actinopteri > Myctophiformes > Myctophidae > Protomyctophum > Protomyctophum bolini. The sequence goes on along the minus strand of NC_137874.1, from coordinate 18,299,300 downwards.
CCTGTCCTCTAGCGCTGTACCCTTGGAGCCCATTTCCACTTGGGTGTAAAGAGCCTCTGGGGCCTCTAGGGAGCATAGTTGTGTCTTATGTGTTGAGTGACTAGCATGTGGAGTGAGTGTGTGTGTGTGTGTGTGTGTGTGTGTGTGTGTGTGTGTGTGTGTGTGTGTGTGTGTGTGTGTGTGTGTGTGTGTGTGTGTGTGTGTGTGTGTGTGTGGGGGGGGGTGCCTAGATGAAATTAAAGTGACAATATAAGGACTCTTAATACATACATCAACAACCTATAATTATAAAAACTGGTCAAGCATTTTCAAATAATAATAAGAAGGAGGTGCTTGTCAACCCCACAGTTCAAATATGATTTGTTTGTGGGGTCGCAGCCTGAAAAGGTTGAGAACCGCTGTGCTAGGCCAGGGGATAGTACTGTTCATGACTAACCAATGAGGATGTTCTGCCTTCTACTTGAATGATGTGGGTTGACAGTTGATGTCATTTAACCAAATAGCAGTTGCGATGATGTGCGTTAACTGACACACAGTTGTGTAAAAGTGTGTTGTTGTTGTTTTTATAGCTCTGTTTAACCACAGTGCGTTACCACATACATTGAGGAAACCAATGCAAGGCACCGGCTTGCTCATTTGAAGCCAGGGAGAGCCTCGGACCAAACTAGGAAACTTCCCGATTACTAAGCCACTCTACCTACTGAGCCCAGCTGGCCTGCATGGAGTCAACCAGTGACTAGTCAACTATATCTACCTACTGAGCCCAGCTGGCCTGCATGGAGTCAACCAGTCACTAGTCAACTATATCTACCTACTGAGCCCAGCTGGCCTGCATGGAGTCAACCAGTCACCACTAGTCAACTATATCTACCTCCTGAGCCCAGCTGGCCTGCATGGAGTCAACCAGTGACTAGTCAACTATATCTACCTCCTGAGCCCAGCTAGCCTGCATGGAGTCAACCAGTGACTAGTCAACTATATCTACCTCCTGAGCCCAGCTGGCCTGCATGGAGTCAACCAGTGACTAGTCAACTATATCTACCTCCTGAGCCCAGCTGGCCTGCATGGAGTCAACCAGTGACTAGTCAACTATATCTACCTCCTGAGCCCAGCTAGCCTGCATGGAGTCAACCAGTGACTAGTCAACTATATCTACCTCCTGAGCCCAGCTGGCCTGCATGGAGTCAACCAGTGACTAATCAACTATATCTACCTCCTGAGCCCAGCTGGCCTGCATGGAGTCAACCAGTGACTAGTCAACTATATCTACCTCCTGAGCCCAGCTGGCCTGCATGGAGTCAACCAGTGACTAATCAACTATATCGAGGTAACCTCTAGACCTACTGTACATGTACTACTTTTACACTTTAGTAAATAAACAGATACCAGAGTTTATTATCCCATGGGGGAAATGCAGTAGCTCCGGAGATGTACTTGAGTATTGGCATCAAGATGTACTTGAAGTAGGGAATTCTGAAGTACGAAAGTAGAAAATACTCAATGTGCAGAATTCCCAATTTCAAGGTTTCAAATGTATAAAAGTATTTTGAAAATTGCAGATCTACAAGCACACAATGCATTGCGACGCATTGTGAGCTTGTAGATCTGCAAAGTGATTCATGTTTTGTAATAATAATCAAAGTAACTAAATACAGTTTTCAAATAAATGGAGTGTAGTAAAAGTACAATATTTGCCTCTGATATGTCGTGGAGTAGAAGTAAAAGTACTGGAAATTAGAAATACTCAAGTAAAGTACAAATACCTACAAATTGTACTTAAGTACATATACGTAAGTAAATGTACTTAGTTACTTTACACCACTGTGTCCTGCACTACACAGTGTGGCCGTGTCCCATCAGGCACTGCACAGGAAAAGCAACAACGCAGGTTAACAAAAAAGGAGACAACCGCAAACAGCTCATACGTTTTACAGCTTATACGATCTTTAGACGTGACCTGGAGCATGTCAGCCTGAATAAGGAGCAATGAATCCCAGAGCGGGGGGGGGGGGGGGGGGAATAAATGACGGAGGTCGGCCGAGGGTGCGCCATTTGTCAGCCTGATAAGGTGGGCTTTGACGGGTGTGTGCAGGCAACAGGTTCAAAGGTCATCTGCTGTCACAGCATGCCACCCAGCCATGCGGTATAGATGAAGGGAGCAGTGTTGCCCGATTTTGCGAGATAAATAAGCAACCAGGTTCCTGATAGGCCACATGAGAACTTAAAACCTAATGCATTGGCTATTTGAAAATAGACTACAAGCTCACATCGCAATTGCTATGCTATTTTTACAGAAAAACAAGCCCTGCTTATAATAAGCAGACATGGCAACACATGGGAGAGAGTCATGGCCCGAGTTCTCTGAGATTATGGTCGTACAGCACTTAGTTCTCAAACATTTTCATGTCAAGGACCCCCAAAGTAATGACGTATTTTGACACTGACTTCCCCATCTGAAAAGATATAGTGCCAGGGACCGACACCCATAAAGAAGATTTGTGTTAATAATACAAAAAATATTATTACATACATTTTACAGTTGACCACCCTGAACCAAGGACCCCTGGGGGTCCCCAGACCCCACTCTGGGTGAGTAGCAAATCACCTGCTATACTCACCTAAAACTGAATGAATGAGTCTTTAGAGGAGAGCGTTGGACCTCTCAGAAACAGACTTAACACAGAGTGACATGTGTACACACATAGGAAAACTGCACTAATTAACCCATTAAGACCTGAGGCCCATTCTACAACACGCCTTCTAAAGCAGCAGCTCATATTATAGCCCCATATGGGACTTCAGTCCCTAGACTCATACTGTAGCTCCAAGATGAAGTCCCATGCACCGTCTTAGGCTTCCACCGTGTTTCAGAACCGCCGCAATGTTTTCCACTGCAGTAAACTTAATCCACTCCCACACTCCACTCCCAGCTGCTAAACACATACCCACGACTCGGCACGAGCACTAGTCACTGGTTTGTGTCTAGCACGCTGTGAGGTCACACCGGCCGGGGGCCAAACACAAACACAATAGCCCTGGAATGGTCAGATGGCCACCAGAGATGATGGCTAATGAGCTGACATGAGCGCTCAGTCAGTCAGTCTCTCCCGAAACAGCTTGTACAGCTTGATCTGCTATACTTTTGATATTTTGGGGAATTCGAATCCTACGAAGTACCCGTTTTTGAACACGCGACCGAGATGAATAGTAAGTCAGGGCTAATATAGCCTGTGGGAATACCCCCCATTGCACTGCACCTGATGGCAGCTAATTGTCACACACTGTCAAACAACCAGAATAGCTACTGGATAGTGGAGTGTTGGTTTTAACACAAAATATTCTATGCAGGCTATGATATGGGGTTATCCATCCATCTATCCGTCTGTCTGTCTGTCTGTCTGTCTGTCTGTCCATCCGTCAGTACTACAGCAGCAGTACAGTAGCTATAAGGGTTTCTTTCTGTGTCTGCAATAATAACTCTGAAATATTGACAAAAAAGTCAGTGAGTTCAAAATGAGTAAAGTCACGACAACCTTCATTTTTATGCTGCACTTTATAAGGGAGATTTATTTACAAACATGCCCATGGCAGATCTCCCCTACTGGGCATAGCCCTGTGTGTGTGTGTGTGTGTGTGTGTGTGTGTGTGTGTGTGTGTGTGTGTGTGTGTGTGTGTGTGTGTGTGTGTGTGTGTGTGTGTGTGTGTTTGAGCGTGTATGTGTGTGTGTGTGTGTGTGTGTGTGTGTGTGTGTGTGCGTGTGTGTATAATGGAATGAGTGCAGTGAAATGAACGGCACTATTAGTATGCCAGTAGAGTAGTATATCACACACACACACACACACACACACACACACACACACACACACACACACACACACACACACACACACACACACACACACACACACACACACACACACACACACACACACACACACACACACACACACACACACACACACACACACACACACACACACACACACACACACACACACACGCACACACACACACACACACACCTCATAAGTGGTTGTCATATTATTACATCACTTATGAATAATGTGTTCTTTATGACCTGCTTCACACATGAGCTATATTGTATGGATTTTCTTTACAAACATTTAGAATGGTAGTTCTCAAATGCTTGAAATCCCAACCACCAGGGTGCTATGCATCAGGGCCAGCGGTTCCACGTCCAGGGTGCTATGCATCAGGGCCAGCGGTTCTCAAACCATTTCACGCCAAGGACCCCGAAATTGGTATGTATTCTGCGACAGACCCCTGGCCCCATCTGAAAATGTTCCTGCCAGGGATCGCCGGAAGAGATGATTTATGTCAAAATGATTCAAAAATGTGTTTTTCAATATATAAAAAAAAATAGCACTATATGCTATATTTTTCAATGGCCAACATATTTGGTTAAAGTGGTTAAAATGATTGTGATGCTGATAACTACTTTTGCTGGCCTGGGGACCCCCCTGGACCACCCACTCATGTCCTTGACCATGAGTGGGTTCCAAATTGGTTCCATTTGTACAGTTCCATTTGTAAAGTTATGGGGGTCATTGGAATTATAAACTTTGAGAACCACTCTAAATGGAACAGAGCCGTAATTATCGGTAACACCATGTGAAGGAAGTCGGAAGAGGCCAGAAGTAGGAATAAGAGTTATTTCCAAAATGGCGTACGTGCGTGCATAGAGCCTATTGGCTTCTAACTATCAATAATTCTGCTGCATGGGGACCGCCTTGAAGCCACATCAAGGACCCCACTTTGACAACCACTGCATGGATCCAATTCCATCCTTGATAAAGGACGTGGGATATATTGTATATCAGCCTCAAGCAGTGAGCAATAGATCTCAGTCTCGGATCCATATTGAGTGGAAGTCTGAACAAGTCTGTATCTGAGTTTTAAACAAGAGTGAGTATCCATTGCAGTCGAATACATGCAGGTCAATTTTTTTGTTGAATGAACAGCAGCACTGAGGGTTTGACTGTGTCCGGCCGCTTCCTGAGGTTTTGTGTTACAGTGTCTGTTTGGTTGTATTGCATGACATTTGAGAAAGACACTTCTCATTCGACACTGCGGTTACAGCGTTGGCGTGATGGTGTCTTCTCTCCAGCTGCTGCTATAGTTGGGCACTGCAGGGTATTGGTCGGGCTACAGTTAATCTAACTATATAGGCGCTTTAATTGATAATAAAACATATGATGAAAGTAACAATTTGAACTGGCAATTGGTTTCGTCAAAATGTTTCAAAATAATAAAACAAGGCTTAAGTGGTGTACTACTTCTAACATACTTCAAGGTTATTTGAGTACTCAAAAAGCAACCAATAGAATCATTGCAAAGAAAGTTGTAATTTCAATGCCATGTTATGCAACTTGGATTTGTGCGTGCGTGAGTGTCGGGCAGACTTGGGAGAACTCGGAGGAAGTGCCAGAGACTGACGGAGGGAGGGAGACGTCTCCCCGTGGCACCATGTTGCCGCGCGCGGTGACCCCTGTGGATGACCTACATATCTCCACCTTAATGCTGCTCTTATCTCCCACTGCTCTGCCTCCTCCCTGGCCTAGCATGGCATGCCGCCCTGTATTCCCCTGCTCCCTGCTCCACTTCTCAACTCTCTCCTTCCTTCCCTCCTTCCTTCCTTCCCGTACATTTCTTCGCCCCTCTCCATTACATTGGCCTTCATCTCCATTCATTTAGGCCAGCGATGCTGCTCAACCTTCTGAATTTCGAAAGGACCCTCTGGTTGGTATGCATTGTTAGACCACGACGGACCCAGTGTTGATTTTGACGACAAGTTCTGGTTTCGTTTTAGTCGTAGTCGTTTTGAGTAAAATTCCATTTAGTTTTAGTCATATTGCAGTCTTCTGACATGTTTTAGTCGACTAAATACCATAATATTTTAGTCAACCAAATCAACTGTAGATTTAGTTTAAATGTATTTTAGACGACCGTGATGGTGCTGAAATGCCTGATTGTGCCTGAAAATAACAGATCTAGTGGTGGGGCCCCCGGACTCGGGGCCCAACACGTTGCTGCGCGACCTGAGACACCCGAAATGCAACTATTGGCTTTATAGTGGTAGGGAAAGCCAGCAGCAATGAGCCAGGAACGGAGGCTTGTCCAAAATTGACAGTGTTATTTAGAGGGGACGTCCACTCCACACCAAGAATGACAACTATAAACTTGATCTGTGAACATAATGGATAATGTTCTGTTCTATGTTCTGTGGTGTTGTGTGGGCGTTAGTGGAGTTGGGTTATTTTATATATATATATATGGATGCCAGGGTATAGTTATAATTATGGTTGTTGGTGTGGACAGTCCTTTAGAGTGCCAGGAGCTCAACGACCCTGGAACAGTGCCTTGCCCAAGGGCACTCTGACAGTGATGAACGCCTAGGAGGTCACATAGATCAAACCTGTAGTGCTGCCACTGCAGAGCAGCCTGAGTCATTCAGTTACAAATAAAAGACCTACAGTATAATTCAACATGGTACTTTACTAAAAGCACAAGAGTATACTGGCATCAAAATATCATTGTCGTCGGTTAGAAACCTTAACTCCGTATTTAGATTGTTTTTGTTGTTGTGGGGTTTCCTGTATTAATGTCCTACTGATCACACTACAGCATCACACTACAGCATCAAAAGGTTGGAGCTTGTAGATCTGCCACATATGAGCTACAGTAGGCTTTTGAATTTGAATCCTGAAAAGTAACAGTTTTGAACATTATGAGGTTTCCACCTGACAGAAAAATATACTTTAAATATCAAAGTAAAAGTACTGAAATCTTCCAACATCTGTCAAACTTTTGTCGAAAATAGGGCTTATTTGGTAAATGTGTGCTTTGTATAAAAATCTCAATCTACAAAGTAACTTGGAACTAGTACGAACTAGCAGGCGTGCATGCGTGCGTTTCCCCACTGGAGATGACCCGGCTAAGGTCTTGCTTCAGTACTCCAGAACACACTTTGTTAATTAACTCTATTAACTCCAGTGCTCTCTTAGATGTGCTTGGTTTGAAACGTGCTCTGAGCTTTAACTCTGTGTAATGTCGCATTATACGTTGCTGTTGATTGGAAACCTCTCTAAGAAAAGTCTAAGACTCCGGAATAAAATCAAGAAAAACTGTGGAAATAGAAAAGGGGTGTGTGGAGCCATATTGAAGAGGTGGGTCTTCAGAGCGTTTTTCGAAGGTTTGGAACTTTAGATGGTTGGGGTGGGGGGTGGGGGTAGCCTCGCATAGCAATACTAATATCACTAATATAACTTTAGATGGTTGGGGTGGGGGGTGGGGGTAGCCTCGCATAGCAATACTAATATCACTAATATAACTTTAGATGGTTGGGGTGGGGGGTGGGGGTAGCCTCGCATAGCAATACTAATATCACTAATATAACTTTAGATGGTTGGGGTGGGGGGTGGGGGTAGCCTCGCATAGCAATACTAATATCACTAATATAACTTTAGATGGTTGGGGTGGGGGGTGGGGGTAGCCTCGCATAGCAATACTAATATCACTAATATAACTTTAGATGGTTGGGGTGGGGGGTGGGGGTAGCCTCGCATAGCAATACTAATATCACTGCGTGGATATTAGTCTCGTCCCTCTCGGTGTTCGATTTCTTTGCGCAATGTCCTGCCCCATATTTGAATACTAGTCCTCACACAATACTTTTCATTGGTTAAATATTTATAAAACCCACAGCTTGTCCAGTTAGCGACATTGTTGTATGAGAACGTATTTTATGGAACAACATTAACCCATTAATACAGGGAAAGCATCATATACAAGCAACATATACATTTTTCAGAAGCAGTTTTTGAAAAACAGTATTTGAAAACTTTTTTAACAAATCTTCTGGGGTTCCCTGGCACAGAACATTTTCAGATGGAGGTCCATGGAGAAATACATATTAATGTGGAGGTCCTTGGCACCAAAAATGTAGAACTACTACTTTCAACTGAGTTGAAATAATATGGAAATCGAGGGACGACAAAACCACATGAACAGTTAAAACGAGAACCGCATTTTTCATGCTTTAATAGATCAGAACTTTCACGACACATGCTGTGTCACACACACACACACACACACACACACACACACACACACACACACACACACACACACACACACACACACACACACACACAGTCCGTTTATTGTGTCTGCATTGGAATAAATTTGCATGCCAATATTCTTCTGCAAAACAGCATCAAGGCAATTAATCTATCTCTAGTTTTTTGACACATTTGCATAACATCAAAACTGAAATGCATGGTTATACAAAATATAACCCTCCCACTCAACACTCACCCACACAGACATATGCGCGTACACACACACACACACACACACACACACACACACACACACACACACACACACACACACACACACACACACACACACACACACACACACACACAGACGGCAGAGGGAGAATGCTGTCAAAAAAGTTGTGCTGTCACCAGGAAAAGCCAAGTCTCGTCTCAGAGCCGGAGGGGTTTGGCCATTAAAATGTAACACAACAACAGAGAGACGGAGGGACAGCGGGGGGTGTTAGGGGACAGACAGCTGACATCCAGGAGACAGCCTTTACCACTCAGCCAAGAGGACACAGCGCTGCGCGCACACACACACACACACACACACACGATTATCTTCTTCCATTATTCTATCGTATTACTCTTATCCTCTTATCTTCATATTCTAACTTTTTTGTTTGAATATTTTTCGCCTAATTCATCGTACTACGGTGTCACGCGAAAGCATCAACAGTAGCAGATCCACGAGCTCAAAATGCGGAATGATCCAAAGAAAATGCCTGAAACACTTTTTGTATTAATAATTAATGTTCATTACAACTTCCTTCCAAGTATTGAAGCACCATGCAGTTGTATTTTCATCTTTGCTTTAAAATGACCCTGAATCAGTCTTCCTCACTACCGTCAGCGTCACATTTCATCATTGTGTGTGATGTGCGTCATGTCAAGCCATCAGTCAGCGGAGATGGCCTTGTCCTGCCTTTGCCGTGACCTCTTTGACAGGGGCCAGAGCCTTCGCGTGACAAGACAGTGACAAGGCTGTGACTAACTCTGTGGCACCGATGGGCAGGGGTGGAAAGAAACTATAAGTACATTTTATTTACTCAAGCACTGTACTGCCCTACAAAGCCAGAGTGCAGTAACTATGCGCTCAAGGTGAAACTGAGATAATTGGCTTTAAAGTTTTTTCAACTGGCCAACCAAATGGATATATTTTGACCAAAAATGTATTTACTGCACTCTGGCTTTGTAGGGCAGTGTACTTGACTAAAATGTTGAGGTATTTATTTTTTACTGTATTGGAGTATCTACAGTACAAGCTCACAAATGCTGCTGACATTACAGTACCTCGCAGTCACAGTTTTTAGTATAACACACGGATGTCATGTTATCAACAGCTAATTCTGCTACACGACAACAACACTGGACTATCACAAACGCAACACCACGTAACAGGTAATCGTTTAATCCCGTCATCACACAACAACACGGCCACAACAACATGTGCCTCTACACACAAAACAACATCACTGGACTATCGCAAACGTGACACCATGTAATTGGTAATTGTTTAATTCTGTGGTTCTATTTCCTTTACTCGTAAATAAATTGCGTGTGTGTGTGTGTGTGTGCGCGCGCACGCGTGTGTCTACGATATGCAGGCCTCAGCAACTAGATGTGAGGTCCGCGACAGCAGCCTGAACCTGTATTTTAAGTACATTTTGATACCAATACTTTTGTATATTTTTTGGTATATTTTACTCGTAACAGAGTAGTTCTACATTGCAGTATTGATACTTTTACTGAAGTAAAACATGCGAGTACTTTTTCCACAACTGATGATGATGATCATGACAATGTCAGTCTGTCTACAGTGACAATGTTGCTGACGAGTCACTGCTGTCCTCATTAAAAACCCCGGCATTCTGAACAGGCCTCACAGCTGGCTCCACACTGCGGCTTTCCATCCTAATCACATACAGTAATTAGCGATTAGAACTGATCGATTGATCACAACTAGAGGTCAAGGGGACGTGAAAGCGAAATCCGCTGGACTTTTTCTTTTCCTTTTTTTTCCTGAAGGTTTAAAAATGTCCCTCGTAATCGTTTCTCCTCGGTATGCAAAACGAGGCCTTTGAGGTCTGTGTTTTTTGCATTTGTTGTGTGTTTCGCACTGGTGTCTGTGGAATATATACTGTACATACAGTACATTTTACAATTATTATTTGTATATTTTAGAGCAAATTTTAAATACAGGACATTACCGGGAATATTGTATGTTGTGCAACTGAACAACTGTTACGCCTATTTGTGATATACTGTAGAATAGATGTTTGTATACATGTGCAAATATGATAGGGGTGCAATCATTAATTGATTAGAGGGGAAAATAAATTGATTGTGGACGACACTGTGTAAAGTGGCTTATCAGACTAATCAATGTGGTCGATTCTCCGATTATAAGGATGCAATTGTCTCTGTAGGGTGGAGAGTCGGAGACCTTATGTAGCAGAGTGGCTCACAACCTCATCCTGATGGCCTAAAAAGTCTGATATCTCCCCCGAATCATATAGGGAGATCCCTTTGCCTTAGTGGTTAAGATGTCGCGGGAGGTCTGGGTTCGATTCCAGGGTGTCACACTTATGTCACTTTTTGAGAATTAAAATTCAAAAACAGAAAAAGTAGCAGATCTACAAGCTCAAAGTAGGGAATTAATTCATAAAAAGAAACCCACAAACAGTTTGAATGTGGAGATAAGAGGTTTCTGCCCGACAGCAACGATATGCACACTCTTGAGTTAAACTGCCACTCCGAACAGCTCCCACAGCACCGCTAGCTGTCATGGCATGAAATTAGCACCAGACCCGGGTCCTGATATCATGAGTGAGTCTACCTGAGGAAGAGGATGAGGAGGAGGAGGGTGTTCTGTTGTTGGAGGAAGTCGTGCCTCTGTGTCAGGATGAATAATGTTAATGTGGGGTGAACCCCACCAAGCACCCCGGGGCTCCTCTGACATTGACGTAGCGGGTGGTAGCGTGTTCGCGAGGAGTTTGACATGCAGAAGAACAGACGTGACGAGACTCCCTCATCTCAGAGAAGCGCCATCCTAATGATGCGAGCCTCGTCGGTGCCACTGGCGCAGCCGTCACCACGTTTCACCCACTAGTTCCAAGGTTTATTACCATAATGAGGCTTCAGAGGTATTATGATGTCTCTAATAGCGCCAATGAGTTAGACTGGGCACGTGGAATGACCCAATGGCTTTAACCCATCAACACATTAACGGCCAGGTATCCATAATTCATTATTCCGCCACTGCCAGTGTTTTTCAGTGAAGACTGAAGACCCACATTTTTAAGGCTCACCGGGACCTGAGACGTGACCAGAACGCCGTGTTGTGACGGACGATCGTCTTTTCTTTCACCCGTAAAATATAAATTTTTTTAACCGCAATATGTTTTGTAAAAGGAACCCCCAGAAGATGAATTTTTCAACTTTCAAATGTTTTTCAAACACTTTCAAAGAATTTTTCAATGATGTTCAAAAATAGCAGTGGTACAAGCTGGCAGCAAGCTTGTCACAAACTGATGCACTGTGAGCTTGTACAGCTGTACTGATATATATATATATATATATATATATATATATATATATATATATATTTTTTTAAGTTTAAACCACTGTTCCTAATAGTTTTCTGAAAAATGTATGTTGCTAGCTAAAATCTAAAATGACACAGGTGCTTTCACGGTTTTAATAGGTTAAACGATGCCCTCTGAATGCTTCCTCTCTCTGCCGCCCGCTCCTTTCCCAACACGGATCACGTTCATCGTCCTTTTGCACGTTGAGTAATGTGACAAACGGAGCACGTGGCTGCCATAGTGCACTTTTTCTTTTCCGGGAGAACGGATGCACCCTAACTATTTTCAGATCAAAGGGAAGAGAATTCAAAGGAGAGAGCAGTGAGTAAAAAACTCGCTATTCCCCCGACAAAGGCGGGAAATTGGGAACCCGCCACTCTCTTTCATTTAGACATAATTGAGCACACAGACGAGGACAATAGCGAGAATTAGGCAGAAATCCCATCTCGACGCCGAAGTTTTTATGTGTTGAACAGGACTGAGCGAGATCAATGGACAGAAAGAGGGAGCAATGCTTAATTTATACGGTGCCATAAGACGGTGTCGGCCGACGAAAATAGCAGGTCTACAAGCTCACATCGCATTGCGCTGCGGAGAGTTGTGAGCTTATAGATCTGACCGTTCTCATAAAGCCTCGTTTGGCCCGTTATTATTTTCAGCGACACATTTTTGGGACAACAATGTCACAACCATCTGGCCTGGAGATTAGCTTGAGCACCAACGGGGTTTTGGAAAAGGATTTGCTTTCATTTGCAATGAAAAGCCAGGACTAAATAACTTTAGTTCACATTTTTTGGGACACGATTTTTATAATCGGTTCAAAAGAGAAAGAGAGAGAGAGAGAGAGAGAGAGAGAGAGAGAGAGAGAGAGATTTTCAAGACTTCTTTATTCAATCTTTTTTCAGTACATGATAAATATGACAGTCAGAAGATTAGAGCCACAGGGTGCCTATAAATTATTAGAGATTTAAAAACAACTTTCTTTTCTTTTTTTGAGAGGGTGAGCGAGAGAAAGAGGGTGAGAGAGAGAGAGAGAGAGAAAGAGAGGAGAGAGGGTGAGAGAGAGAGAGAGAGAGAGAGAGAGAGGAAATAGGCTACAGTAGTAGTGTTTTTGTTTTGTGTTTGTTTTTTGTCTCCTGGCAAAATACAAAGGTATTTTAGTTTTTGTCTGTATTGTACTGTTGCTCCCCTTCCCCTTTCCCCAAGAGGACCACAACGGAAACAAGCCTAACGGCTTTCTTGTGACTCTATCCTTTTGAAATGTATTTTTCAATAAAGTAATCAATCAATCAAAAAAACATATTATGTCATGGTTGTGTGTTTGTTTGTGTGTGTGTACAATGTGAGTTTGTGTGGTAAATTAAATGGTGCATTAATATAACGCCTTTGTTCAAAACCTTCAACCGATCCTGGGCGCTATACTCTCCCTCTGCCAACCTGGGGAGAGCCTCGAACTGAGCTCACGCTCCCTGTCATGGTGATAAGGCTTCTTATCACCATGACAGGGAGGACTGTATGGAACACGTTATTTCAACCAGTTCCTTTCCCATCCATCAGGCGCCACAGCCAGGACCCCAGAGCAGCTGGGAAACTGTGAAGCCGCCCTGCCCTACTGGCCAAAGCTGGAACTGCAGGTTGGCAAAATATATGTACAAGCAAAAGAGCGGGGGTTTAACACAGAGCGCTCGTTCATGAATCGATTCAGGTGCATTCATGGAGGTTAGTTAGAACGTTCAATGCCAGCGAGCAACTTCCATTGAAATTATATAGGCCTCGGCTGACCAGGGGAAGGCAGTACAGAGACCAGGATTACTGCATGATTCTGTGAGGGGACACGGGGAGAACATGCAAACTCCAGACAGGACTCCAAGGTGCTTTATAATTACATCCACATTCCCCACACACGCATTATCGGCAGAGGGAACCAGTGCAAGGCACCAGCCTGCTCACTGGGAGCAGTGTGGGTGGGGCTCAGGAGGTCAAGTGTCTGTCTTGGAATGTGGAGTTTCCCGGTTCAATCCTCAGCTTCTCCTGGCTGACAGTGTGTCAAAGTGACCTTGAGAGAGGGCGCTTGAGTGGTGCAGTGCTAAAGTGCCTGCTCACAACCGTGGAGGTTGTTGGTTCAAATCCGAATCCAGGGGATGTGTCGTTGCGTGTAATCCTACTGGGCTGGGGGGCAGCATCTGTCAGCCCACCCAGTGTTGGGTGGGAGGAGTATGACGAGGGCTCTATACGTCCTCCCGGTGGGGGCTCCTCACTGGCAGACCGTGAGTCAGTAGGATACAACAGCAGTGACAACACATACATGTTTGTGGGGAGGAATCAACTGGCATAATGACTACAATGGGGAGAAAAAAATGAAGAAAGAAAATAACGTGACCTTGAGCAAGACACTGACTGAACCCCTAACTATAGGAGGTTGGTGCATTGCATACAGTGAAGTTGCCTCCAACGTAAGGGTGTGTGTGTGTGTGTGTGTGTGTGTGTGTGTGTGTGTGTGTGTGTGTGTGTGTGTGTGTGTGTGTGCACACGTGCGACTGTGTGAAATCTGTGAATGGATAATGTAGGGGAGAAAGGCACTATAAAAATTCACCATTGATTGCCATTCTGCTGCTGCCGGTTGCCTTAATATTACTTAACTGTACAACAAAAATCACACCTGTGTGAACTGAGTGGTGCAACTTCCCCCCCCCCCCCCCTCTCTCTCTCTCTCAGTGCAGCACTCTCTCTCTCTCTCTGTTTCTGGCACAACAGCGCCCCTACTGGTACTCCTCATACTGGTGCTCATTAACCAACACATAGGTAGTCACATAGGTGAACCAACACATAGGTAGTCACATAGGGGAACACGGACATTGCTGTTCCTTGGAGTGGTTGCACCACTTAAAGGGCACATTGCCAAAAGGGCAGGGGGTGCTCTAGCACTCCCTAGTGTCTATCTGTGCACACCACTGACTGTTAAGAATGTGACTGTCTTATTCATTTCTCCCCGTAGCCAACCAAAACCAAAAAAAATGCCTGGGTACCGATCATCCTCTCCTCTCCTCTCATCTTCTATTCCCCTCACCTCCTTCCCCTCTGCTCTGCTAAACCCTCCCATCCCCTCCCTTCTCTCTCTCTCTCTCTCTCTCTCTGTCTCCGAGGTGAGTTATAGGCTCATGAATTGCTCCGTTTCCAAGTCTCAGCATTTCTTACTTGGCCCGCTGACCCGCCTTTATTACCTCCAGTCCCAGTCAGTAAATTTGATCAGCCACATCTCGCTGATGCTTGATTCATTTCATACCTCTCGCAAATATCAATCCAAAGGCCTTCGATAATTCAATTTATTTTCTTTAAAGAAAATAAAGAAAATTGACAAAGAGAAGATGTATTAGCAAAAAAAACAAACAAACAGAATTCAATAGCCTTTCTGCCTGTTTGATTGCTCTCTCTCTCTCTCTCCCCTTATATCTCCTGGCAGGACTTGACACAGAACAAGCAAGGCAGTCACACATGGTGCTGCAATGCAGTCTGGGACAGAGGGACAAGGACAGTGGCCTAACGCAACCAAGTACATTTACTCAAGCACTGCACTTAAGTACAATGTTGAGGTACTTTTACTTTACTAGAGTATTTCCAATTGTCAGTACTTTTACTTCTACGCCATTACATCTCAGAGGCAAATAGTAAATGTTGCATTTATATAGCGCGTTTATCCAAGGCACTTTACATAGATTGTGCATTCCATTCACCCATTTTTGGGCAGCGGTGGCCTAAGGGTTAGAGAAGCGCCCTTGTTGACGAAAGGTTGCCGGTTCGATTCCCCGGATGGGCAGGAAAATCGGGGTTGGGAAGTGATTGGTCATCACTCACCCAACACTGCTGAAGTGCCCTTGAGCAAGGCACTGAACCTCCAACTGCTCCAGTGGAGCTGCTTAGTGGCCAACAGTATAAGACTGAGGTTGTACTGGTCAGCTCCCAGGTTTTAATGTGTGTGTTTCTATGTGCAGGGTTTTGCTGAAAATGAGCACTTGTGCTCAGCTACTACCCTGGGTAAATAAAGAAAATCACGCACAACACAGATCTGAGGAAACCATGCAAGGCACCAACTTATGACAAACAATTGCAGTGGAGTAAAAGTACAATATTCTGCTCATCAGGAGCAATTAGGGGTTCAGCGAAGACGCTGTTACTTGTAGAATATTCCAGAGTATATACTGCAATGTATAAAAGTACTTGAGTAAAAGTACAAAAGTATTAAAATTTACTTAAAGTACCAAAAGTAAAAGTACATGTGCAGAATGTCCCATCCCATGTGTTGTGTGTCTGCGATGGTGCACATGTGTGCGTGTGTGTGTGTGTGTGTGTGTGTGTGTGTGTGTGTGTGTGTCAGTAAATGGAGACAGAAAGCGTGTCCCTGTGGGGTGAAGCTCTGTAGGGCAGCCCAGCGATGCAGCAAGCATCAGTCAATGTGTTTATGTCTGCTGTGATACTGTGACACTGGCAGGCCAGCAGCTACTGCAGTATATCGCTGCTGTCTGTCGCGCAGAAAGCTCCTATATCCCCAGCTTCTAACTTTTGTTCCCGGGAATGAACTCGCTCACACTACACCGTCACACACAAGCGGTGTCCGTATAGCAGATTTGCAAGTTCGAAACGTGCCGAGAAGCGACACGTTTCCAGCTTGCGGATCTGCTACTTTGGCTGTTTTTGTTTTGTTTTTTTTTATCCTGAAAAGTAACAGTTTTAGACATACGAGTTTTCCACCCAACAGAGATGATATGCTGCCAACCTATGCTGCGGAAACAATGGAAACATACACACTTGAACAATTTGTATAGTTTGTTACAGTGGTGGCTCCAAACGTTTTCGCGCCAAGGAACCCCAAATTCAAATGATGTATTTGGCCGTGGACCCCGGCCCGTCTGCAAGGACTTGGTGCCAGGGACGATTTTCTAATTGCCCAAGTATAAAATGGGGTTAAAGTAGTTAAACTGTGGGGCCTGATGGGGACCCCCTGGAACCCCCCAATGACCCTTTGAGGGTCCATGGAAAGTCACTTTGAGAACCAGTGTACCACCAAGACGAAATGCTCTTCTTATAGCTCCTCTGAGGTGTGGTTTGGGGCAGACAGAGGTAAATGTTTGCAAAGCATTACTCGTGCTGATCTCGACCGTGCATATACGGTGCTACAGCGCACATGAATTATGCATACAGTTTTAAACTCCGTAATAATCTCCTCTCTGTGCCCATGGTGTTGTGAACAGTCCTGGGGGGGACCTGGGAGGCGCCACACAGAAGCCGTTATGGGAGAAAAATAACACTGCTTGTCTCAACACGAGAATAATACTGTAGCTGCGGAAGATGAAACGATGAAACGACAAAAAAAAGCACCCGCACCGACCGACGGAAACATGCTCCATTTTATTTTGGGTTGCATAACCTCACAAGGTGATGTATTAATGCTCTCGTGCGTCATATATCACGTCGGGCTGCAATTTAAGCAGCGGGGCCACGCAGACGAGAAGACGGAAGGCCTGACCTTCACTTCACCCTGCCAGTTCAGCCCTGATCATCTCTGAAGTGCACCGGTTCCCCCATGCATGCCATGCAGGGAAATTAATCCATATACATGTGGCTGTCAAGAGTGCGGCCAGGGGTTCAAGGAAGGGGGGGGGGGGGGGGGGGGGTGTCCCTGCATGGCAAAATGTGTTAATACAGCGTCACAACCACTTTAACCCTCTTTTATATGCGTGGTGCAATGTGATTTTTCGATATTTTTTACAATTCTTTTTTTAAATCATAATTTTTTTTACAGTATAGTTGTTTTTTTTACACAAATCTTCTCTTATGGGGTTGTCTGGTGCAAAATCCTTTTCAGATGGTGGGTTCACGGCCAAATACCTCTACAGTTATGGGGGTCCTTGACATGAAAATGTTTGACAACCGCTGCCTTAATGCCGTACCGTTACTGTATGCATATTTAGAAACAACGCTACTCTAACTCACACCGGGTGTTCCTTGCGTTACTGTTCGATAGTGACCGTGTGTGTGTTTTCTAGGAGGAAAGGAAGGGGGCTTCCTGATGATACCCCCCCCCCCCCCCCCCCCGCTGTTCCCCTGTCCCCCTGTCCCGTAAATATTGCCCGTCACTCTGTATTTTAATCAGGCAGGCTAAGATTGATGCGCGCAACTCGTCATGTTAACGGCGGGCATCGATCAAAAAGGCCACGGCATTTTGCTCCTGTCAGCACGACGGGGTGGGGTGACGCACACTCCCACCCAGGAGATTCCCATAGAGGCATTATAGAGAGTACACACTCACACTCACACTCACACTCACACTCACACTCACACTCACACTCACACTCACACTTTAATTATTTTATTTGGATCTGCACAAGAGGCGTAATACAATAGACCCAAACACTGATCAGAATTAGGTTATACATTATATGGTCCAACCAGATATAGCTGCTGCACATGCTTAACACACAGAGGGAAAAGAAGAAAAAATAAATATATATAGCACATTGTTGACATACTATTACTTGACACTACTAGACAGGATGTTTGTTTTGGGTTTTTTAAGCCACCTAGGGATAAATGAAACAACGCCTTCTCCAGACAGACAGACTGCCCATAGTAGCTGAGACTATTTAGCCAGCTTTTTTGCATTTGTTTTTAGCAATCCACCCAATTGCAGACCCCTGAGCACAAGTTTATGGACATGGCCCAGACTTCCAAATACAAGGACAATAAGTTGACAGTTATATCCCAAGGCCATAATACGTTTCACCATAAGCTGATATTTCATAAGTTTGTATGTAAAACAAGTGTCCATATACAAATCAAATGGGCAGCCTATTTCAAATATATAGTGAGTTATTCTAATTTCATTGATGAACACAATATCTGGGGTATTTGGAATATTTTGTAGTGAATTGACATGCGTGTCATTGTGATCAAACCAGTATATTTTTACAGTGCTGTGTTTATACATTCTTGTTGTCCTGTCCTGTACTCCTCACAGATTCAAATATAATTTTAAAAAAAAATCAGATCCGCAAGCTCGTGGATCTGGAGCTTGTGGATCTACTACTTTTGATGCTGTAGTGTGATCAGGTATAGGGCGCTAATTTGACCAAAAATAACAGCGACAATATGCAATTATATAGAGACATGGGATAGACAGAGCGAGACTAACATTCACACAGACGCAGGACACACACACACGCACACACACACACACACACACACAAACGCGTTATAATGTAACTCTGAGTGTGTGCAAATGTCTCTCGGAGTTACAAATGGTTAGCTGGACACTGACTGCATGCACATGGGCGTCCCCCCCCCCCAGCCCCGTATTAGAGCGGTGATGGACGTGCCCATAGATCAGAGCCACCCACACGTCCCACGCTCCCATCGGCAGGCTGTCCCCAGAGACGGCTTTTAAAGGATATGGAAATTGATTGGAGCGCCTCAGCTATCGTCGTCCCACACTGTGTGTGGAGCGCCTCAGCCAATATCGTCCCACAGTATGTGTGGAGCGACTCAGCCAATATCGTCCCACACTGTGCGGGGTGGGACGGGGAATATCTGGGGAGGCTCCTGACCACAGTGGCGTGAGGAGAAAACAACTCATCGCCACGATTTGATGAGATTTACCCTCTCAGACCCCACACGTGTTGTCGTTGGATAAGATTTTGTCCACATTGCCATGCTGTATAATGTGCTACCATAAATAGGAGTAACAATTCTTAATTGTACATTCTCTAATAATTAGAGACTTCTTGTAAAGTAAGTAATGGAAATGTTTAACAAAAATGTTACTCTTTAGAGTGTAAAATGAAACCACTCTCAAGAGTTAAAGATCTATAAGGTCCATTTGGTTACCAACTGTAACCATTTAGCTGGGGACCACCTGGAACCTCCTCAAGGACCACCGGGGTTTCCCCAGACCAAAGGTTGAATGAAAACCACTGATAAGCCATGTGAGATCAAATTAGGACGTTCCATACAGCTGTTGATATTTGAATTGCCTTCATAATTCGGGTACAAGAAAGATCAGTTTTCCAAAGTTGGCGTGATCACCCAGTGCCAGCCAGTGAAAAGCACTGTTGCTTCTACATCAGACTGCTAATAACAATAATGCAAGAACAGAATAACTTAACTTAAGTCAAGTTAAAGTATAATAAAACCTAACAAAGAACGAGACAGTTATCCAATCATCTAATAACGTGAATCGTTTTGCATGGCTCAAAAGATATGAAACATTTTGATATTAACATTTATTAAACATTTTGCTTTGGGCACTGCATTCCAAGATGTAGCTTAGCATAGTGCTTGGCTAATCCAGCGAGCTTCTTAAGAGCAGAGCACCAAGTATAATAAGCCTACAGTAGCTGTATCCAATTAGCTAAAAAAATAAGTCAACGTTCCTGACGGAAACAGGATCAGCAACATGTCTGCTCCAGGTCTGATCATGAGTACCGTGAAAAAAACACTATCCAGGTCTAGTCGCCTGTGGGCATGTGCATGAAACGAGCACACGCATGACAATTTCACGAGATCGCACCCGTGAAAGAATGCTTGCGTAAACGGCTAAACGCCCATCCACTTCTCTGAGTGTCCAAAATAAACGCACGCCTATCATTGAAAATGAATTACTAGGCGCGTCAGTCGCTCCCCATCTGAAAAGGCCTAAACACATCATTCTGATCAGCCAGTATGTTGGACTGGAACTGACAGACAGCTGGACAGAATTAATCTGTAAAAACTGCATCCCTGCATACAGTATCTATACAGTACCACCCAAAGCCTGTATATCCACAGTGTGATAAATGTAGATTATGTCCCAGGCAAAGGTCAAAGGTGAGGTGTCCTCTGTTCATATAATGTCACTCCTGTAACTTGGTTATATCCTACAGTACAGTATGCAGTAAGTTATTGGCCCATAAAATAATCATATTTGAACTGGGGACCCGAAGGCTCTACGTCACTGCAGGCCAACACAAGTGACCACACACACACAAAACATTGCGTTGGGAGGAATCAATTGGCGAGAAGAATTGGTAAAAAGGGAGTGCTATAAGTGTTATGAGCATAATAAATGCAAGGTATAATGTATGACGCGGCGGTAGTTGTTGAAAAATAATGACCGACAGGATCATTAAACACGCGTCACGTTATTAATAAATTTACCAAAAAGTAACAACAAAACAAGGTATTGCCTTGATTATACGGTAATTCCATAAGTGTTGCACTGGCCATCTGCCAAGCTGCAGCACAGTCGCCCAGGAAAACAAGGAAGTGAGTTGATCAAAACAAAGAATACATTTCCGTTCACTGCATCGTGTATTTCTCGCTTCAAATGTTTTCAAAAACATTCTTGAAAGCAATGTTTAGTTGAAAATGACATGGTGTTTGTTTACATGGCTGTCATGTTGGATACAGCATAAAATACAAGCAGCCCAGCAGGTGCTCTGAGGATTTGATTAGGCACCGGTCTGTTATAGAGCAGAGCGGTCATTATCAAGAAATAACACACTGAATTCAGCGATTGACCAATCAGAATCAAGCATTCAACCAAGCCGTGAAATAAAACCCTGTACATCTTATGTTGACATGAAATAGCTAATAAAAAAAGGAAAGTCACAAACTGTTGTGAAACAACATAGCTTAATGGCATAACTTATTTACTGTAAGGTCTTCGTGATATTGCAGATTTAGCTGATTTTTGAGAAATAACTACAGTATTTGTGCCTATGCAGAAATGCTAAATATCCCTGAAATTGCTGAAGCTGCTGTCTTTGCACTTTCAGCCTAAAACAATATTAATGTTTAAATAGCTTCAGTAGAATGAAATAAATAATAAAAAGAAAAAACGTGAAAAAATCAACTAAAATTAAACTGTAATCGCCAAGACCTTTCAATTTAGTACATTTTAAATGAGATTGTTGATTTAGATCTAAGCGCATGCATGTATAATTCATAGTTGGATACATTCATAGAGAACATGTATTAGTCAAGTTTCTATTATTCAAGGTTTCACCAGCACTGGTCCAGCACCATGACTTGGTGTCACAGTGGTGATTGATTGATTGATTGATTGATTGATTGATACCTTATTAACCCATTTTGGGCGGGAACCCCTTTTGGTGTTTTGAACATTATGTTAGCTATTATTTTATTTAGCTATTGAATTATTTAGCTTTATTTATTTATTTAATTTAGCTATTGGAAAATAGAAGATCTACAAGCTTGTTGCGTGCCACTCGGTGGCGCGCTACGAGCTTGTAGCTCTGCTATTTTTGAAAAATCTGTGGCGCAAATCTAGAATATATATGTTTTTCCAGAAGGAATGTTTTTTAACTCTTCTCTTTGCTTCTGGGGGGTGTCCCTGGAACAACAGATTTTTAGATGGCGTTCAGCGGCCTCTTACATAAAAATGTTGGGTTCCTTGACATTAAATATTGAGCACCATTGAGTATTTCAGAAAACTGTCTAGGATTTAGAAGACATTTTTTTAATTTGGATGTCAGGCCTAAATGGGTTAGCCGTTTTCAAAAGTACCAATTATGCAAGCAATGCTAAAAGGATAACACAAAAAATGTCTTGTTTCCAATTTCCATTGTGGTCCTATGTATACAATTCATAATCAAGACATAGGCCTACAAAAAACATATATGAGATAATACAACTCATTATTAACACGCTGGGACCGTATGACAGGTATGACCTGTCATACGGTCCCAGCGTGTTAATAAGGACGAGTATACTCGTCCTTACTCCTGAGTAATTCATTTTGCGCCATGCGCTGGTTACACATGACGAGCAAGCAGATTTTTCAAAAATAGCAGATTTACAAGCTCGTAGCACGGCATGCAATTTTTCAATAGCTAAAGTATAACATAATGCTTAAAACACCAAAAGGGGTTCCAGTCCTGAATGGGTTAACCGCAATTGCCTTGAGGGAGGCAGGAGGGAGGACTATCTCTTTTTAATTGTAACCTATTCTTTCACCCGGTATCAATTGCCTGAGTTGTATTCCTGGTTGCTACTCTCCCACTGCCAACCTGGGGAGAGCCCCAAACTGAGCTTTTTGTTTTAGTTGAAAATAGCCGCTGTATATCATCCCACTTTGAGAACCACGGCTGTATGGGGGGGTCGGGGGGACCACATCTATAAATCAAACACAAGTCTTGTTTACAGCCCAAGTAGCCAGATGAGATGGAGTGCATTCCAAATAGAATATTCTAAAAACCATGCATGTGCATTATGCAGAATGAACGAACGGAAAGAATACATGTTTTATGTAACAACAAATGATTGCCCCATTCCAAGTGAGAGTGCATGATGCAATACTGTGTATACATTACCATGACAGGTGGATGAGGAATGAATGAGAGCCTGAGACTGGCAGAGTGATGCAACATCCAACTCCCCCACTGTCTCCAACACAGCCCCAACACTGTGAACTAGGGCTGGGCAAATAACCCAAAACAAATTGAAACCAATGTTTAAAAATGTTATTATATTTTAGACTTATAACCAAATAATCGAGAAGCAAGGTTTTTTTTTCGTATATATTTTTTCTTATATAGATCTGACATGAAACAATTTTAAAATAATCAAGTAAATTGATATAGTCACTTGAATGAATGGCAGCCGTATTGAGCGGTCAGAGCTTGTATATCTGCAATTTTTGAGAACCACTGTTAAACCAATGGTCTAAATCTAAGAATTTTTCGAAAACCGTATAGGCTAGCTAAAATCTAAAATGACACACAAAATGCTATCCTGGTGGTTTTAATGGGCTGAGACACAGTAAACACAGAGACAGTACGATAACGGAGGGCATGACCCTGATCTTATGGGTATTTGAAGAATGTCAGTCTCTGCCGGCGATAACATCTCGAAAAGCACAAAGCAACGTGGCACCAAAACAAAGTGGGAATGAATGACAGAAAACATGACAAAAAAATGACGGCAAACAAAGCAAAAGCACCAAAGAGGACAGGAGAGACTCCACTATATCTTTAGTAATTTTTTAGTCTTTTGACTAAAATGTATTTAGTTTTAGTCTATGTAACCCAGGTCATCCTAAAGTTAGCAAGGAATATCACCTCAAACACTAGCCATGTGTTGCTACCTTCAGGAAGGAGATATGGTGTCCCAGCATACAATAAGGTCAGACTAAAGAGGTCCTTTGTCCACAAGTCGACTTTGAGGCTTAATCAGGACAGGAGTTGTAGCCATTGTCTTCATGTCTTTATGTATGTAATATTGTTTTGTTCTTTGTGCTATGTCAAATATGTGTTCTGCATACATGGCTGCTGGGTCGCAAGTCAGTGTGAACTAACAATAAAGTACGATATCATATCATTTAATTAATATGTTGCTTACTACAGTATGTAAAAGTAGCAATAAATTAGGATATTCTAGTTTTCTAGTCGACTAAATATGATACGATTTCAGTCCACAGTTGATTTTGTAGACAAAAATGTAATTTGGCAGGTCCTGATGGTGTCGTAATGGCAGATTTTACAGTTGGTTGCATGCTGAAAATAGCCAATCTACAAGCTCGTCTGCTATTTTCGGAGCACAAATCCTGAGCGCAACCAAACATAAAATGACTTGTCTTTTAGTTCTACTGGATCAATTCTCCACAATCCCTCCCTAACATTTTAATCTAGCTTGTATTTGTTGACCCCCATGGGTCCCTGAGGGTGTTCCATGGGGGGGTCCCCAGCTCTTTTTTGAAATTTGCTTCTTCTTTATTTTTCTGGACTGCGAGTCTGCGCCACTGGACCTATGAGAGTGAATACAATTACATGTCTCTGTAACTCTGAGCGAGTCTCTGCATACTGACATCCAAATGCAATGATTTGTGGAAACTATTCGGAAATGTTTTAAATAACTGAAAATGACTTTGGGGCAGTCCTTCATAATACTTTTTTATACCAAGGCCTTTGATGTTTTTATTGTTTTCTTTATTGCTGTAATGATTGTATTGTTATCTTACCATCTGTTTTTAAACTGAATTGTTTGGCTATGGTTTGGCTATGTTTTGCTATTGAAGATTCTTAGAATAACTGTGTACAACAACGGTCAGGTGTGCCAGCAGCAACTTCTGTGTTCTGAGCCAACTCTCTCCCCACACTGTAAGGATTCCCAGTGGGACTATAGCATTCCTGAGGGAGATCCCTGTTGTAATTGCATAGTATTATACTAAAATGTCACATTCTATATGATCACTTTGTGAATAAATACGGCTATTTGTGTGATGAACGTGTGATGAAGCATTAAATGCTTGGTGATCTTTTGTACTTAAGTAAAACAATTGAGTACTTTTTTTCCACCACTGACAAGACCACAGGGCTGAGCATGTTCTACTGCAGCCACACAAGACCACAGGGCTGAGCATGTTCTACTGCAGCAAGACCACAGGGCTGAGCATGTTCTACTGCAGCCACACAAGACCACAGGGCTGAGCATGTTCTACTGCAGCAAGACCACAGGGCTGAGCATGTTCTACTGCAGCCACACAAGACCACAGGGCTGAGCATGTTCTACTGCAGCAAGACCACAGGGCTGAGCATGTTCTACTGCAGCAAGACCACAGGGCTGAGCATGTTCTACTGCAGCAAGACCACAGGGCTGAGCATGTTCTACTGCAGCAAGACCACAGGGCTGAGCATGTTCTACTGCAAGACCACAGGGCTGAGCATGTTCTACTGCAAGACCACAGGGCTGAGCATGTTCTACTGCAAGACCACAGGGCTGAGCATGTTCTACTGCAGCCACACAAGACCACAGGGCTGAGCATGTTCTACTGCAGCCACACAAGACCACAGGGCTGAGCATGTTCTACTGCAGCCACACTTGTTTCACCTCAGGTGACTGAAGCAGACTTACTTCATGGTGCCCAAGGTCCTACAGAGACAGACAGCAACATTTTGTTTTTAATGAATTGATCGAAAATGTTATTATAATATTCAAAAGGATTGGATACATGCAAACACATGGAAGGGGAGCGGCTGCAGCGAGGTCAATAACACAAAATAAAACAAAGCCATAACAATAGTACAAGACAGAGAGCATCCTGGTTGCATCACAGTGCCTGGTAGGGGAACTGCAGCGCCCTTGACTGCATGCGGTGCACTGCAGAGGGTTGTGCATCAGTTCCATCCAGGACTAGACAGGACATACTGTACGACGGACAGTGTCAGAAAAGCTGACAATGCTTGTCTAGGACCCTAGCCATCCCAACCACGTTGAAAAATGGCTTCACAGCTACATACAGGGCCACTGGTAGGAGCCTGCGGAATAGCTCCCCCTGAGAACAAGCTTTGAAAACACTAATCCCCCTCTATCTGCCTGTCTCCCTGTGTGTAGAGGCAGCTCCGCTACACACACACACACACACACAACCTCACACTCCTACTCATACTTAAACACATGTGTAAATGTGCATACCGATGTAAAATAGATATGGCTAAACATACGGTAGCCTACAAAAGATTAACATTGTTTGGCGTCATTCTCGGTTTATGCGACGAAACACATCTCACCGTCAAATTACACGGTACCTTTCTAATTTTCACATTTTGTCTGCATATATTGTTTACGACTTTGTCTTCAGTCAGTGTACTTTAATTAATAAAGGAACAGAAAAATGTCATCTTGAACATCCGTGGCCAACCCAAACCGCCAAGTTTCGGCGCACGTTCTGTCCAGTAAAGCAGCAGGGAACAGTGTCTGCAGCACTTGTATAGTGTATTCAGCCCCTAACACATGGTAACACAGCGCTTCTCAACATCGCGTCTGGGGACTGTCGTGGTATTGTGGATCAATCAGAAATTGACGAGGCAAGGGGAGTCGGGGCAATATTCGAGGTGGTGCTGGTATGCTTTTAATGTGCATGATATCATGGGAGAAGTACATAATAGACTTATGGTCTGACAAGGACGGGTGGTGAGGTAGTTCTACCAGCAAGCACAGGGCTCAGACTATAGTTATACTAGCTACTGCTACAAGGACAAGCTGAACCATAACAAGACAGGCGGTAACAAAAACAATCTATCAGGCCTAGCGAGACATCTTGGCTCCAGGCTACAGGCTACCATATAACATGTCATATAATGTATTATATACAGTACAGTATATTAGGAACAACCGCAATCCATAAAAACAATACAGTATAATGGTGTATAATTCTTCCTCTCAGGACCACCAGAGGACTAAATAGACCCTTATGTGTCTCTGTTAAACACTTGTTGTAATTTTGTACGCTCTCAGAGTTAATCAAACACAACTTTATAGTGTACATGGAGGTTCAGTTTGTACGATGTCAGAGACCCGTAGAGAGACCCCCAGACCTGACGTTGAGAACCAATGCTGTAACATGCACGCACGCACGCACGCACAGAGTGCAACAACAACAACAACATTGGATGTCAGCAGCTTTTTTAATTAATCTCCCTCTACCCACTCATTAAGATATCTCATGTTGACACAAGGGGATTGATTGTTTAATCTGAGCTGAATCGATGACTAAATCAGTGGGACTGTTTTATTGGGCTGAGAGTGACTTCTGTGTGGATGTAAGCCCCCCCCACACACACACACACAAATCATGCACTGCAAACATTGTCTCTCTGTCTCTATCCTACGCACGCACGCGCACGAACAGTGTGCGTACACACACACACACACACACACACACACACACACACACACACACACACACACACACACACACACACACACACACACACACACACACACACACACACACACACACAAACTATTCGATTTAAACCAAATGAAAACAGTGACACAGCGACGCCTGCATGTTTATCATTGTTTTGACACTTTAAAATGGTCTACATTACGAACAGGTCTTGTCTGTGTTTTACGTTCTGCCATCACGGGGAACGAATCCCTCGTGAGCCGCTAAACTAAAGCAGCATCAAGTGAGTGACAGCTGTTCTTCCAGCGCTTGGGTGGCCACCACCAGCTGAAAGGCCCCGGGGTCCCAGCGCACGTATGGCACGTTCATTTGATACAGTTAATGTTTGGCGTGCTGTCGAGCTATTTTTAACACTGCATTAATTCTATCTCTCTCTCTCATCCTCATGTGTGCACGCTGGCCACCTGTGTGGTTTCCTGGAGAACGTAAAGTTTAAAGCCACTGTAAACACAGTGATGTAGCTTCGGTGGAGAATGTAGAGAATGCAGATTTATGCGTTTCTCTGCAATTCTCTGCAGTTTCTTTTTCCAAAAAACGCATGAATCTTCAAGGACCTTTAGCACTACAGTAGCAATAGATGTCTCTGATCATCCCCTGTATCGCTACTTGGACCTCATGCCAACCGCAGCAAACATACATAACCTTGAAATGGCAAAACGTTCGTTTTAGCGTGAGTTTTGTCCCCTCAGCCATCGTGACATTAATCAAACTGCTCTGTTGATAGGATGGTTTTCTGTGTACAGTGGGGACCTCATGCATGTATTGTCCTGGTGTTGTGCCATGTGTTGTTTTTTGTTGTCGTTTTTTGAACAGACTGAAGACAAATATCCCTTCAGGGACAATAAAGATTATTATTGTTATTACCACTTCATTCTGATCCACAAGTTATACTGGAAAGTGTATAGTTAAGCTACAGTAGTAGTTTAGCTTCTAGTCACTACTACTGCACAAAATTGATCAATTCGGCAACTAAAGCAACAAATTAATTAAACTGACAAACAAATAACTATGGCTGACAAACAGTGGAGGCAAACATCAGGATGGGAAGTTCACACATAACAAGGTTGATTGGTGTTTATATAGAGGAGTGGACACTGTCCATGGTGCTGAAGCTATCATCGGATGAAAACCTGACTGTAGGTTTTCACTCTTGTAT
The DNA here is from genome assembly GCF_963924005.1 of Protomyctophum bolini. Taxonomy (NCBI): domain Eukaryota; kingdom Metazoa; phylum Chordata; class Actinopteri; order Myctophiformes; family Myctophidae; genus Protomyctophum; species Protomyctophum bolini. The sequence goes on along the minus strand of NC_137874.1, from coordinate 18,270,695 downwards.
GCCTGTAGGGCATACATGTACGGGGTGGGTTCTAACCCGACTCTGCCAGATTGCGGCTGTATTGAGTTCACATGTTCCCAGTTCCCACCTCCTACCTGCATCTGGTCTCTCTAAAGCAAAAACGATGAACCCAAAGCAGTGGGACAAAAATCTCCATAATAATCAGTCTCGCCCCGGAATAGGGACGGTTGGGTTCATGTGCTTAAATTAACACTGAGGAGCTGTTTCATCAATTTATTGAATTGTAAATGTAAATCTTCACAGTGAGTGAAGGCCACAACCCCCTCGTTAACGTCCGATGATCAAAGCACACTGTCTAATATTTTATAATATAAAATAATACTATTTAACGCAGGGTTGTGCCTCTGATTATAATTATTTTATTTTTTTGAACACTTTCTGTGAAGTTTTATATGTTATTTTTAGCACGGCCATTTAAATAATTTATACATTATGTACAGACTGTGTTGTGGTGGATTTAATGAAGCCACCGTCTCAGTGTCTCACATGTGTCTCTCTCTCCCATGGCCTGCTGTTGTCTCTCTCTCTCCCATGGCCTGCTGTTTGAAGTTTCCCTTGTTTTCTGTTTCCTCTTCATGTGTTGTTGTTATTTATATGCATGTTACTCTACTACTAATGAGATACAGTTTAGCATAACTTCTTCTCGTTACTTCTTTGGTCTTAAAAAAAAGGGCCATATCGTCTATATGTCGGCCGGAAACCACGTAAGTCCAAAACTGTTACTTTTCAGGATTCAAAAGTACAAACGTAAACGCCGCGCTTTGAGCTTGCAGATGTGCTACTTTTGATGCTTTTGTGTGATGCTGTAGTATGCTCAATAGGGCGTTAATTTACAGAACAAAAGAGAGATAAGAGGCTTCTGCCTGACAGCAATGGTTCAGTATATGTACAACTATAGATCAAACCTTATGATCCCTTTCATGAGGGATGTCATGGCAGTACCACATGTATGAGACACAGATCCCCACCACGCCAGGCTGCCTACCCAAGGCTGTGTTACGGCCCATTACAGCGGCACCATGAGGACTATTTCAAACTTGTGGGTGTCAGTTCTTCCCTGGCCTATAGTGGCAATGTGCGTGCAAAGGCATTTCTGATTTGTGGCATGTTGTGCAAAACGGGCCACTCCCGCAAATTTGGAAGCCAATCAGAATTTGGAAAAAAAAGTTTTGCAAAAATTGGCCTACTGTACATGAATGTAAATAAGTGTAGGTGAGGGTGAGCTATCTATATGTATGTATCTGTATATTATCTGTGTACTGTAAACTATGTAAGTTATCTTGTTCATGTTTTATGGATCCCCCTTGAAAATGAGACGCTGCATCTCAAGGGGCTATCCCTTCAATACAAATTTAAATCTGAAATATATAAGTGTATTATATTCCCATATAATTTAAGCATAAAGTATTAAGCATTAAGTTTAAATACTGTCACCTGCTGTGACAGAACTGTATCGGGTGAGACATTGATACACACATTGAGAATGCTATATATATTATATTTTAGCCCCTCCTATGCACAGGTTTAATGTTTGTCTTTAGTTCAATGTTTGTTTTATAAATAAAATGTACTACTTGTTTTGTAAATGCCATTGACAATGAAGGGGAAAATTACGTCATAATGTGCCATTTACGTCCTATTGTCTCTTTATTGTTAATGGTGTTTAATGTGTGTGTTTGCACCGTTTATTTTACATCACCATTACATCACCTAATCAACATGAGTTAGACTTTAATAAAATAGCGCCCCTCAAGTTCACACATTTCAAATGTCTGTCTAGAGAGATGAAATGTATTCATTATAATTACGATCATTGTGATCATTATTGCATTGTATGAAGACACCCATGAAATATTAATCACCGTAGCTTAGGTACAGTATAATAACCATTGAGAAGTGCCTGTCTCTGTGGTGCTTAAGATAATATATAGGGGGGGCTGGACTTTCTGGCGTTCTGAATATTTCATATTCATATTATCATTTATATTCAATGTTAAATGCCCTACTCTCTGTGAAGTTAATGAAAAGCTGGAGTTGCATAAATCATTGTCCTTACTCTGCAGTGGCCAGTGAAAGAACTTCATTAGCTCAGTGAGCACACACTATGAGCAGCCTTTATGGCTTTGTGCTCTGCGCCCCGCGCTAAACCAACAATGGCAGTTTATCAGTCACAATTACCACGGGGTGGGAGCGTAGACTCATTCACGTGCATGTACAACCAGCTCCGTTAGTCTTGTTTGACGAGTCGCGGAACAAGCTAGCTTATCTGGGTGTAATTCAGGAATATATATACAGCATCCAGGAGGACCCCGGGCCGGCCATGGCGAGTGAGTAGGTGGGGAGGACGTCTGGGAATCGGAAGGTCGTCTGTTTTTCCCTCGGCTCAGCCACTCTACAAGTCAAAGTTTACTTGTGCCTCCGGTGGTGGATTTAGGATTAAATTAGATCAAGTTGAACCCCACATGGATACAGTGATGTTCATATATTGTGAATTTGATAGATAATAATCATATTCCTTTTTGGCGAGTGGTTGCTTTGCAATGATGCACCCGTCCGTGCTAATGTAATTTACTGTACACAGTGTTGGTTCTTTTTTTTATGAACTAGTTCAGTTCACAGTTCAACAATTTAAAAATTAACTAGTTCCGTTCATAGTTCATCATTCAAAATTATAGTTATTTTTCGTTCTTTAATTTCTTTTTTATTGCCACAGCCCAGCCATAGCCATATAAAACCGCAGACTTTATTCCAAATGAAGTCCAAACCTTAAAAAAACGACCTTGGGATTAATAAAGTGACAACTTTTACAATATCCATTACCATTATCCAAATTCATTCCTTATAATTTTTTTACATTTTACAAAAATTGCTCTTTTGCAATGTGAAATGCCACCGAATTCTTATTAATTATTTTCCTTGTCTTGTCACACTTGTGAAAGCTTTCACAACTTTTCAAAAATAGCAGATCTGCCACGCTATATGAGCTAATATATCTGCTATTTTTCAGTAAAGAAATTATGTTTAATGTGGTTAAACGCTAAAGTGCCGTGTCTTAATGGGTTAATGTGTCTTTGTGATTCAGCACAAGAGCCTCCATCTCTGCACCGCACGACTCCAATGTTATGTTACACCATATCATGTTCATATGATCTCCACGATGGCGACCTGACCCTGAACACGTCTTCCATTATCACCGTGGTTAGCGGCTGGCTGGATAGCTTATGCCCCGCCCCCCTGCACCTGGCACTGCAGATGGCATCGCGCTATTGATCTCGTCTTCACTCCACCCGTAATGGTCAGGGGAGTCTGCAAAGTCAATGTCACCTCCTATACCTACAGTATAGCATTTTGTTGGGTTTTCTCATAACATATGCAGGTGCCTGGTGGTGGCTACTGGGCTCGCCAAGGACCCCAGTTTGAATCGTATGCCCGTCATGTCTTGCATGTCTCTGTGACCTGACCAGAGATAGTAACCCGTTAAAACCAGGAAAGCATCTGAGTCTTTTTAGATTTAAAGGGCAATACCACTCATTTTCATCATTTTACTTTGTCATTAATACACCTTGATGACATCATCAAGATGTGATTCACAATGTTAATGATTTTTTTCATACCTCCAGTTCTAGGAAACACTGGGGGGACTCAAAGGCATATTAATGACATAGTAAAATGTTGAAAATTAGTGGTATTCCCCTTTAACTATAATTAAAAAATCAATGTAGCTACTGTATATACTATACTGTATACTTTAGGCTATGTATAGCACGTACAGTATGTTGGCTATTCATAAATAGCAGATCTACAAGTTCATAGTGCATGTATATGTGCGATTTTTAGGGGGAAAATGCTGATTGATTTATTTATTTTTTACAAATCATTGAATATAATGTATATATTATTTACACCTCTTTCTTTTGTTTTACTCAAATCTTTGCTTCTAGAATAAACTCTATTGAGATGGGGGTCCACGGCCAAATACATATGATTTTGGTCTTAATTGGTTAAGCTAATAAAGCAAAAAAAAAAAAAAAAAAAAGGGGAAAAAAAGGATTTAACCAATTGAAGTGAGAAACTACAGCCTCTGTGTTATTCCTCGCTCTGTGTTTGGATACACAGACGGAATCTTGACACTCCCAGCGTGGGACCGCTCCATGAAGTTGAACCGTCCTACACTACAGTACAGTATATGCTGCCTGTCAGTCATGTGCATGTCTGCATGAATGACAGACCACAGTGCTGCAGGTTTTGTGACGCCTCTAACTTTGTTGAAACGGGCCGAAAGCCAGCATACCACAAACTTTCACAGAGTACTCAAGACTACGATCAAAAACTTATCTAAAATAAAGTCAGAAGAACATAAAGAGTCACACGGGTATGAGTTCGATCGATCAGGAAATATAAAAGAAGTGTGAACATAGTTGGCGAGAGCCGAGGGACTGTAAACGTTTGAAGACTTGCTCTATTTCTTCTGGACAGGTACCAAGTAGTGGTGTCATTTTGTGACCAAGCCATATGGTCTGTTCACGTTGAGAGGACCTCAGTCCGGTAGGCCGTCTCGTCATTACTTGCGCAAGCAGAGCGCGCAAGTAATCATTTCGCTTGGTCTCTTCAAAGTGAAGCCAAGTTTTTTCAACCGTAAGTCTGTGCCTGGTTTGCTGGGACCAGTTACAACATTACGTCATCGTTGAGAACTGGGATCAGAGTACATGGTGTGTATACGTATGTAACTGGTACCAAGTAACCACAGTATACTGCTAATCAAATTACAACTACATACTCTGTATGTAGTTGTAATGTGATTTGTAATTTGTAAATCTGTGCCTGGTCTGCTGGGACCAGACTACACAGATGACCATATCTCTTACGTCATCACTGAGAGCTAGTCATACATATACACACCGTGTACTCTGGTCCCAGCTCTCAACGATGACGTAATGTGGTAACTGGTGGGACCAGATTACACAGATGACCATTTCTCTTACGTCATCACTGAGAGCTAGTCATACATATACACACCATGTACTCTGGTCCCAGCTCTCAACGATGACGTAATGTGGTAACTGGTCCCAGCAAACCAGGCACAGACTTACCGTTGAAAAAAACTTGGCTGTCACTTTTTGGAACCAAGTAACCACAGTATACTGCTAATCAAATTACAACTACATACTCTGTATGAGAGCCCACGGTAATACACACCTCTGGTCCCAGCTCTCAACGATGACGTAATGTGGTATCTGGTGGGACCAGATTACACAGATGACCATTTCTGATGACGTAAGTCATACAACATTATGTTTCTGGATTGTATAAAAATCACGCAAATGTCAAAAAGTTAACCATTAAGCTTAACGTCGTTGTAGTATATAACTAACTAAACCAAACAGAACTTTAGGATAAAGGACAGAAATCCATACCATTTCAGAGAAGAGAATTTTTCTACAGAACTGACTACGCAGACTACTTTCTCTCTCGAAAGTACTTGCGCGCTCTGCTTGCGCACTAGTAGGCCATTTATGGCCTACTAGTGTGCAACAAGCAAGTATGCACTCGGCAGAGTGCAGTTCTAGTTGTCACTGTGATGTGGTTGTCAGCAAACATATGGCCACAGCCGTGGGTGTACAGAGGGAGTAGACTAGAGCAGTGGTTCCAGATCTACAAGCTCACATTGTGTCGCTTCGCGCAGTGTCGTGAGATTTACATTTTTATGTTTTGAAATAATAATAATGAATTACAAAAATGTAGGAAACAAAAATGGCAGCTCTGGCTCAGGAGGTAGAGCAGCTCGTCCAATGATCCCTGCAACGGCGGTTCGAATCCCGGTTCCTCCTGTCCACATGTCGAAGTGTCCTTGGGCAAGACACTGAACCCTACACTGCCTCCAATGAGTCGGTCGGTGTGAGCTTGCCACCATTGGTGTGTGAATGTGGGAAGTGAGGATGCTGGCGTTGACTGTTCGCCGCTTCACCTTCCAATGTATAAATTCTAGAGCTGGGACTCGATTAAAAAAAAAAATCTAATTAATCAGAGGCTTTGTAGTTAATTCATCTAGATTAATCGCATTTTAATCGCATATCAATATTCAACCTGAGAACAGCGAGAAACCTTTTTTTTTATGTTTTTTGGTATCCCAGTGAATCAATGAATGGAGACTACAGGATACCACTCATTTTCAACATTTTACTGTCATTAATATACCTGTTGTGGAAATAATAATAAAAAGTCACCCCATTCTGTGTTGCCTAGAACTGGAGGTCTGAAAAAAATGTAGTAACAGTAACAACAACTACATCTCAGTGGCATCACAAAGCTGTACTTACTTCATATTGTTACTGTTTTTTGTCAGACCTCCAGTTCTAGGCAACACAAAATGGGGTGACTTTTTATTATTTCCAGTTTTCAGTACTATAGAAAAGCGCCCAGTGAGAAACGTTCCGCGGTGAAAAAAAAGGTGCGATTCATTTATCTTAATTTATCGACCCACATGTGGGTCCCGACTCACTGTTTGTGAAACAGTCATGACTCATGAGGGTTAGGGTTACCGGATGCAGTAGGCGGTGGTGAGCTGTTAGACCGGAGCTGCAGAGCACAGAGCTATAAATACAGTAGATAGCAGACTGCTCCCCAGGCGGGAGGATCGATGCCAGTTTAAAGTTTAATGTTGAGGATATATCCTTGAGCGGTCGGTCGGCAGAAACAGTCCAAGAACTTCAGAGGTGGATTATAACTGAGCGTCATACTCTCTATGCTCTGATCAGTTGGACCGGCACTGAGGAGATGTGGGCAGGGGACAGAAATATCTAGACATATAGACATTATGTATACAGTTGTATGTGTAAGTATAGTACTGAAGGTGTATAGTACCATACTGCAGGTGTACGCAAAGTTGTATATACAGTACTGTAAGTGTATGCACAGATGTATAATACTGTACATAAGGTGTATAGACTATGTAGGTGTATGTACAGTATAGGCTGAAGGTGTACAGTATGAAGGCGTACAGTAATGTAGGCACTGTCAGTGGACATGTGGGTAAGAAGGTGCTATTTGTTGCCTCAGTACACCTGCATTGTACAAGGCTCAGAGATACATACTGACAGGTTACCTGCAGAGGACCAGACTGTTCTAGTGACTAGAGAGAGAGAGAGAGAGAGAGAGAGAGAGAGAAGAGAGAGAGAGAGACTGCTTTAATTTGAGAAGAGGAGAGAGAGAGAGAGAGAGAGAAAGAAAGAGAGCATGGTTTCATTTGAGAAGGAGAGAGAGACAAACATATACTCAAAAAGAGAGATGTCACTTACATGCCAGCAGTTGGCATTTTCAGATTTCCTTTATGAATGTGTGTGTGTTGTGTGAGTCTGTGTCTGTGTGCGTGTGCGTGTGTGTGTGTGTGTGTGCGTGTGCGTGTGTGCGTGTGTGCGTGCGATGTGCGTGCATGAAGAGGTCCTCCCCACCGATAGTGCAGAACAGGTGGGGCCTAGAAAAGCGTGTGCCAGCACTGCGGAGAGAGAGGCTGGATGGGTAAAGGGAGGGGCAAGAGAGGGAGGCAGAGAGAGAGAGAGTGAGAGAGAGAGAGAGAGAGAGAGAGAGCGAAAGAGCATGCAGGGTAACCCTTGCACACTGCACAGCGAAGGAGAGAGAGAACATGAGGGAAAGAAAGAAAGAAACAAACAAACAAAGAATTCCTACCTTCTATCCCCTACCCTTCTGTCTTTCGTTTAAACGCTTTTTCTTTCTTCCTGTAAATGAATGCCCTATTTCAGTGTCGCACAAAATCAGTGAAAAAGGACGATCTACAAGTTCACAATGCGCCATATCACAAGTTACACATTATGATCTTGTATGTAGATCATCTATTTTCACTGTCCATTTTGTTTTACATAAATAAAATGGTTTTGGACATACACGGTTTTTGGGCATTTGGTCCCCGCTGCGCGTCTCTCTGTTCCCTGCCATAGAGGTCAGTTTGAATGTATAGCCAAGATGCAGCAGCAGTATGCCAGACCTGGCAACCTGCCTGACCTGGCAACCTCTGCGCACGACAGAGATGGGCAAACATGCATAGATATATTCACACACAAGCAAGCTCATTGCACACTTGCAAGCATGCCCATGGATACAGACTTACTACACAGTACACACACACACACACACACACGTGCACGTGCGCGTGCGTGCCCGCAAACCATTCATACAAAGTTGGTACTATACCAATACTTAATGGCTTTACTTCCTCCAGTGCAAAAAACCCCCGATATCACCTCCAAACAAAAAGACAATGGAGAATAAAAAAACAGACAAAGACAGACGAACAGACGATCAGTTTGATCAGTCAAACAGCACTGTATATCCATGACACATCCATAATCCACACAACAGTACGGCAGTAAGTCAACGTTCCCGTATCCTCAATCAGTGGTGAATAATAATTACATTTCATATGAACACACTACTACTCCTAGACACGATATCTGGTGTCTTCTTAATCCTTCTTAATCTTTCTTTCCCCCCTCACATACACACATACCCACACATGTTCTATTCAGACAATAGATAGAGACAGTAACAGATCCACACTGTGCAGACAGATATACACTCTTTTCAAATCTCATTCAGATCATTTAATCGAGATAAACTTGATGCAGAAGGAGTTAGCAGCAGGAAAGAGCTTATATGGGCTGGCATGGTAGACGTAGTGGTCGAAGCTTTAACTGCAGGCGGGCCCGTGCATTTAGCACAAAGAAACCCTGTGCAGCTGGGGTTTGTACATTAATTGGAACATATATGAATAAACGTTAAATTTTTGTTTGCCTCGTAATAATGCACAGGTAATAATGCATAGGTCACACATAAATGTACAACAAAATGGCTGACAAAAAAATAGCAGAAATAGCTGATCCGGCTGATCTACAAGCTTACTGTGTGTCACAAAATGACAACATATCATTATGCAAACACAATTCCAAATTGTGTGTACCAAATTTGATTTGATTGGCTGAGCTTGTGTGTGTACCAAATGATGACGATAAGAGCGCCCCTCACTTCACACAAAGTGAAAGGTAACACTAACCCTAACCCTGAGCCAGGTGGGTGGCTGAAGTGTCATGTCGGGAGGGTTACATGGTTCCTTTTCAATGACTTCCATGTGAAGAGGTGGTCAGATAGAGTTTCGGCCAATAGTGTCAAAGGGCAAAAAACGTTTTAGATTAGTGCCATGAGAGCGTTTAGAGGAAGTGTATAATATACGACGTGCGTCAAGGTTGAGGGATGTTTATGGTCACATACTGTACATTATGAAATAAACGGTTTCGACCCTGCCCTGTCCATTGCCTTTAGGCAAGTCCACAGGCGGCTTGCTGCAATCTATTCGCCCCCTCCAAGGTAGAATACTTGTTGCATGCCTGCCGTCGTCAGGTCAAGTATTTGGTTTGTGGCCATGAACCTGTCCGATCTAGCAGCGTTCTATAAGCCAGTGATTCTAAGGGTATTGCTGATTATCATTTCGGTTTTCAAATCGGACCTTGCCACGTTCTTTCTAGACCTTATATGGAGCTTGCATATCTCCTCCTTGTACGGCGTGTCCTGTGACATCAGCTGGGGTGACGTCGGTCTCCGCGCACTGTTCATGTTAGTGACCTAGACCGGGCCAAGCCTGCTCCTTGTATGGGGATCTCGGACAGCCCCATTAGGTGGAATCCTGTCCAACACACTTGCCCCCATATTTCCATAGGAAATATGGGGGCATATGTATGTATCGGAAAGCAGAGGATGACCGTCTGGTCTATGGTGTGGAGGCCTGGATTGGTCTGCATTTTGAAAATGTTAACACAAATCTTCTCTTCTGGGGGTCCCTGGCACAAAACATTTTCAGATGGAGGTCAGATGGTGGACAAATGTACCACCATCTGTAGGCTACACTGTACAGTACGAAGAGTATGGCCAATACACACCCTATGCAAGTGGCTATGCTCCTATAGTAATGACTCACCACACAATGTGCATGGAGAATACACTTAAAAGGGCTGGAAAGAGTTTGGGTTTCAGACACCCAGACGCCAAACAATGTGCCGTGAAAGAAAACGGTTCAATACATAAATAATAAACCATACTTTAATCTTTCCAAATTGCTTTGGCAGCCTCAGATGGAGGATTGTGAACAAACGGGCTGTATAGTCATGAAGCTTTGTTCGTTACACATCCGCTCTTATTGAGGCAGGGAATTAGCTCATAGTGTCAGTGTGTCACCTCCCATCCAGAATAATGAGAGTGCGATGCGAAAACAAGTGCTGCAGTTTAACTGCATGAGGTCGCGTATTTTGTCGCTGTCGGTTTTGAAACCAGTACAGTATGTCCTCAAACTGTTACTTTTCAGGGGGAAAAAATAACCTGTGTTTCCAATGGATCCAATGCAGAAGTGTTGATTTTGACAGCAGATTTAGTTTTAGTCATTTTTGAATAATTTTGAATAATATTTCGTTTAGTTTTAGTAATGTGAAAAGTGTTAGTTTTGGTCTAGTTTTAGTCGACTAAATATACGATTTTAGACTAAGGGCTCCATATTGTGCCACCCTTATTGTCGTAATGCCAGATTTTACACTTGGTTGTATGCTGTAAATAGCCGATCTACAAGCTCACAATGCGTCGTTGTGAGCTTGTACACCCACACATCTAAATAAAAAATTACTTGTCTTTTAAAGGACCACTTCACCACTTTTCAACCTATCTCCATATAATTGGTCCTCACTAATAATCATGAAAAAATGGCACGATTTCTTTCTACTCAGTCTGTGTCTCATAGGACGGCTGTGGGCAGTTGAGAAACCGTCTTCCAGTGACATCATCATTAGGCAGATTATTTTTTAAACAAGATTTTTTTACAAAAATATTTAGATTTTCATTATCGTGAGAACGATGGCTTCCATTTTCGCATTGCAACTTTTCAGGACTAGAAAGCCTGCCGTTTTTATTAGCTTAATTGTATTCCCCATCGATAATGTCACTGGAAGACGGTTTCTGAAAAGAAAGAGTAGAAAAGAATTGCACCATTTTTTCATGATTATTAGTGAGGACCTATTATATGAAGATAGGTTGAAAAGTGGTGAAGTGGTCCTTTAATTATACTGGATCTCTTCTCCACTCGTCTATAGTTTTTATTTGTTGATGAAATTGTCAGTATATATAGTCTTAGTTTTTATTTTGTTTGGTTTGGTTTTCGTCAGTGAAAAAAGGTAGTGGTGAACATTTTTCGGTCACAGTTTTAGTCGACAAAGCCAACACTGCAATGCAGTTAGTGTTTAGTCACAAGCTCTTGCTGATACTTTTCATTGGATCAACTGGTTATGAAAAGCACAGCACACAGAGAGACAAGAGAAAATAAATACATTAACAACAAATCTACAAGCTTACTTAGCACACTGAATTGTATCGCACTGCAAGCTTGTATGATGAAGTACAGTATGTTATTGATTCACACACACACACACACACACACACACACACACAAAACATGGCATATTATATTGCACCATTCTGCTGCATGTTCTCTTTCTAGTCATTACATGTAAGTATTTGTCCATGTTTGTGTGATGTAAAGAATACGAATTCATGGGCTAATAATAACCTCAATGATACAAAAGTACAGGTGCTGCAATATTCCCAATTACAGAAGTGGACACATCAATGACTTTGTCTATAACCTTTCATCATGCAGGCACATGCCAACATGCAATTATGCATACAGTACTGCACTCTACACAGTGTCATGTCAATTTACTGTACTGTAGTGTACTTTATATTGTATGTATATCAGTGCAGATTCCTCATCCTCTGCACAACCCTTCTCTATATCATCTACTGCGTTGGGCTCTCAATATAGTTTATTTCTAAAAATAGCCATTCCAATAGAAAAACATGATTCACCAAAAAAAAGTATCTCTGGCATCCGCACACCTCCCTTCCTCAGAGCATTGATGTGGCTGGATTTGCTGACTCATTGCTTACATTAATGCAGTGAAACAAAGAGAGAGAGAGAGAGAGAGAGAGAAAATGCACACTTTTTTCCTCAGACAATAGTGGCTGATCGTCCAAAAATAGGAGGACAGAGGACGAAAAATCACCTAGACATTGACTCATCAATCATCGTTTCTATTGAACGAAATAAGTGTTTGCCATAGGGATTGCTCGATATGAACATTACAGTACAGTACATGTCATGATTATTGTGGCAAAAATAAGTGTGATTAGATATATTTGTCACGATAATGAAAATATGCTGATAAGATGCTTTAATGCCGTTAAGCACTTGAACCCCTAGCAACCCAATTCTGGGCCAAAAATAGCCCAGCAAGCACGTTCAGGACGAATTAGGGACGTCTTGATTGGGGCCAGATCAAGTCAAACCAAGACTAGTCAGATCTGTCCCAGAATATCACCTGATTTCAACCAAAGTAAATTCTACCCACTCAGACGAACGTCCCTGGATGAATCAGAGAGAGTCCGATCGAGGCCAGATTAAGTTATCATAACTAGTCAGATCTGACCCAGAATAAGCTACGTATATTATTTCAACTGGTGAAAATGACGTAAAGATCATCCCCATATGGGCTGTGATCTGGCCTAGTCCTGAACGTCACCAGAGGACGTCCACAATACATAACGTCATCATGACGTAATTTGGCTTGCTGGGAGCTGATCTACAAACTCGTACAAAGCTTGTAGATCTGCTATTTCTGATGGATCAATTTGTTTAGCGTGAAATAAGAGCAGCTCAACAAAAGCTAATTTGTCCTACAGTATGATGATTTCCTGATAAATTTTAATCTCCATGATACAATAATTGTGACACGATAAACGATTAAAGTCCCATCCCTAGTTTGCCAATCTGCTATTTTCACCAATTTTGTCTATATGATGAAGTAACGCATGAATTTACGAATAAGTATACAATGTTGAAATATGGGGATATGAGGTTTCTGCCCGACAGCAAAGATATATAGTAGGTCTACATAAAGCCGATTTTATACATTGAAATTAGCAATGAATGCACCGTGCTGCAACATACTGTAAGCTTGTAGATCTGCTATGTTCGGTGTGCAAACGCGTAACGGTAACGGAAAGCCCGTAAAGTCTCAGGAAATAATTTAATGACCTAATCCGCTCGACTTCAACAAAAAAGGTGTAGGAAAAATAATGCGGTTCGGATTTTTACAATTATTGATGAAGTGTCAGCACATTTGGAAAGAGAAAAAGAAAACATCTCCCAGCAGCAGTTCACGGCCCAGGAGACCCGCTTGTAGGAAGAGTTGAATAAGTCAGGAAAATGTGCTTGTGCAGAAACAATAACTAATACTAAGTATACTTAAGTACTGTATACTGTAGGCTACTTAAGTTCAATTTTTTGGTATTTTTCAATACTTTTACTTCTACTCTGCGAAAATATAGTACATTTACCCCACTATAATTCTATGAAAACCTTAGTTATTAGTTACTTTGTAGATTTTGAATATCATTACAAAACACTCCTCAGCCCTATATACTGTATATTGCTGGCATGTAAGCTCACAACACGTGGCAATGCGACACATTGTGAGCTTGTACATCTGCCTTTTTCAAAAGATGTTTATACATTTGAAACTTGAAATGAGACATTCTGCATAATGAGTACTTTAAGTACATTTTGATGCCATTACTATTGTACTTTTACTCAGGAAAATGTAGAATTCCGGACTTTTACTGAACAGAGTATTTCTGAACAGAGTACCAAGTATTTCTAAATTGCAGTAGTACTTTTAAAAAATGTGAGCAATACCACTCTAAGTAATTGAAGACCTGTCTTCTAAGTGGCCTGAAGAGTAGCAATGGCCGTCTATCATGTTGGCAGACAGCAGCATTCATGAGTTCAGACCTACCTTGAGAGACACTTTCCCTGCAAGGCAGTTCAGTTCAGTTCAGATGAACAGCATCTACTACAACGCACCAGTGTGCCTGTGTGCCTGTGTGCGTGTGTGTGCGTGTGTGTGTGTGTGTGTGTGTGTGTGTGTGTGTGTGTGTGCATGCGTGCGAGAGAGAGAGAGAGAGAGAGAGAGAGAGAGAGAGAGAGAGAGAGAGAGAGAGAGAGAGAGCGGAAGGGGAGTTCAAGTGAATGAGTGAGTAAGGGAGAAATGCTGAGGCTTTAAAAGAATGACACCACACACAGAGATAAAAGAAAACCTGAGGACTAAGGGCTGCATTATTGCAGTGCCACTGTGGGGGAGGGTGTGCGTGTGCGTGTATGTGCGTGTGAGAGTGTGAGAGATGTGTGTATAAAAAGATAGAGAGAGGAGAGGAGAGTGAGTGAGCAGGGACTGAGGACTTAGGAAAACAGACACAGAGATAAGAGAGTGAAGTGATCTAAAGAGTCAGAAAAGAAAAAAGAGAGATTTTGGACGGAGAAGTTCAGACAGAGGACATTGTTATTTTCGCTAGTGCAGCCAGCGTTTGACAGACAACATATACGACGTATCAGTGATAAAAAACCGTCCGACCGGTAAGTTGGTCAGGCTCTGGTTAGAATGCACAAAAAGACAAACATGCTAAAATGTTTTCCAGCTCGAGGGATTTATACCTAAATGAAACGGGGGGGGGGGGGGGGTGGGGTGGGGGGGGGGGGGCACGACCCACGCCTCTGCTTTTGATATTCTTCCTCTCTGCTTATTCGTTTTTATGTTTTGCGGCGGATATGTTTTCTCACTGCTTCTGGTTAGACTGAATTAACCACTTAAACCCCATATGGTTGACCGGAGTCCCTCAGGGCTCTATACTAGTGTATTCTCAGTTTTCTGTTATTGTGGGGGAAAGCTTTTGCTGAAAATAGATGGAAAATACACTTTTCACACTTTAAGAGCATATCCGTGGTCATCATATGGGCATATCTAACTATAGATGACAGTTTTTGTGAATTTGAATATCAAAAGACCCTAAAATGCTGCGTGATGACAGGCTGTCATGAATATTAATTCAGCTTGATTTTGTTCACCTGTTTGATTCCCAAAGCGCACATTCTTCAAAGGCCTCATTCACCAATCAAGCAATGTTTGGTCGTTTTTTTGGGCCACCACAATGCTTTTCCAATGGGAGTCACATGGTTTGATCAAACATTTGTGTTTGATTGCTGATTGCTCCCCCCTCATCAAACAAAAATGTTTGGTCAAACCATGTGACATTGAAAATGAATTGGAGCAGCAATCAAACAGAAATCAGACATCGCACACGGACCGAACATTTGTTGTGTAGGTGTGTACGAAGCCAAACACTGTTTTTGTCAGGTGAGACCTGACTAATGAAAGCTCATGAAAACTAGTTAATTACAGAACTACTCCGTTTTCTAATTCAAGATGACATCCAGACGGTCTACGCATTTTAAACGTATTCAGAACACCAAAAGATGCATCTGAAAACATTATGGGTTAGAAATAAGCCATGCAGCAAAACGTCTCTCTCTCCCTTGTAAACACACACTAGCCCAGCTCAGATTTTATAAAAACCTAGATGCCTCATTGGCCGCTGCAGTTCATTGAAGTGCGCCGGAAGTGATAAAGACACGCTGCCACTCAAAGTGACTACTGGCCAATCACAGCGCGTCTTTTCCCAGAACTTATCAATTCAATCCCAAAGGAGCTTTATTGACCCAAGAATAGCGTTTACATTGCCTCTGATTGGCCTACCGAATGTCCCCTTCTGTGACGCACGCAGAAGCTTGGCAAAAGCTTGCCTCCTCTCGAGATGCAGACGCCCCAGAGCCGAAGGAGGTGTCTACCTTGCTATGTCTATGGCCCTGCATGCTGGATATACTGCTGCAGTGATTGAGATTCAAAAGAGATACGAGGACATTCTGTTAGAATCATACTGGCTTCTGTTTCAGACTGAACCTTCAAAATAAAACTTTAAACCCCAGCACCCATATTGTGAGGGAGGCTTTTGCTGGAAAGACTGAAAGGAGCATGGTTGACCTGATCCATGCAGGCGTGTGGTGGTCACCACAAACCATGGTCCTCAATGACATCCTACGTACTAGTGTTTCAAACCATGGTCCTCAATGACATCCTACCTACTAGTGTTTCAAACCATGGTCCTCAATGACATCCTACCTACTAGTGTTTCAAACCATGGTCCTCAATGACATCCTACCTACTAGTGTTTCAAACCATGGTCCTCAATGACATCCTACCTACTAGTGTTTCAAACCATGGTCCTCAATGACATCCTACCTACTAGTGTTTCGTCGACAAAAAATATGACTACCTTTTTTCACAAAACGAAATAAAAATTATGCTATGATGTCTAAAACTAAGACAAATAATGTGACTGAACTAAATATTTTTTTGTCAAAGGACAATGACTACAAAATCAAAATGTGTGGTCAAAATCAAGACTACTAACTGCAGCTATACTGCACCTCTCTTGGGATGGTAAAGTGAGCATTTTATAGGACCAAAGAACATTGCTTTACAATGTGCATTTCACACACACACACACACACACACACACACACACACACACACACACACACACACACACACACACACACACACACACACACACACACACACACACACACACACACACACACACACACAGCAGAAGAAACCATTCAAGGTAACAATTGCTCTGCATTATTTTTTTTATTTTTTTTGAAAGGAAGAAAAAAAATACACTTGTCACTGACCGATTTGAACAACGTTTGAGGATGGAGGTCCTTGACCTTCCTGTGAATGGTGAACATGCATTTATATAGCGCATTATGTCCACACACTGACGGTGGAAGGAACAAAAGCATCAACATGTGCCCAGAAAGCACTTACTGTACAGTAAGGGTCCATGCAGGGTCTTACAGTAAGGGTCCAGGCAGGGTCTTACAGTAAGGGTCCAGGCAGGGTCTTACAGTAAGGGTCCAGGCCGGGTCTTACAGTAAGGGTCCAGGCAGGGTCTTACAGTAAGGGTCCAGGCAGGGTCTTACAGTAAGGGTCCAGGCAGGGTCTTACAGTAAGGGTCCAGGCAGGGTCTTATACAGTAAGGGTCCAGGCAGGGTCTTACAGTAAGGGTCCAGGCAGGGTCTTACAGTAAGGGTCCAGGCAGGGTCTTATACAGTAAGGGTCCAGGCAGGGTCTTACAGTAAGGGTCCAGGCAGGGTCTTACAGTAAGGGTCCAGGCAGGGTCTTACAGTAAGGGTCCAGGCAGGGTCTTATACAGTAAGGGTCCAGGCCGGGTCTTACAGTAAGGGTCCAGGCAGGGTCTTACAGTAAGGGTCCAGGCAGGGTCTTACAGTAAGGGTCCAGGCAGGGTCTTACAGTAAGGGTCCAGGCCGGGTCTTATACAGTAAGGGTCCAGGCAGGGTCTTATACAGTAAGGGTCCAGAAAGGTCTTGCTCAAGGTCAAATCCACACTAACGTGGTGATCGAACAAGGAACATTCGGGTTCCAGTGCAGCCGCTCCACCTCGTGAGCCACAGCTGCATGCTGTCCCACTGATCAGTGCACGGAGTGTCCCCAAAATAGCAAACATGCAGGCTGAACGAAAAACCTGACACTGTGGCTTTTGGGAAACTGCCGATTTGCCTAGGGACAGCCGCCCAGGGACTGGAGGGACCCAGTTCTTGAGTGTGTGCTCAAATGGGTCCATATACTGTACTGTAGATCACTCGCAGAGTTGCGTGCGTGCGTGTTCTAACAATAAACCCACTCACACATGTCATGGCTGGTGATTCGTTGATGGTTTCAGAGAGAGAGAGGTCACACGTCTTCATGTAGCTGGGGCCGCAACAGATGCGACGGGTCATTTTGCCACAACTCGTCATTACGACCTCAGTGACCGTATGACCCGAGTGACAATGTTGACAACGACTAGTACAGACGGGGCTAATGAAACACACCTGCTGGCATCACCGCAACACCTTGGTTGAATGATTTAATTATTGTTTAACGTCTCTCCATTCCAGAGATATAATCAATCATGTAACCCTGCTTTTAACCTTCTATGATTGATTATATGTTTGAACTGGTATGTAGCACTCAGAGATTCCCTGTGAATGAAAAGTATGTATTATTAAGTACGGTTGATATTGACCTTGATTGTGACGCTGACCTTTTGTCTTTCATTAGATTTTGTATTAGATTTTGATTGTGGATTTAAAACTCAAAATGGAGCCCCAGACGATAAAAACACTTTACTAAAAAGACTAATTTCCAAAGTGGTCCTCGATGAAGATAAACATTTCAACCCCAAATAATAATTTATGTTGATCTTGATCATTTCCAACAAGTTTCCTCTAAATCCGTTCATCTCTTCTAAAATGAGTTTGTTCACAGACAGACGGACAGACGGACAGACGCAGCGACAGGAGTGATTACAAATGTGCTGCCACGCTTCGCTGCAGGGTAATTACCTCGGCTTACGCCATTCCCAGCCTACCAGAATCCCTGTATCGTTGACACGGGCATAATCTGTCTGCAGACATTAAGTCTGTATAACTCTAAAGTTAATCGTATCAATGAATCTGCCATATCGAACGGCGAGGAACACCCCACACCTCATCACCACCTCTGAGCACAGCGTGGGACGCTCCGCAATCTGTCGTGGAACTATTATCCCTCTTCTCCGGTTAATGGCTATATAAAAGGTCAGTACGACTCCTGGGAATACCATTCTGCCACTGGCATCATGGGGTATTTCATATATGACCTTATATGGGTTCTTGCTGATGTGGGATATACCTGCATGGGACCGAAAAGGGTGAGAGTACGGTTGAATTGGTTCAATGGTTCAGCGCATCCCACAATGAAAGAAATCAAATTATTACAAATAACCCCCAATGGCTTGACGTCCTACACAGGGAAAAAATTGGAATCTTGTTTGTATGCTATAGTGATCTGGTCTCCGTTCACAGCATCTCTCCCCAATTCCAAATCCATTTCCACTCCACTGTGCTGTGAAATTTAGGGACAGCCACCCAATTAATTCCCAGTCAATCCTATCACTGTACCAGGCTTTACTGTTGACATGTGTGAGCGAGCGCTTCTGACTCCGAAAGCGTTGAGACTCATGCCTCATCCAGCCCCAGTGATGGATGAGTTTGGGGGGAGGGCAATAATCCATTCTAAACATATTTGTCACCTTCTGCGTGCTGAATCCACATATTCCATTCCATGACTAAAGCTATCATCGCCGAGGAAATATAAGCGTTCAAGGTTGTGAGATGGTGGCCACTTATTTCCGCCTCGGACAGGATTATGGCTTTTAACAAGAAAAGTACTATAAAAAACTCTGGAGATATGTCATGGAAGGAGATTACTCTGCAAATGGAATTATTTGAAAAGTGTGAATGTATATTATGATAACACAATAAGAATCTTTCAAATGTCCTCTGGTCCAGAACAACTAACTTATGTTATGACAAGTCCATGAAATTAAATAAGCACCATTTCCTACACTTCTATAATGTATAGCTAGTAGCTACATATATACTGTATATATACAGTATATTAAATAGGAATGTTAATAGATTAATCACCGTTAAGAAATTTCATTTCATTTGATTCCTCATACAAAGATGCCATTGCCTGGCCCTGTATCACAAATGGTCAAAAAAATTTGATTAAGGAATATAATATGCCTTACAGTTAGAGTTTTTTTGATGTGTGGCGTAATTATTTGATAGGACAGAGTTCTCCGTCTTGGAATCAATGATTGTAGCATGGCCTCAGTGTGTGCATGTCCACACACAGTATATACAGTACACACACATGCTCCCCTGCCCGTTATCCCCAACCCTTGCATCTACTGGATATTAGACTATAGTTGAGAATTCCAGCCTCCAGTCTGCCTCATTAAAGAAGTCCTTTATCTCTACAGTACAACACAGTCTGCCTCATTAAAGAAGTCCTTTATCTCTACAGTACAACACAGTCTGCCTCATTAAAGAAGTCCTTTATCTCTACAGTACAACACAGTCTGCCTCATTAAAGAAGTCCTTTATCTCTACAGTACAACACAGTCTGCCTCATTAAAGAAGTCCTTTATCTCTACAGTACAACACAGTCTGCCTCATTAAAGAAGTCCTTTATCTCTACAGTACAACACAGTCTGCCTCATTAAAGAAGTCCTTTATCTCTACAGTACAACACAGTCTGCCTCATTAAAGAAGTCCTTTATCTCTACAGTACAACACAGTCTGCCTCATTAAAGAAGTCCTTTATCTCTACAGTACAACACAGTCTGCCTCATTAAAGAAGTCCTTTATCTCTACAGTACAACACAGTCTGCCTCATTACAGAAGTCCTTTATCTCTACAGTACAACACAGTCTGCCTCATTAAAGAAGTCCTTTATCTCTACAGTACAACACAGTCTGCCTCATTACAGAAGTCCTTTATCTCTACAGTACAACACAGTCTGCCTCATTACAGAAGTCCTTTATCTCTACAGTACAACACAGTCTGCCTCATTACAGAAGTCCTTTATCTCTGCAGTACAACACAGTCTGCCTCATTAAATAAGTCATTTATCTCTACAGTACAACACAGTCTGCCTCATTAAAGAAGTCCTTTATCTCTACAGTACAACACAGTCTGCCTCATTACAGAAGTCCTTTATCTCTACAGTACAACACAGTCTGCCTCATTACAGAAGTCCTTTATCTCTGCAGTACAACACAGTCTGCCTCATTACAGAAGTCCTTTATCTCTACAGTACAACACAGTCTGCCTCATTACAGAAGTCCTTTATCTCTACAGTACAACAGAACACTTGGAGCACTACTGCAGCATGCATGGGGCCATATGGAAATCAACAGCATTCCAGAGACATTGGACTGACTACTGTAGATTGTAAGATTTGCAACCCATACACTCCCTCTCGTTCCCCTGAGTGCTACAAATAATTCACTATCCTTCCTAAAAATGTTTTAAAAAAAAAGTAAAACGATGGGATAACCTGACTTAGTGACAACCTCAAATATGACACAGACCGTATTGCCTTGATCTCAAATCAAATCAAATCATTTGAGTGAGGACATTAGTCTCCACTACAGCCAAATAAATATAGGCCTAGACTAAATGAACTCTGATGGATCCAATTGATGCACTTCAGTTCTGCACTCACGTCACAGCATCACAGAGCTGCTCCACAACAAGATGTCTCCGCTTAATTCTGACTGCACTGTTTGCCGATGAACTGACTTCCCGAAAAAAAGGAGTAGCCCGGGGGCTGATCTACGTACTCCGTCTTCTCTTTACTCCTTACGGTGCATCAACAACAATCACGCCTTCTAGCAGCTCAGATTTGCCAAGAACGTCACCCATGGTAGATATTGCCTCGCGTAGGCGGACAACTATTCCACAATTTCTGAATGCTACTGTATATATATAGAGAGAGAGTGTCTGGAACTACACCCACTGAAGCCGAAAAAAGAAGCTATCATCTGTCCGTCACTTCCGTATATTTTATTATTTAAAACATATTATATTATATATAATATATACCTGTATATATATCGTTATATTTTTTTATTTAATTTAATTAATTTTTACTGATCCATTTGTACCATTTACAATTTGTATCTATCCATTTCCTCCTGGAAACCACGTAAACTTTCCTTTCTATTTTTGTTTTTTCAGACATCACAAACTGATACATGACTCACATATGAACTAGACAACCTTTAACCCTATTACAAACAAACTAACATGAATACAGTACATTGTCATCTTCTCAATACCCACAGCCAGGGGTTTTCAACTGATTGTGAACAAGGGACCACCACGCTGACATAGAATGAACCTGGGGACCACTGTTGTGTTGAGTTTGGCTAAGCTTAGTGCTTTTGTAACACTTGCTATGGATCCCATCTGTATACATCCCACTGTTTCTCAAACAATGGTCCATTGACTACTAACAATTTCTTAAGAATGACTCAATCCAGTGCACTTCCCCCTCTTGAGATTCTAACTCCCTTTTTCAGTTGAAATTCTTGACCTCCAACTTGTGGAAAGAACATTTTAAAAATCAACAAATCCTACATGAATGGTCGGGGACCACGTGCAATACATCCACGGACCACCAGTGGTCCACGGACCACCTGTTGAAAACCCCTGCCCATAGCCATCAAAATCATAAAACCTTTGTATATGTGGGGATTCCCGTTGGGTGTCAGTCACTTATTTGCAAAACCCCAAAGAATAACTCATTCATGAATTTCGGGAGTCCTTGACATGAAAAAGTACTATATGTTATTCAGAAAAGACAATCATTTGTAGAATGGGCCTCAGGTAT
Source organism: Protomyctophum bolini (assembly GCF_963924005.1). Lineage (NCBI taxonomy): Eukaryota > Metazoa > Chordata > Actinopteri > Myctophiformes > Myctophidae > Protomyctophum > Protomyctophum bolini. The sequence goes on along the minus strand of NC_137874.1, from coordinate 18,248,379 downwards.
TAATGTATTAAAAATAAGGACATGGAGGGTTCACGGGACACACATTCTCCACCAAGAAAGACCTCCAGTCCAGAGGATGATCTTTTTCACCTGCATCTGATCAACTGAGTTTCCTCCTCCATTAGGTCTGGTCCACTCTGTACACTCAACCATCTGAAACAACAACGCAGCCCAGAGAGGCTCGCCGGACGCCAGTGGTGTCAAGTAACTACGTACATTTACTCAAGTACTGTACTAAAGTACAATTTTGAGTTTTGTTTTAATTACTTTAATGGAGTATTTCCAAATGTCTGTACTTTTGCTTCTACTTCACTACATCTCATCTCAGAGGCGATCATACTCAGGTGATTATGCTTTTACAATTATTTTAAAACTTTAGTTACTAGTATTTACTTTGTAGATTTTGATTTATTATTACAAAACATATAGGCCTACATTAACCACTTCATCCCTATACATTCCGGCCATTTGAAAAGATACGATCTACAAGCTCACAATGCCCAGTGCTTGTAGATCTGCTATTTATCAAAAATATTTTTATAGATTTGAAAAGTGAAATGGGACATGCTGCATAATGAGTGTGGGACTTTAAGTAAATTATGATACTAATACTTTTGTACTTTTACTCAAATAAATGTTGAATTATTGACTTCTACTTACTACATTCCCTGCAGTATTGATACTTTTACTTTAAGTAAAACATGCGAGTACTTCTTCCCACCACTGCCGGCCCCCAGATGTTTTCTATCAGGGACGTGCATAATGTCTGGAGGGGTGTAAGTGATCCCTTGCTAAAATGGTCTGGTCTGTGGATTTAGAGAACAGCGCTCTGGGAGATGGTACGCGTCCATCACCGCTGGCACCTCATCGCACGTCCCGCCACATTTCCCCAAGGCCAGATCCTCCCGTTTCCTTCCAATAAAGGGCCTTAACCTCTTTAAACACTTTATGTATTTACATTTAAACCACTTTAACCCTGGCATCTCTATTTCGGGCATGTCACTGCTGTATAGGCAAGGTTTTTTGGTTCTACACAGTTTCACAAACAATAATAATTAAAAAAAGAAATAGCCAATCTACAAGTGTGTAGCGGTACTGTGACACGAGGTGAGCTTAGATCAGCTATTTAATTATTACAAAACGTGATGGTTAATCAACTTTTGTAAATGTATTGCAAATCGTTGCTGTCCAGAAGAAACAAGCTAACTAAATTTTTCGGGTTTTGGATTTTTACCAACTCACCCCCGCAATTTTGTTTAATGTAGTTAACAGTTAATTTAGTATTTCCCTCCCTCTCTGAAATATCTTGTATACAGATTTATTTGATTGCATAGTAGTCGATCTCTATACTCTGTAAAATTTAGAAAGAACAACATGTCACAGAGACGGTGACTGCTTAATTAAGTTAATTTAGGACCTTCTAGCAGTTAATTTCGTTTTATTAATCACATTTCTTCCATGTAGCCCATGTTTTGTAATGGCATCATCATGCTATTATGCCCGTGGATATACAGAGTGAACTTAACAATGATAAATTAATATGTTACCTTTTAAATAATAATGTTTGTTATTTACAGCTAGGTAGAGTAGTGGGGCGAGATGGAAAAGTGGCGAGCGTACCTGTTACCCCTGCTACTAGGCTGCTACTAGGCTGATGTGATCGGGCATAACGAGGTGACTCCAAACTCTGTAGAAGTGTTGACATTAGCATCTGATGTTGATGACACAAAAACTTTCAGTTTCTCCGTGAACACCAATTACCCTGCACCGCAGCAACGTACGTAATTTATCTTCTCTGTGTGTGTGTGTGTGTGTGTGTGTGTGTGTGTGTGTGTGTGTGTGTGCGTGCGTGCGTGTGTGTTTGTTAGCAACGTAACATGAGAACGGCTGGGCGGATTTTCATGAAACCTGGTGGGAATGTAGGCCACCCAAAAAAAGGACACAAATCACTTTTCGGTTTGAAAAGGTCAGAGGTTAAGGTCAAGGGTCAAGGTGAAACATCGAGATCAGATGGGTGGATTCTCATGAAACTCGGTGGGAATGATCAGCGGATCAGTGGTTCTCAAAGTGGGTTCCGCGGACCCCCAGGGGTCTTTGAGGGGCCATGTTAGTTCATATAGAATCTAAATCAGTTTAACCATTTTAACCTATACAGGCTACATACATTGTGAGGTTGTATATCTGCTATTTTCAAATACCTTGAAAATAATTTAATACATTTTAACAAAAAAAAATAAAAGGTTTTATGGGCACACGATCTTTTCAGATGGGCGTCTGCCACAAAGCAATTGGTTTGGTGGTCCTTGACATAATACAATATGTTGTTCATGTGGTGCCATTACTTGTTGTGAACTAACCATGCTACTGCTGTGGCCTGTATAGCCGCCCAGATTAGCCATGCCAACTGGTTTATTAATCATTTATACTGTAGGCCTACTTAGTCCTACTTATGACAAATAACAACGACCTGTTTATTTATTTATTTACTTTTGTTTTTTACTTATCAATGTTAGATTCATGTTAATGTGTATTAATGTGGTTACTGGGAGGATACTACAGACATAATAATAATAATTATTATATATAGACATGGGAGTCCTATTATATTTCCATATCATACAATGTCAGGAATTCAGTTCAAATGGAAACGTTATTGGCATGACTGGAAGGAAATGTATAACGAGACAATGTTTGTGCTCATTATTTCTGCAACAACAAAACCGGAGGCCCTTGTTATTTTGTTATGTCCCTTCCTTCCATTAAGGCGAGACACCCCAGGTGAATAGGGAAAAAAAGTTAAATAATAGCTATCACAATGAAACTTCTCCAGTTGATTACTTATATTAAAACTAAGATTTTTTGTATTACAAGTTTTCTGAAATTATATGTTTAAATATGCAAATTAGGCATTATATGCGCTAATTTGCATACATTTCGGGACGATAAATCTGAAGATCGGATAAAGCCAGGTTCAAAATTATCATTTCATTTTGTTGACACATTAGAGACAAAGAAAATTACACATGGGATTTTTGATATCTCTAATTATCACTCCACAAATCAGAAAATAGTGTCAACAGGCATAAAAAACCCAATTTTCGGCATTTTTTTGGTATAAAATGTGATGTAAATCAGGCTGTGAATGATATATCAACAAATCCATGTGTAAATGTCTGCGGAATATAGTTAGGAATAAGACTGGAAAGTTTGGTGTATGTGAGTTCAACTGAAGTGGAGATTCTTTGTCCCAAGTATGAGGGAAACTCATTTTGAGAAAACGGCCTTTAAAGATTTGTATTGTAAAATTCCAAAACGTTTTATTTGAAGCCACTATTTTGAGACAAAATATCTCATCCAAAACTTGGCAAGAACATATAATGGCATATATCATTGGAAAGGTCTGGACCTCAAGATGACTGTGGTCTGATCCAAATATGGTCACTTCCTTTGTACCAACAACCAATCATGAAAATAGAGATTGTGGCTTTTCACCCCGAAAAACGAGCTGTCATTGGCTAAAATAAACTATCCAACTAAACATCTAAATCTGTATTTTTAATGTGTATTTTGCTTTAGTTTGAAAGAAAACATGTTTAGGAAGCAAAATAGCAAAAAAAAAAAAAAATGAAAAATCATGATTTCACCTGGGGTGTCTCACCTTAAATATGTCATAGTTGCCAGGGTCCTCCATTGTTTATTTCAATTATTTTTTTGCTGAAGAATTGAAATGTCTGTTTAAATCAAACACAATGAAACCCAAAACATGAGACAGCATTTGTTATTCAAATAACAGTAGTTATAGATGTTGTCTAGTTTATTTCAAATGCAAGGTATAGTCATGAACGGGACTTGAACACGCAACACGCTGTCAGGCTGTATATGTGGCATGCGCCTGGAGCACTAGGCCACTGGGCGCCCCACCACTTCGTTTTTCCATTGTTTCAAACACTCATGCCATCCACGAGATATTTCGAGAAAAGCTAATATTACCATCTTGGCCATCTTGCGTGCGTGCGGTCATTAACCCATTTTGAGTGGGAACCCCTTTTGGTGGTTACATACATTATGTTATAATTTAGCTATTGAAAAATAGCATATCTACAAGCTCATAGCGCGCCACCGAGTGGCGCGCTATGAACTTGTAGGCTATGTAGGCTATTTTTGAAAAATCGTTAAAATGTGCCTCAAATCTTTCCGATTTCTTTCTTTTTTTTTAATTTCGACGTCAGGCCTGAATGGGTTAATGGTTTTTACTGTAGTGCTCAGAATGGGATAAAGCACCATGTTGGGAGCTTAATAAAACATTAATTCGAGTTTGCGCTAAGCATACCGGACTGCCGACGACAATGGAGGACAATCACTTCCGGGTTGGCCGGATGAGGGCTCTTCTTTTTTGCTTATTTGGCGCATTTCACTGCCTCACGATACCACTTATGGTGTCTGGTGGGATTGTTAATAGCCCACTAGTTTTTCATGCAAAGCCACTAGGTTTTCACCTAGTCGTGATACTTTGTGTAAATGGTATGGTATGTCGTTTTCCTAAATGCTACTTCTAACTACAGACAAGGCCAAGTAAGGCATGTGAGGGGGAACGGGAACCTTAGCATTCTGGCAGCCATGCACACTACAGTTAGGCTGTCAGCCTGCATGAGCAGCAAGGTAAAATGGGCAGGAATAGACAGGAGAGAGACAGCCACTGAGAACACAATGGTGAGCTGGGGAGAAAACAGTGCCTGTATTAAGAGCACACATTTTGTACTAAAGTGCAATTTGTCAGTCTTGTACCAGTGCAAAAAGGCAAACAAGGACGAGGGAACTTGCCACTATAATAACCCTAGTCTCGCGTAGCCAGACAACTATTACACAATCTCTGAATGCTATAGTCTGGAACTACCGCTGCTGAAATACGAGTGAGGAAGCTGCCATTTCCGTCCGTGAAAATATATTTACATTTTATTTATTTTTAATTTCTATTCCTGCTAAGCAGCAAGCTATATATGCTTAGATGATTTCTAATTTATATTAGGACACATTTGCGCGATTGTAAAGACGGAACAAAGTGGGGAGGAGGCTTCAGTTCCGCTTTATTGCCTACTCATGATAGAGCTTCAAGACTGTATGACGGAAGCATTTGACAATTGCGAGAGGCAAGACTATATAACCCGGACAAGCATTTGTCCTTTTTTTTAAATGATTAAGATGTGGCAAAACTAGATGCCATGTGGAGCTGCAGTGACACTGCATGGCATTACAAGATCAAGCAATTAGAATAGTGATGTTTAATTACTGCATGATTTGCATGACCAACAACAGCAGGGAGGGTTTGTGCATTCCAGAATTAAATTCCAAACACAATTCCAAAAACAGTGTATGTTACACACATCTGTATAGGTCCAACAAGGCTCAGTGCGTGAAGGCCTCATTTCATCCTGATGTTGGGTCTAATGACTTGTAAAATGCTTAGAGCGCCATCTGTTAGGACAGGCCAAGTGAGCAAAAAGGGGAAGACAAAGAGAAAAAGGGAAGGGATTAGACAGAAGGGGAGAGACAAAATGAGAGAGAGAGACAATGACGGAGAGAAAGAGACTGGAGGGGGGAGAGAGAGAGAGAGAGAGAGAGAGAGAGAGAGAGAGAGAGAAATTGCACAGCTTAGCAGAACTGCTTCATAAGCATAGCTGTTCACTAACCTCAGCGTAATGGCTGAGTTTAATGTACTCAACAAACAGATCAATTCTCCATATTTTCCATATCATTCCCGGAGAAGATAAGGCGCTCCATTCATCACGTTCATTAGTCACTAGTGTTCGTTAGTGAGCCTGTATACCTCACAGGACACCCCAGTACTAATACTCAAAGTCAAAGTCACTGTAGTACTGTATGTAAATGTATTCAAACAAATAAAAGCTTTTGAACGAAGAATGTTGTTTGAAGATTCAATTGGAGAAGATGTACGCGTTTCACGTTATAGTCAGCAGTGGAACAAAAAAAAAGGATTTCAGCTCCAATTATTGAGCGGGTGAAATGTGTGAAAGGCCATCACACCCTACAGCAGCGTTGTCATATTGCTTTTACGATATTAATTTCCTTCCAAATTAATGATCTCGCCATCAGACCAACATAATCCTCTAGCCCAAAACCAAATGCGTACAACTGTAAATGAATAAGCGCCTAATGGCTAACTGTAAATAGTATGTGTTGTGTGTCACCAGGTCGTTGTTACTGTAATCCGTATAGTATATTCCATCTACAGAAGGACATGGACAGTTCCTCTCAGAGCACAACTAGGGCGATTAACAATATTATCACGATAATCAAAACTTAACTTTGCACTTTTGTCAATCACTTGAACCCTAGCCTTGGTCTTAGCCTTACTTGCGAAGAGAAAAGCCTGGTCACAACCTAAGGCAGAGAATGCATAGTCGGAAGTGTCGGACCAGAACATCCGTCAGATGTATTTCCCCCAGATACGATATTTTCCGACCAATCACAACACTTGTTTCATTCACGGAAAATGTAAACAAATTTGTAAAGCGTCAACGTCATTTCCTGGATCGGTACTTACGTAATCTGTGTAGAGTGAAATAAGGTCTGTTGTATACTGTATAGAGGGTTTAAGTGGCACTGAATGTGTAGCTCACCAAAATCTAATTCCTAGTGTATGACAGAGGACAATTTAACGAAGTTAAAAATCTCCTCGATACGATTATTGTGAGTGGATTGTTTTTATCACGATATACGATAATAACGATTATCATCCATCCCTAAGCACAACATGCCTATAGATGCCATCTGCAACCTTCAACTGTTCAGACTGCTTCACAGTTCTAATCCAGATGAACATTATGACTCCCTATAGAACACCACAGTCAGCGTGATAGTTGACTTTCATGGATGTTTACTTTTCAAAGCACACTGGAACACCCCCTGCTCCGCCAACACACACACACACACACACACACACACACACACACACACACACACACACACTCATTCGTTGAAAATCAAATCCATTAAGCACTACGAATAATAATGGCCACTCCACGTAGACAGACCCACTTATTGTATGCACCCCTCCCCCTCTCACATTAACACAAACAAACGCGTGCACGCACACACACACACACACACACACGTAAAAGAGTCTATAAATCTACAGGGCGGGTGGAATTAGCGTCGCAAGAAAAATATTTTGGAAATGAATATCATACTCATTTCCACCATGCAAACATGATGAGCATGTGGTCTTCATTACAGCTAACTGGAAGCAGACGACAGCCCCACCCAGCACTCACGTCAACAGGACAGTCCCTGCTCTGCGTCCAGGAGTCATTTAAGTGATTATCCTCGCTGCCTGTCGGGCAGAAACCTCGCACAACGCATATCCATATTTTAACTTTGGATGTTTATTCGTAAATGTACACCCTACTTGATCATACAACACTGCGTCACACAAAATAATCTAAAGTAGCAGATCAAGCAAGCTCAAAATGAGCGACTGCAGATCTCAGATCTGCTACTTTTGATATATATTTTTTTATATTTGAATCCTGAAAAGTAACAGTTTTAACCCTCCACAATTTAGAGCCCTACTTTATCATATACATTGTTGTGGAAAAGTAGCAGAAATAGCCTAGCTGATGTACAAGCTCACAATGTGTCGTACTCTGTGGATCAGATTTGTTTCTTCTTTTTTTATTGAAAGTGTGTCTGTGTTTTGTTAATATTTAACCAATGAACAGTATTAACAAGGTTTTTGTGACTAAAATAATAACCGGATCCATTGGATCCATTGGAAGGCAGGTAATTCTACCGGTTTTGGACATACAAGGTTTCCACCCGACAGCGACGTTATGTGTGATTCTCAGTGCTCAAAATAAGCTACAGTTCAGTGGATCACAGTACAGAGAAACTGAGCAAGTTAACACAATCCAATCAGCATAATAGAATGCCAGAGTATTATTCTGAAACAACATATCCGCTACTTTTAGAGTTAACCACTTTCAACCGGACATCCCTGTCCTGGGCCATGTCATTGTAGCGAGCGTGAATTCGTTTTGAAGAAAGTACATTTGCTGAAGTAGTGGACGTTTCTTTTAACTCAAATCCTTGCGTCTGGGGATCCCTGGAACAACATATTTTGAGGGGTTCAGCCAAATACTGTACATAATACATAATTGTGGGGGTCTTTGACATTACAAAGGTATGAGCACCACTAATATAGCAACCGGCCTCAGGTCTTAATGTGGTTAAGTAAAAATAAAATAAATAAAATAAAAAATAAATAAACACTGTATGGAGTGGACAGAGGAGTAGGAGACGGCAGCAGGGCCGTGGATGGATGGATGGATGGGTGGATGGAGTGTGGGCAGCCAGGGTGACAGGGAGGGACTGGAGGGGTGAGGTCTTAGTGTCACAGTGATTCCCGTCAGCCCGGAGAAGAGGCGCTCAGTAAGAGGTGCCCCCTCCCCTCCCCCCCCCCCCCCCGCCTCCTGCTGTGCTGTGCTCAGCTAATTAAAACTCACCCTCACCCTTCACACACGCCTGTGCATATACAGTACAACAGTACTCACACACAGTCTCACGGAGGTCAGCCGCACATGTGTTTACCAGCTGCACAATATGGGTTTTTTCGCTTGCAGGATCATCTTGCTGTATTCATTATTATTTTAATTTTAGCTATACTTGAACGTTAAACATCCCTATTCCGGTATGTCGTAATAGGCAAGCATTTATGGAACATTTTTGGAACAAATAGCAGATCTACAAGCTCACAGCGAGCTTGTAAGATTGGCTATTTTTGGTAAAGATCTGATGTAAAGGGAGAAAAAAGGAGGGGGCCAAATATACACCTAAATCCTACTGTTCTGTTGAATATTATATACCGTATGCAGTATGTTTTGGAAGAAATAGTCCTATATCTTCTGTGTTTCATTGGCAATATGCGGAAGTGTGCGCCTGTGACATCATCATAGACGTGGTTTCAGGTCATGGGGGTCACTTTCATACTGATGCAAGGACAGGTCATGTGTATATTAATTAATGTGCAGTAGGCTACTGTAGATCTAACAATACTACTTAACCACATGAGCCCTGGCGTCCATATTCTGGGCATGTACAGTAGGCAAACTGTACAGTAGGCAAACAGTCTGTGAACATTGGCGAACGTTCTGCGAAGATAGCAGATCTACAAGCTCACAATGCGTCACAATGTGAGCTTGTAGATCAGCTAATTGTCTGCAAAGGGATTTGGAGGGAAAATGGCTGGGGGCCTAATTGTAGAGCCCTGGAGGACCCCAATCAATGGAGTATGGCTTTACCTTTATAGATCCCTTTCAATCACAGCGCCTGGTGATTAATGCATTATTTCAGCAATGGAAATAATTACATAGAGAAGGCAAACGTTTCGATTTAACAAGACACCTCGATGTCTCAAAGAACGTGATAACATATTTAGTAGTATTTAATCTAGTGTTTCATGATCTTGATAAAGGTCCTTGCGACCGAAATGTTGACCTTTTGTAATAAATCAATGCAGAGGTGGTAAGTGTGTGCTGTAATTGACTTTACCATGGAATTGGATCTCTGCATCACAGAATGGACTACGCAAGTGCTGTGCGTGTCACCTTAGAACTATACTGTATGCATAGCTGTTTTTTTGTTACACCAATGTAATTGAGATTATATTGTAGATATATATATCTACAGCAACGCAGGCGCCAGTTTTCACCTGGGTTTAGTACTTTGCAAACAGAAACTAAGTATGGTGTTTATTTACTGCATTCCAACTAAATCAATTTTCCATTTGTTGTGGGTAATAACACATTTCTCGCTTTGAAACAACTCACTGAGCTCACCAAGGCAAACCATTGGGTTTTTTTTTTTATCTTTCCCTCTGTCCCTTGGAGCTCGATGTGACTCATGCACAGGACTTTGTTGTCACGGTCCAGTGGACTGAGGGACTTGACATGTCGTGAAACAACCCGCTGACGCGTTTGGCACCTGAGAGGGGAGAGCAAGTGGCGAACACCATGACCCCAGTTGAATACTAGCCCGTCTGAAGAAGGGATGGCATGTTTATGACAGGGCAAGCCTTTGCATGGCAAAGTTAACGGACAGCGACAGCACTCCTCCTACAATACCCAGTCGGAATCTACAATATACAGTACCATTGCACTTGCGCCTCGTCTTCACTGCTTAGGTCTCTGTTCTCGACGTTGCGTACGTACGGGGACCAACAAGGGTCCAAAATGTCAAATTAAAAAGGCAACTCTGGGGTCCCAGAGATACGAATTTGAATCAAATGGGTGCCTAGTGCATATTGGGTGGGGGGGGGGGCTTGCAATTCAAAAGGTTGAGATTCACTGGCTTAGGTCACTCGTGAAATAGGTTAGCGAGCGAGACAGACCAAGGCAGAGAGAGAGAAGAAGAGATGACAAGGCAATGAGGGATCGAGGCTGCCAGTGATTCGAGGCTAGAGCACTGCAAGATGTCACATCCCAACCTCTGGCGCTGCAGAGTTCTGTCATCTCCACACTTGACAGATCCCTTGGCCTGCCCCTGGTGATCTACTCTATATATAGAGACAAGGGGGGGGATAGATATGGCATAAGTCGTTGTTTACAACTTCATAAAATAATTATAATTATAAAGGTATTGAGGGAAAACATATACCAAAAACACGACAGGTTTGGTGTACTGCACTGCTGATATAGAGAATGAGAATCTCTGTGATTTCTGCACTGCACACAGGACGGACAGGGTAAAAACAAATATAGATTATCATAAAGGTCGCAATCAAAGCGTTCTAAAAATAGAGTGTGAAATGGTGAGCCATTGTCTGAAGGAGACAAACGCAAGGGGAGAGCGGGCGAGTTAAGTGTACAGTACAGTATGTATGTCCGGCTGAAATGATGACAACAGTAATTCAAATCCTTTTTCATCAGAGACTAACTGTCTAAAGGGCTTTTTTTTCTATACGAATTGGAGAAATAACTTATAGTGCAAGTTGTCGCTTAGGACGACAGGCCTATACTTTATCTTCAAGGTTACACAAGAAGAAAGCAGATGTTGAATGATAATCGCATTTCAGCACAGCACGTCTTGAATGTGCTCATGACAGAGGTGTGAGGCTATAGCTCGGTAATGAGGTGATTTACCACAAAGTCACCACCACACTTACTGTAATTTATGTCTTTCACAAAAGAGGGCGATAGCTTGCTTCAACAACTATAACCCACTTGGCCACTTAGGAAGGAACATTACCAACAAAAAGTAAAAGTCCTAACCAAAGTCAGAATGATTCAAAGTTACATCATTTCTAACAAATTTCGAGGGGCAAGTTTTGTTTAAACTGTGGAGGGCCCGGCGGCAGTGCCATGAGGTAGAACATGATGCCGTTGCCATGGCCTGTCGAACTTGCAACCATAATGCAACTAATGAAAGCTCTCATCATCACCCCATGGACAAGAAAACTGAAGCCTGGTTAACAACACTTGGTTGCACATAAGTGTCTCGCACTGACAATGCCAGACCTACAAGCTCACAACGTGTCGTGCTGCGACACGTTGTGAGCTTGTAGATCTGCTATTTGTTGGTGCGAGACAGTGGTGCGCAACTAAGTATATCAAGTGTTAATTGTGATGGCGTGCCCTCCCCATGGTTATGAGTCATTATGAGGCTGGGTGGGACATGGCCATGCATGGGTCTGAACTGAAGGCATAGGCTACTCAACCAAAAACACATTATAAGCAAATGACAGGCACATAGCCTACAGTAAGAAAAGACCATCTTTTCCAAGTGTCTGTCTGGCAACACCCTCCCTGTGTTGAAATGAGTTTCAGAGGCAGTAGCTCCGGCATTTTCCAAAATGCTAATATTGCTTCACCTTAACCTTGGAGGACCATGAAGAATTCATAATAAATAAATAACTAGCCATACAATTCCACAATATCCACAATTAACATGTTCAAAAATGACACAATGCAGGTTGAGTGGAACACAATTACATTTGTGCAACTTTGTACTGTAGTTGAATAACTGACGTTACTCTCTTTCATGCCCATAAAGTAATTACATTACATTACTTAATGGGCAGTAGAAAGGCACATTAGCCTTTCTACTGCAGAATAGTCACTGCATACTAGACTACAGGTCCTAACTGGTGTAGCCTACAACAACCAGTACTCTAAAATAGAAACATTTGATTGTAAAGGTTCATACAAACATTGAATAATTCCACAAAGTTAGGGTTCTGTTTATGTATTGCTACAGCATACTGTATGCTCTGCTGAGTGGTCTGCCTCATATCCACCCTTGACAGTTGGACAAGCTCCCCAGCCCTTCTTAAAAATGTGATTGTTAAATTAAGTGTTATTCCACCTTTCATTTGAACATGCGCATCCACAACCTTGTTGATAAGAAAAGGTGAAATGTTCTTTACTTTTAATTGCTTGCCCTGGCTTGGCAGTATAGTTATTCTCGACAAAAAGCAAACTCATGCAATGCTTATTGTATATTGTATTGATCTATGCAACAAACAAGTTATCAATTTAAACGGCGAAAGATCTGCAACATATCGAAGTCTGGGGGGTTTCTTTACAAAGCCATGTCATAAACCTCAAAAAGAATTATATAGTCGAAAATAATTGCTGTGAACTTACCCAGGAAGAACAGAATCACAATCGAGACAGGCATCGCGGTATGCAGCAGAGGGAAATTCCACTCGAAATGTCACACCTCGACGTCTTCTTTCCGTTTGACTATCAGGCTAACGACTTTACTGTAACTACTGTATAGTAGCTATGATGATGACCTTATACTGGCGAGGAGTGAGTGATACCCGCATGTCTCGAGCAGCAGCACGCGGTTATTCTAGCAGCAGCAGGGTCCCGTTCATTCATAGCAGCATCTTCTCTTTGCAATAATAATAATAATCACCACACCAGCAAAACGTCAGTTCACTTGACCGACAGAGCAGTGCATGTCCGAGGCGCTGCAAACACACACGCAGCGCTGCCTGTTTCTCCCCCTCCCAGCTCTCTCTCTCTCTCTCTCTCTCTCTCTCTCTCAGAGGAGGTGCAAGGTGTGCACGTACTGTAGCACCCTGGAAAAGGGGGACCTCTACAGTTTACTCGCAGTAGCCTGTATCATGCACCACTGCATCCATCCCCCTGCGGGACGAGCGTGATTGTCCCATCCGTGCAGGTAGTAGCCTAGCCCCTCTCGGAACCCCCTGGGTCAGCCCAATCCGAACCGAACCGGGCTGACCCGTAGGGTTCCTGGTCAAGCTAAGATTTTTCAATGCGATTGTTGGGACGCGGATATACACACACTCATCGTTTAGTCCATCGGCGCGGAATTAGGACGCTTTTTATTGTGTTTGTTTACGGATGTGCGAACTATAAGTACCTTACATACCTCTGATAAAATCTCCTGTGTCGCGGAAGCCGTTAAGTATTTTTAATCCATGTTTGATTAAAAATGTCGCTTTGATTTCTTCTTGTTTATTTACCGTTTATTGTACCGCCTCCCGATGTGCGGTTGGCTTTGCGGGCTATGTCCCTGCCTTTGATCTGCTCCGTCATAGCTGTAGCACCACTAGCTAGCCAGATAGGCGGTGCAATGAGGTGTCAATAAACAAGGTAGGAAGAAGCGACATTTTTAATCAATCATGGATTAAAAATACTTAACGGCTTCCGCGACACAGGAGATGTGTCGGTATGGTATGTAAGGTACTTATAGTTCGCACATTCGTAAGTCAATACATGAATAACCATGGCCAAAGCGCGCAGAAGTCCGTCTCATGGCGTGTTACATTGTATTTGTTTGTGCGTAACTGGCGACAGCCCCACTTGAAGCAGGACCCAATGCAAGTAAAGTCTTAAAAATGTCAGACACTTTACTACATTCGGGTTCTGCTTGCGGGGCTAGTAGTAGCCTAGCCTATTATCCCCGCACTGTTGTCGTTGTTTGGCTGCATACCTGCTGCGTTACACCCGCTGCAAATCCTTGGAGTTACAAATAGAGTGATAGAGAACAGTAGGCTGTAGGCCTAATCATTTTACTGTTCAGGAATTTCAAATGTAGACTATACCTAGTCCTACCTACGTACACGTACCCATGTAGGCTACCTGGCATGTTGCCGTTGGGGACCACAGGTGTTTCAAACGGTAACAAGATAACTCACCCCTTTTACTCTTTTTGGTGAGTTGTCCGGACAACTCACTAAAAAGTGCAGACAACTCACCAAAAAGTGCAGACAACTCACCCCGGGGTGAGATGTCTGGTATTCTTTCAAACTGTCTGAATTACATGTGTTTGATTGATTGACATTAGAATTACAATAATTAACACTTGTTGGTCCTCAACATGGCTATGTCTAGCAATTTGAGAGGGCTGGTAAATGCCTATTTCAAACTTTTGCCTCGATTACAATTAATAAATTGTAACACACACTGACACACACACACACACAGTCAAGCACACACACACACACACACACACACACACACACACACACACACACACACACACACACACACACACACACATACAAGCACACAAACACACACACACACAAGCTCTGGTCCATCCATAGCTCTAAATGCCGCATTGCAAATCAGACTATCAATTTAGTTGATTATTAAAATGTCAATCAAATCAATTAGGACATGGGGGAAAAACATCTTGAAATAAAGCTGCATCTCATTAAGCGAGATGCAGACGTAGGAAGATCTGTTGGTATGTTTTGGGTTTATTGCCCAGCCAGCTGATACTTAAGCTTCAGCCTTCAACAATAAGCTATAAGATGGAGAAAGGGTGGGGGGGAGGGGGGCTCATTAAGTAAACATGTGCCTGCTGTTTCCACACTGTCATATATAACTGACAGTTCTATGAGCATTCTGTAGTTCAGGTTATATTCATATATTGACTGTCAGCTGCCCTTTGTATTATTCCAAACTGGGGGATCTGTCTGCCAACATGTTTGCTTGCTCTAAGAATTGGCTTCAAATCTTGACTTAATTAATACATGTCATTTTCATCATGGGATATTATAACCTGAATTGTTTAGGATGATAATAACAGGACCTTCAGAATCCAAGCAACAAACAATGTGCAAGATCACAACCATGCATCAGCAGAATATGGGCTAATACAAACCATCTATTTCCAAGCTTATCTGTGCAGAACATCAATTTGATAGTCAGGCAAGATACAGAAAATGAGATGACATTTCTCAGATTTTGTCCCATAACACGATCAATCACTAAAATGCATATTATCCTACACAAACCTGACAAGTAACTGAGTGAATAAATAAATCTATAAACTGTAGATTAGCCTCTGTATTGACTCTTTAAAAAAATATTAACAATAAAGTTCCAAGCATCTAATTCACAAAGAGACACAAAGTGGTGGTATGAGACTAAACATTTGCCTCTTAATTAATTTGCACTCTGTGTAGCAGGATGAGTGTCACGTCTGGGGCTATGATCTGATGAAATACAACTTCAGTATAACAATTATTGCCAAGAACTATATCCCCTGGTTAATGGTACCTTCAAACAGTTGTCTTTCTAGCATCAGCCTGACAAAGACAATAGAAACGCACATCTCAGATGTGCGTTGCCTGTGAAATTTCCTCCTGAAATAGCAGTGAGTGGAACAGAGACAAGGCTCATTAAAAATGCATCAAGGGTATAGCAGCAGCCCCTGTGTTTCTCCTTGCTCAGGGATTCGTCGTGGCTCAACAAAGGCTTTGGACATTATCATTGTTTCCTGCAACGTCCCGCATTGTAGTTTATTGCCGTCTCTGTCTCAAAGTGGCAAGCCTTTAAACATATTCAAAAAGTTTTTGCACCAATAACAGCTTTCACTGTCCTCCACAACAATACAAACCTAACAAGTATTCTTCAAATATTCAGAGATTGTCAAAGTGTATATAGCTGGCAGAAAAAGCACGGGACATTCGCATTTCATACTTTTCCAGCTTCAACAGCAGTTTCATGCCAAACGTATGCTCCGTTGTACGACTGTGACACACGCCAACAATAGCAGATTAGAGGCTCACAGTGTTGTGAGCTTGTACAATGTGGTACGACGAAGTATAAATCATGCTTTGCTGCTGGATTGACTGAACCTTGCCAACTGACCTGACTGAAAATGTCCTCCACCAATGACCGCCAGCCATAGGGCAGGCCCAGAAAAAGCAGCTCAGTACTTTTTAGTTCCCTCTTGTCTTTCTGAGCCACTGCACGGTTTATCAAATCAAAAGTTAAACATGAATGCTGCCAAAAGAGAAATCAGATGTTTGCCCAGGACCCAAAAGTGAAAATAGACCTTGATATATCTACAAGGTCACAATGCGTGTCTTTGCTCCGTTAAAAAAACGTTACATTTGTGGAATTTATTAACTTTGTTAATATTTAAAGATTATTGTTTATATCTGTAATTTTTTTTAACATTCTATCAATTAAATTATTTAGAAAAATGTTAGTTTGTTTTATATTACAAACTGTGACTTTTTCTAAAGAAAATTAAAAATGTTTTGAAATGATGATAATGATAATAATAATAAAAGAAACAAAAAAGAGCGAAATGTATTTGCGACCCACAAAAATTGTTCCCCGACCCACAAATGAGTGTGAAACAGTGAGCTAATAGCGTGTGCCTTGGAAAGTACCTGCTGAGGGGAAGATGCCCCAGAACCTTTCAAAATGAGCTCCAACTTCATGAAGAATGTAGGCTACACGTCTCAGGGCAAACAAGGTTGTGCTGGACTAGGGTGAACACTGTGCAGAGGAGCAATCCAATTGCTCTGGTTCCAATTCTAGCTCCTGTTTCCACATAGAGTTCTGACCAAACTCTCCCTGCTCGCTGACCGGTGTGGGCACATTATGAGAGAAGACACTGCTGGACTCCATAGCCAGTAGTAGGCCATCCGTGTTTATACTCTGGGCTCCTCTCTTGTACACTAATCTCACATCCTCAGCCTCTGCAAACCCCTTTGCCAATGTATTCCCTCACTGTGGAAAAGCAAGCTGTGAGGGGAACTGAAGCTGCTGCTGCTGCTGCCCGCTTCATCCACACAGCCCTGGAGCACCAGATGGCCAGTCCTCGGTGTTTGAACTCAGAAAGGATTACACACCGCATTGATCAGTCCCCAACCCAGTAACAAAAACCACTGCTTATAAACGTGGGAATACATTTGTCGAACATAAAGCGTTCTAAAAAATATCACTCACTCTCAAGTACTATATAGCCATTATTCCAGGTATCATAACAATAAAAAGGGTTCCATCAGGGTGATTCAGCTAGAGACATGAGCGTCAAAGCTTTACTTTGGTGTTTGATTTAGTTATAGAACCCTGTCATATTTATAAACTATATGCACCCAAAATTATTCCCTGATCATGTTAAAATAATAGAGACAGATAGACATAGATGTATTGTTCAAACTTGAAACAATAGATCTAACTATAAATGCACCAAGTCTCTCTCTGTGTGTGTGTGTGTGTGTGTGTGTGTGTGTGTGTGTGTGTGTGTGTGTGTGTGTGTGTGTGTGTGTGTGTGTGTGTGTGTGTGTGTGTGTGTGTGTGCGCGCCAAGGTCTATATGCTCTCAATTGTGTCTCTGTAATTCATTCTTGCAAAGACAACAGGGAGGTGTAGGACCCAAGTGCAGGATAGAGGCAGAGGATGAGGAAGGGCAGACCAAATACAAGGGGTTTATTTAACCAAATTACAGGACTAGGAACAAACACAGGAACACATGAGGAGACTAAAAATAATACAGAACTAGGAGGAGCAGAGAATATAACTCTACGAAATACTGTACTAACACTCAGAGATAGGAACTTACACTGTGACATACTTTTACAAACTAACAAGGCACAGAAAACACAAGGGCATATAAATAGACAAGGACTTACTAGAGACAAGTGATGAAGTGAACACAACTGACAAGTGACTACACTGGGATAGGCTGGGGGACTAGTGGACACAGGCGGAATTGGAAACACTGGCAAATCACACGACTGGTAGACAAGGTCGGTACAGATAACTAAAGAAAGCCTTATTCTTCAGTCTTTTGACGTTTACTTGCATCGGGTCCACATCAATATTCCGACGGGCTGGTATTCCGAAGGGCCGCTGTTCCTCCGACCCACAGAGTTTGGGATCACATCACTAATCACTGTCCGTGCGCCACTGTAACTCTTCGGGCAACATTCAGTTTCGAGTATAGGCCTATAGTCCTATCACTCATTAAAAGAATTCTGATTGATTGAGAGTCCTAAACAAAGTAGCCTAATATCTCCAGCAAACTTATGCACCTTTCTGTTGATACTGTGACTGAGTGACTCGCATTAGCCTCTCTCTCTCTCTCTCTCTCTCTCTCTCTGTCTCTCTCTCTCTCTCTCATACAAGCAAAGCCGCACGTTATCATATTTAAAATCACATAAACATTATTCATATAGCCTAACCCTAACTGTTCTCTAGCCTGGCCCCTCAAAGCATAGGCTATAATAGAATGTCATGACAAGATTATAGAATTTAGCTTTAGAGTTAAGCTTGTTGGAACTGTCAGTGATGGGTGTTTGCGTGTGCGTGCGTGCGTGCGTGCGTGCGTGCATGCGTGTGTGTGTGTGTGTGTGTGTGTGTGTGAGAGAGAGAGAGACCTCCGTCAAAGTGTTCCAAAGTTGAGAAACACTTCTGTTGAACTCACTGCCAATATACGTGCGTTATTGGAATACCATTCCATCGGAACACCGGCCCATCGGATGCTAGAACAAGTTTTAAAGCACAACTTGCAGTGTGAATAAAAATCTATAATTCCTCATTAAAGCAGATAGCAACATGAATATCAGGCCTACTTGTTTATCTCAGAACACTGTACTTTACTTGTGCTGTAGCCAGGTGCTGGGAATTCAGCATGACTTGTCCAGGGAACATGTTAAAAGTAATTAGCACCCAATTTAGCAAGGATGATCATTGCTTTAATGGGAGGCGGACTTTTTCCACATTTATAGGGTTATGATATATAACATTGAGTATAATTCACACTAATATGGGAGCAACCATAACAATTTCCTCCCTGCCGTGTGGCAGCGCAGGCATGGAAACAAAGGCATTTGTTACAGTCAGCGACTTGGTCTTTTTGTAGAGGTGGTTTCTTCAGTCATCCTATGTTTTATTACTGAGGACAGCCATATTCATTCTACTCGCCCAGGGACTTTCTTTCTTCCTCCACTCCGGATTATTTTCCGTGTTACGGAATGGACAACATCAAAAGCCTTGCTACAGCGGCCATGCCCTCTCTCTCCCACCCTGCCTCCCATGGCCCCAATTATTCATGAAGGTTTTCTTGTGTAAAACACAACCACACAGGGGGCAGTTTGTAAGTTATTATACCATGACCTGATTAAAAACTACAAGTGACTTTTTGAATTTTTACAGACAGAAATAACACCATTTCCAAGGGAAATAAAATATTGTTGAAGACTTTCATGCACTTCATTTCTGTTTTTGTTTACATTTGGTATTTGCTTATTGTCGGCATCAGCCAGGGTGCGGGCCCGTTTAAATGCGCTATAGACCTGACGACCTTTGCTGTGTGGCACACCCCATCTCTTCCCCATTTCCTGTCAGTCTACTATCTCTATCAATAAAGGCAATATGTTTCATCAGAAAAGACTGATTAAACATATTTTAATTTCCATGATTTATTACCCGCAAAGTGATCTTTAGCATTGACTCAATTATACAGGGATGTACAATCGACATTTTAATGATTGTGGAGAATGTGTAAACATGTGTCTATCTAATTAAGAAACAAAAAATGTTTGTTCATATACAACAATATATATATTTGTATGTCCAAGCAGACGTATACATTATTGATGGTGGTTAAAGACAATCAAAGCAAACTATTGAACTGTGTGTTTGCAGTCATCATTCATATCATATAGCATCCCTATTCTAGGCATGTCAAAATAGGCATACATTGTTAAATACAGTATATTCATTGGAAATATCCGACTTACTACAACTAGAACTAGAACAAATATGATTATGAAAACCCAAGGTGTATCAAGAAGACATCCAGAAGATGGAGGCTGCAATAAATCTAGGTTTTGTGCACTTTCTACTGAGCTACAGAGGTTATGGACGCCACCAGGGGACACATTAAACCCTCTCTATAAACCGCCACTTAAACTTTGACCGCCGTAAGGCTTTTCAATGTGCAGCAAATGTGAATTGAAACAGGGGAGGGCTTCATCAGGAAACTTAGTAATGAATTTCTACAGAGCGGGGTAGAATGGTTTTATTTCATTATCACATGTGAACTCCTTAGCACAAATACTTCCTCACAATCTCTCCATCGCATCACGGAAAGGGAAACTGGAAAAGCTGGCCACGCTGTCATTGGCCAGTAGTCGCAGACCCACAAAGCTGGTTTGAAAACACAGAGGTAAGTCAGTGACGTATCACGGCCACAAAGCACAGGCGTAAAGGGAACTTCCACATACTCCCCATATGTCAGGGTCTATGACTTGGCCATCGGAACTGCGCACAAAATTTGGCAGCATCAATATAGGTCTATATGTGTCCATCCATGTCTTCAGCTCTAGGCTACATGTATATGTTTCCTCAATCCTAAACACAACCCTAAAACCTAACCTTAACCATAAGATAACTGAGGGCAGAGATGGACAGGCTTAGAGGCAGCTCTGTGTAGGATTGTACAGTCTCATACAGTCTTATCTAGCGGGTCACTCTGGCCTGTGCTCTCACACACAGTGGTAAAATCACACACGTGTGAACTGAGTGGTGCAATTCCCCCCCCCCCCCCCCCTCTCTCTCTCTCTCTCTCTCATTAGAGACACAGCACTACCCCTCTCTCTGTTTCTGGCGCCCCCTACTGGTATAAATAAGTCACATACTCGTGCTCATACAGGTACACAAACAGGTACACGGACATTGCTGGTTGTAGGAGTGGTTGCACCACTCAAAAATGTAGACTGCCTGCTCCAAACACCATGAAAACACTATTCTTGGTGTATGGTCAATTTAATACTTCTGACATGGGGAATTAATGTAATATTTGACAATCTATGAATTGACAAATCACTGCATCCGTGATATTCTCAAATACATTTCTCTGTATTTTGAATTTGTATTGTGCTAAATGTTTTTGACCCAGTATTTGTCATCTCCAGCTGAGGGAACACAGGGCTGTGGTCTTGTTGGTCTTCCAGTGGCCATTCAATGTGACTGCTTTCAAAAGACACGTGTTGGAATGCAGAAATAATTGTGTTACTTATCAGCCACTGCACATTATCATCATGTAAATGCTAAACAAAATCTTTTTATTTTGTTAATGAGGAGCAAGTCCATTTGTGCCAATCTTGCACTATAGCTAACCTTGGGATTACTTTGACTGTACTTTTACGGGAAGAATATATTAAAATATATTGTTAAGCATTACTGTCCATTAATGACCTAAAGCTCAGCCTCGCTGCATTTGAATAATTAATGCCATGCATTTCTTTTCTTTTTGGGGGTGGGGGTAATGATGAAAATAACTTTGCCGCATAAATCATATTTATTGAGGAACGGTCTACAATGTACAATCATCATTCAAAGCACTCCCTTTGTCTGGGCGATTAGCCAGAGCAGAGGTCAGCTTAATAGATATTCATCATATGTGAGACGCTATAGTGTAGGCTACAGTGTGTGTGTGTGTGTGTGTGTGTGTGTGTGTGTGTGTGTGTGTGTGTGTGTGTGTGTGTGTGTGTGTGTGTGTGTGTGTGTGTGCGTGCGCGCGCACGCATATGTGTAATTGGTTCTCAGTTTTTTTGCTGTTACACCACCAATTCTCTGCCACTGGTACCGTGCTCCTTTGGCGTCAAGCCAACCATGCAGCACTTGCATATGGACCAGAATAAATGTCTTCACAGACACACACACACACACACACACACACACACACACACACACACACACACACACACACACACACACACACTACAGTATGTACTCTAGGCCTACTGCACAATATAAAACAATCCTAATAATCAGTCATTTCCATAAGAAGTAATTCACTTTCTGTTGGTGGTTAGCCAACAGGGAGAAGATACATTCTGAACATAATGGTATTAGAGGTGAGGAGGAGTCTTTTAGAATAATAGACCACAGCACAAGCAACATCTCTTTGCAACTTTTTGGAACAAAAAATGACAGAAGAAGTGACATATTACACTAGCATTAACAACAGTATGTTTAGGAGATACAGTACACGTATGTATGTATGTATGTATGTATGTATTTGGTTAAAATGGGTAGGGTTTAAAAAATGGCAAGAGCTTGCTCTGGTGCACTGGCCTAAAAGTGGGTCCTTAAAAACTGCTTCAACTTCTAAAATGTATGACTTGTATCCACCCAAGTCGACCCACTTGATTCAACTGGTTCAATTCAATAGCCCAAACCACACCAATGGGTCGCCATGCAACTCTTCGCAACCGTTTGGTTTGGGCTTTAAAGGTTGGACCTGGTGCTGCATGGTCAGTTTAGAAACTAATCAATAATCAATTTATAAACTAAACTCTTTAACGTTTGGTGTGTCAGGTCTGTTATTTTCTTCATACATTGACATGATGATGACCTCTTAACCGTTGTAAAGAATATATTACCCATTCTCAGTTTATCACCAACAAGGCCATTTGTTTCTGCAAGCCTGGAGCATTTCTCAGTACTATAAAACCTTCATGTATGCACGCACACGCACACGCACACACACACACACACACACACACACACACACACACTGCTGCATCACACTGCTGTAAAATGAAACACACAGTCTCTGGACCTCATTTGCCTAATGAGCAACTTGTTGTGCGAATTGCGATGGGTTAAAAAATACATAAATAGCACACACAGAATGAAGAATAGAGATCCCCCCCACAGTTGCATGCACTGTACAGTATATACTGAAGGTTTATTTACATGTCAAAAAATACTGATAAATTAAGCTGGGGAAAAAATGGGAGAGAGAGAGAAGAGTTTCTTCTTAAAGAGCAGGATGTGTGTTTGAGGTGTTGAGCCAAAATATATGTCACATCCTGCAGTGGTTGGGTCCACCCCTGTGTGTGTGTGTGTGTGTGTGTGTGTGTGTGTGTGTGTGTGTGTGTGTGTGTGTGTGTGTGTGTGTGTGCGTGTGCGTGCGTGCGTGCGTGCGTGCGTGCGTGCGTGTGTGTGTGTGTGTGGGTGAGCCATGTCCAGCAGACACATTCATTTCAAACGGAGCTGTGAAATGCCAGACACTTAATGAACTCCCCTCGCTTAAAATACAGCCTCTTATTTCAGGACACTCCAAATAGACATTTTAACTGGCTGACCAGTAGATGTACAGTAGTCCTGTTTCATCTCCTTTCTGTCTCTTTAGGCTGGGCGTAACCAGGGTTTTATGAGCATTAGACCTAGATAATAAGAGCATGAATCGTTAAGGGCATCTTATTTCAAATACACAGCTGCACAGAGCGGATAAAAAAAGTGGCCAGGTATTTCTAGTCAACATGAGCAATTCTGTGTGATCAATGGATTATTATTGTCTCCATCAGGAGATCATGCGTTTGGCTCTGTGTTGGTGTCACAGTCTGTGTGACTGTATAGCAGCTAATCTTGCAAAGGCTGATCAGCGTATAATTACACTTGGTAAACTGAGGTAATCGCATGCCACGCTAATCTTTCATGACTTTCTAAGATTTAACTCCATCGTATTGTTGTTATTAATTGTTATTAAATCATGCCTCGAGTTGTGGTGGAGATTTGTGCTCTACTTAGCAGGCCTTTTTTAGCCTTGTTTCCAGCCTTATTCGATGTGTTACGTGATTTGTTTTGTCACTTCACTACTCAGTCTGGCCAGCCTCCTGTTCGTATTCATGACTCATATTTCATAATGTCAGCTGTTACTTAGCCACATTGTTGCTGATGCATCATCAGCCATGTCAGATTCAGTATACAAAAAACAAGAAATGATCACATAGTGATATTTGTCAGGTGAAAGAAGCGCTGTCTCCAGGCAAGCAACTGGCAAGCAACTGTGGGAAAAAAACAATCCAACTTTTGCTGGAAATAAGCGTACTTGGCAACCCTGGAGTCGACTGGGTGGCGCAAAGTCGCTTAGCCTACATTTCATGAGTGATGTTAGGTCAGGTTTCACCTGACAAAAAAGCTGATGGCTGGTGTTTTTGTCTCAACACGCACCACAGACCAATCAGAAGCCTCGGGTCGATTTCACAGTTTCGCCTACCTTGGAGATGTCTCGCCTACCTTGGAGATGTCTCGCCTACCTTGGAGATGTCTCGCCTACCTTGGAGATTCCAGCTTTCCAGCGAAGTGACAAAACAAATCACAGAACGCAGCGAATCAGGCTGGAAACCAGGCTAGACCT
This sequence comes from Protomyctophum bolini, assembly GCF_963924005.1. Taxonomy (NCBI): domain Eukaryota; kingdom Metazoa; phylum Chordata; class Actinopteri; order Myctophiformes; family Myctophidae; genus Protomyctophum; species Protomyctophum bolini. The sequence continues at coordinate 18,223,927 of NC_137874.1, read as the reverse complement.
TTGTAGCGAATACAAGAACGCTGCCTAATCCAAACCTTATTCCAAATCTTAACATCAATAAAACTATGACTAAACCTAACCATATTCCTAATCTTTGCCTCAATACAACTATGACTAAACATAACCTTATTCCTATATGTTTCCTCAGTAAAACTATGCCTATACCTAACCTTATTCCTAATCATTCTTAACCTCAGTAAAACAAATAGAACCAATGGGGGCGAGTGTGTTTTGTGGCGAGCCTTCCGGTTACCTTTCCTAAATTACCTTTCCTAGGTTTCCTCCTTTGATACTCTTCACATGTTGTTATCTGGAACAAAATAATATGATCTCCAAAGAATCAAGGTATGTACAGTAAGTCAGGTCTTGTTACTGTTACTTCATGGAAAGTGCCGGTTCTAGGCCTTTTGAGGCCCTAGGCAACATATTCTACAGAGCCCAAAATGTTTATAAACAAATCACAAATGTTTATAAACAAATCACAAATGTTTATAAACAAATCACAAATGTTTATAAACAAATACCAAAATGTTTATAAACAAATCCCAAATCCCTTGGTCCTACCATGAGACTTACTACAGGTAAACTGGTAGTGGTCCTACCCCCCCCATGAGACTTACAAATCCCAAATGTTTATAAACAAATCCCAAATGTTTGTAAACAAATCCCAAATGTTTATAAACAAATCCCAAATGTTTATAAACAAATCCCAAAATGTTTATAAACAAATCACAAATGTTTATAAACAAATCACAAATGTTTATAAACAAATACCAAAATGTTTATAAACAAATCACAAATCCCTTGGTCCTACCCCCCCGACCATGAGACTTACTACAGGTCAACTGGTAGTGGTCCTACCCCCCCCATGAGACTTACAAATCCCAAATGTTTATAAACAAATCCCAAATGTTTGTAAACAAATCCCAAATGTTTATAAACAAATCCCAAAATGTTTATAAATAAATCACAAATGTTTATAAACAAATCACAAATGTTTATAAACAAATACCAAAATGTTTATAAACAAATCCCAAATCCCTTGGTCCTACCCCCCCGACCATCAGTGCCGGTTCTAGGCCTTTTGAGGCCCTAGGCAACATATTATATAGAGGCCCCCCCCCTCCTGCTTTGCCACGCCGGATAAAAAATGTAAATTTGCCATGAAAATGCTTCAATCTGGTGCACTTTGAGATAAAAATTAAGAAGCTAGGTGGGGGCCACATGTGGCCAGTAGCCCATGTAAGGGATACATGAAAAAAAAAAATCTTCTCCCTGTGACGAGGCCCCCTCAGTGGTTGAGGCCCTAGGCGACCGCCTAGTTCGCCTATGCCTAGAACCGGCCCTGCTTCATGCTGTTGCACGATGGCATCGGAGAAAGTGAACTGGTCCAAATGATTTAGAGGCCATGGGAGATTTTCAGAGGCTTAATTGAAGTGAATGAAGCGTGCATCAATCATTGGCTGCACACATATCACGAGTGTGTTATTCAAATTAATAGTGGTAGAAAAGGTACTCACAGTAAAAGTCCGGAATTCAAAATGTGCTTAAAGTATATACCTCAAAACTGTACTTAAAGTACAATACTAGTACTAATATACTAGTAAATGTACTTAGTTACTTTCCACCACTGCAAAATTAATCTGTGGTATATGGGTTTCTGTGGACCATTAGACTTGCAGATGAAACTTTTTAAGACACCCAATACTAATCTTTATTTATTTTACAGATCTGGGCTTCAAATTGGCAGAGAAGCTGAAGTGGAATTCATGATTGATGATGTACGTCCTCCACTGCGACAGGAAGTTTAGAATGATGAAGTTTGATGAGATCACACAACGCAGATATACAGTAGTTATAAATAATCTGTCAGATTGACTAAAACTCTTTATAGGCAATTCTCGCTTGATCTCATTTTTTTTAAGTTACGCCAGAGCAATATTGGCATTACAAATAGTATTCAGAAGTATGCCAGGTGCTTATTTCCAAGATGCTTCAATTATGTTAATACGTAACAGCCTCCTGAATACATTAGTCAAAGTCTAGATTAAATTTCCAAGTAAAAAAGGGGCATAATTTAATTAGTTTCACAACAACACCTTTCTGACAACAGGAACTTGAATAAATTCACAATTGATGTCAGCTACAATGCATCTGGATCAATTTGAAATTCTAAGGTGTTAATGGTGAATAATTAGTGGTAATTAATTCAGACTGCTGCGATGATGCTCCGAAACATTCTAACGCTTTCTGCTCCATGGTACAAAGGTAACAAGCGGAAAAAATAGCAGATCTACAAGCAGATTACAGTGTGTACTGTAAGCACCTTGCTTGCTTACTGTAAATCGCTCTGGATTAGGCATTTGCTAAATGCCTAAATTGTAAATTGCAGATTTACAAACCCGTACATTGGCTATTTGTGTCACTGGCTGAAAACAGATAACATTCAACATTGTACTATACATCTATTTGTATTTGCAATGTTTACTTGTTTTGGATATGCGGCTAACTGGATAACACTTGTCTAATATTGAATTTGTTAATTTCAAGAGGAGCTACCATTAACTTCAAACTCAGTTGTGGATGCAACCTAATGCAACCTCTTCATTTGCAGCTGAGAGGAGGTTGCATTAGGACACAGGTACTGTAGTAAGTGAGGGGTAAAATCCACTTGCCAGCGAGCAGAGGATAAAAAAAGAACACTTTGAAATGTTCATGTCTTTAGTTTGGAAAATGCACATTAGGTTTGTGTATCTGTCAAGTCTCCATCTTTTCCACTTCATCAGTTTGATACAAAAGCAAGCTTGGGGCTCATAGAAACAGATCCCCTGACATCACCACTCGGTTCCTATCTTTGTGTAAATGCCAGAAGAAAGTTTATTTTTTTTAATAAAAGAAGCACTGTCAAATAGTGTAAGCTATGGAAAAGTACTGTGTTGTTGACATTAATACTAGTAATATAATAATCAACATCATACCGTATCCCACTGAGTTGGATGGTTTATGATGAGATGCATTGTGAGCTTGTAGATCGGCTATTTTAGCCATGTGACACCGTAGTCCAATGGTTAACCAAGCTCCGACCTCCAGATAGATCAGATCATGCTCTTGTGTACTTCACCGCATAACAGTTGTCAGATTGGCTACTCAACAACTCACACTTCACATCTAATCAATCAGAATTGGCACTAATTAACTTGAGCGCAAGTTACAGTAGGTGTGGTTTTGGTGCAAATTTTGCAAAATAGCCACCGTCCATAAACACGTGCCGGTATCAATATTATCCCTCTGTATAAATGTTTATTGTACCAATTCAATTCATCAATTGATTTTCAAAAGACTTTTCATTTATATATTTTTGATAATTTGAAATGGGACCTCTTTTCCCTGACTGAAGAGTCTGCCATGATGAATAATAATAGCCAACTGGGGAACGAACACTACCTGCTTTGAGGAGTCTTGGGAGGAGCTCAGGAGCCATATGTATGAACTCTGCCTCCAGCTGTGCCAGATGTGGACTTACACAGTTCAAACTACTTCTTAGACTACGGTACATTATTACAGCGAGTCTGACTCACATGATCTGATTAGGCTCAACATTGCCTAGTAGCAGTGGTGGGAAAAGTAGTTTGCATTTTTTACTTAAGTAAAAGTATCAGTACTGTAAGATAGAAATTAGAAATACTCTGTTAGAAGTTAAAGTCCGGAATTCAAAATGTATTGTCATCTAAATGTAAATTAAAAGTACTCATTGTTCAGAAGGTCCCATTTAAAACGTTTTCTAATGTATAAAATGTATTTCAAAATTGCAGATCTACAAGCTCACAATGTGTCGCATTGTGATGCATTGTGAGCTTGTGGATTTTCAAAAGGCCGAATTGTATAGACTGAAGTGGTTAAGTACAGTACTTGAGGAAATCTACTTAGTTACTTTCCACCACTGGGTGCAGGTTGACAACTGAAAAATGAAAACACTGAGTGCTTTCTAAATTATTTGTACTGTGTACTGTATCACCACAGTGGTTCAATAAAAGATTTAGACCAAAAACATCAACAACAATTGTACTTCGTCTCATCTCTTCATCAAACAGCTCTGGTGGCAGGTCAACATACTGTAGGTCTGGAGGTGCTATTAATCGGAATGGCGGGGTCCGCTGCCCAGTCCGCTGCCCACTAATAGTTCTCAGGTCTGGTGTTTGTCCTCTCTCTTTTGTGTTTCGTGTTTTTCAAATGGACTTGGCCAGGCGGGGCCTTATTGTAAAAACGCCACTGAGCAGCCGTCTGTTTCATATGAGATTATATTTTGACGTGATCTCTGCCATCTAGAATTCCGATAATGTGTAATGGACCTGGTCAAAAGAGACCGTCAGTCACCTATACTCAGTGACATCTGTGCCAGCAAAAGTATGGTCGTGACACGGCTGGTTACTTACAGTTTATGGCGGGTGTCATTTTTTGATGGAGAAAGATAACAGGCCTCACAAAGGCAGGTTGAGGTTAAAACATTGCTGATTATGCCAGTAAGGGGATCATTAATCCAATGTACTGTACTGTACTGTACTGGGATCGTTTTTCAATTTCATTTTCTCATTTTGGATACGGTATGAGCAAACTTTTTGATTCGCTTCCAAGTGAGCTCACAGTCACACTAAGTGAGCTTAAACTAAATCTGAGTTTTAATTTCGGCATAAAGTTTCGGTGTAGATGGAAGAGAGGGGTAGGGGGGGGGACCTGTGGGGGCCCCGGTAAACTACTGTAGATGGAATAGAGGGGTAGGGGGGGGGACCTGTGGGGGCCCCGGTAAACTACTGTAGATGGAATAGAGGGGTAGGGGGGGGGGCCTGTGGGGGCCCCGGTAAACTACTGTAGATGGAATAGAGGGATAGGGGGGGGCCTGTGGGGGCCCCGGTAAACTACTGTAGATGGAATAGAGGGGTAGGGGGGGGGGGCCTGTGGCGGCCCCGGTAAACTACTGTAGGTTTTAAGTTATTAACTCTGAGTATACAAATGTAATGAAATGGACCTGGAACACTGAGGACTATAATGTGTGCTGTGTGCTTTTAGCACCAGTGGTGTAAAGTAACTCAAGTGCTGTACACTTTTGAGGATTCTTTTGTATTCCGCCCCCTGGCTGTGATGTCATGTATTCCGCCCTCTGGCTGTGATGTCATGTATTCCGCCCCCTGGCTGTGATGTCATGTAGGCCTACTTGACAGTGATCAACTCATCAACTCATCAAAGGCACTGCTCACTTCCCACAAGTGTGATTATTATTATTTAGTTTTTTTACTGGAGTATTTCCAAATTTCAATACTTTTAGTTCTACTCCACGACATCTCACTTTTGAAAGTACATTTTGAATGCCGGATAGACTTTTACTTGTAACAGAGTTACAAGTTACATTGCTGCATTGATATGTTACAAAACCATATGTCTAGGGGTAAAGGTAATGTAATACATGAGAGAAACGGAAACCAAGGCCTTAATACAAGGATTTATTCAATAGCATAATGAATAAATTATAAGAATCAACAATAGTTTACAAAATAAATGGCTCTTTAACTCGCATGAACATAATAAACGGAATCCAAAAACAAAACTAAAGTTATTCCTTTCCGAAGGGAATAACTTGTCTAACAAAAGTTCAGCTTCACCAAAATAAAGGAACAAAACAGTTGGCGACATGTAGTAGTAGTACGACGGATGGGGGAAAGACCTTGGAAGTGTTTCCCCAGCGCTGGGCTGGGCATGAATGGGCTATGTAGTGAGAGAGCCGCGGCCGCTAGCTCGCTCACGTGACCGTCAGCCAATCAGGGAGGTTGATCAGACCTCCATGGTCATGGCCAACAGGGTTACCCCAGCCACACAGCTGATGACAATCAGTCTGTCTGAAAACCCATTAGTATCCTCTGCATGGGAGGAGAGTTAGTCTAATACAGGTTCATAACAACTGCTGCACAGATATAGATATATATATATATATTAGAAGACATCTAGGCCTAAGATAATCCACATACATATATATATACTATAACAATATACCACCATATAAATATATATATACTATTAGCAATAAACATATATATATATTTATAATCCAAAATAACACTCATAAATCATAACACTCATAATTAATCATAACCACACACGACCATAGTCGTGACACCCCCCTTCCCGAAAAGAAGTTATATCCCCAAATAACTTCTTCTCAAAGAAGAGAGCACCTTAAACCCGGGAAAGGGCATCCGCAAGGACATTGTCCGTCCCCTTCTTGTGGCGAATTTCCACTTCAAAGTCCTGTAGCATCAAGGACCATCTCATCAGTCTCTGATTTGAATTTTGCATTTGCCTTAGGAACACAAGGGGATTATGGTCAGTATAGACAACAATAGGCAACGGGCTTGAGCCAACATATACCTCGAAAAATTGTAATGCAAGTAACAGGGCGAGAGCTTCCTTCTCAACGGTACTATAGTTACCCTGCGCTGAATTAAATTTCTTTGAATAGTAACAGATGGGATGATCGATATCCTGAAGATCCTCCTGGAGCAGGACAGCACCGGCGCCACAGGCGCTGGCATCCACCTCCAGCTTGAACGGTTTGGTGAAGTCGGGCGCAGCCAGGACTGGAGTGCTGCAGAGGAGAGCCTTGCAGGATTCGAACGCTAACTGACAGGCAGGCGACCAGATAAATACTCTTTTGACGCTAGTCAGCGTAGTCAGCGGCGCAGTGACGGCAGCAAAATTTTTGCAAAACCCCCGGTAGTAACCTGCCATGCCCAAAAACCGGCGGAGCTCACGCCTAGTCCTCGGCACAGGATATTCTAGAATAGCCTGGATTTTTGCATTAATAGCACGTACCTGGCCCTGACCAACCTGCTTCCCAAGATACGTTACGGTCGCACAACCAAATTCACATTTTGACAAATTTAATGTCAGGTTAGCCTCTCCTAACCGCTGAAAAATCTGTCTCAAAGTGTGTATATGCTCAAGCCAAGTATCATTATATGCCACAACATCGTCCAAATAAGTCTCTGTATTGTCCACGCCTCTTAGTACATTATTCATTAATCTTTGAAATGTCGCTGGTGCATTTCTTAAGCCAAATGGCATCACTGTATATTGGTATAAACCGTCTGGTGTCACGAATGCACTGATCTCTGATGCACGGGGTGTCAAAGCCACTTGCCAATAACCCTTTAGCAAATCCAATTTAGTTACAAATTTAGCAGACCCCACCCGATCCACGCAATCCAACATCCTCGGGAGCGGATAACTGTCAGCCTGCGTTATATTGTTAACCTTACGAAAATCTGTACAAAACCGCTGGCTCCCGTCAGCCTTAGGCACCAGCAAGCAGGGGCTAGACCACGCACTGCTGCTATGAACAGCCAGCCCGTTCTCTAACAAGTAGTCAACCTCTTTTCGTAGTAAAGCACGCTTGGTTGGATTAACCCGATAGGCATGTTGCTTAATAGGAGGGCAATCCTTCTGTACAATTACGTCATGAGAAAGGGCTGATGTGCATGATGGGTTATCTGAAAACAGATTCACATTATTTTCCATCAAATCAATAATGTCTGCTTGCGCCTGGGGACCCAAATGTTTTAAATACCCCGGTAAATCATTCAATATTTCAGAGTTCTGTAGACGTGACCCAGACGAACCTTTTACACGCAGCCCATCACTCTCAGGGGAATAAAGTGACGGCGCTGCTGCAGAAAGTGAGGCGACAACTGCGGGAATAACAGGAGTATCTGACTCGGTGCGAGCCAGATACGGCTTGAGCATATTCACATGACAAACCCTTGTCTTTTTGCGACGATCGGGCGTCAAAATCACATAATCCGTTTCACTTATTTTTTTGTCAATCACATAAGGACCACTGAATTTGGCCTGGAAGGCTGAGCTTTGCAGTGGGAGCAGCACCAACACCCTCTGACCCACAGCAAACACTCTATGCACAGCCTTCCTGTCAAACCATGCCTTCATTTTACCTTGAGCTTTACTCAGAAAGCTGCTAGCCATCTGTCTGGCCTTGTGCAATCGCTCGCGAAACCCCGCAACAAAATCCAATACATTAGTCACCGGCGAGTTTGCGTTGGCTAATAAGCCCTCTCGAAACGCACGCAACGGCCCGCGCACCGTATGGCCAAACACCAGCTCCGCTGGGCTAAACCCCAGCGACTCCTGTACGCTCTCTCTTACTGCCAGCATAAGATAAGGCAAGCCCTCGTCCCAGGCTTTACCAGTTTCGTGACAGTATTTCTTCATCATCGCTTTCAACGTCTGGTGAAACCGCTCAAGCGCGCCCTGGGACTCAGGATGATAAGCGCTAGAGTGTCTGTGTTCTATGCCAAGGGTGGAAGCAACTTGAGCAAATAATTTTGACATGAAATTTGAGCCCTGGTCACTTTGAAGATACCGGCAAAAACCAAAAGTAGAGAAAAAGCTAGAAAGCGCTTTAATAACTGGTCTCACTTTTAGTGTGCGTAATGGGAACGCTTCTGGGTAGCGCGTTGCACTACACATTACAGTAAGAAGGTATTTGTGACCAGATTTTGTGGTCGGTAATGGACCGACACAGTCAATCATGATGTGCTCAAATGGTTCACCCACAGCAGGGATCGGTTTCAACGGCGCGGGCGGAATAGTCTGGTTTGGCTTCCCCGTCATCTGACACACATGACAAGTGCGGCAGAAGTCAGTAACAGACGCATTCAAACCCGGCCAGAAAAAATAGCGTAGGATGCGGTCATAAGTTTTACGAATGCCCAGGTGGCCAGAAATGTTGTCGTGAGCCAGACTGAGAATCTGGGAACGGAAACCCTGAGGTACCACAACCTGACGCACCACATTCCATTTCAAGTCACCGATAGCCGCTGGAAACCATTTACGCACAAGGAGGCCATCCTCTACACTATATGCACTCGGCCCAGCAGCCTCACCCACTTTGGTAACTGCCTCCCAGCACACAGAGAGAGAGCGATCGTGCTTCTGCGCATGCGCAAATGTTTCCCTATCGATATCAAACCCAAAATCACTTTTAGTAGCCAGCAAGCTTTTCCTAGCCCGCTTACGCGGTGTCTGTGGGGCATCACCCACTGGTCGCTCGGCACACAAGAAAGTGTCACACAACGTAGCCTCGTCATCAAACTTTTTCAATTGTGCGCGAGTCACAGCACAACCCGGAAACACAGTGGGTGGGGCTCCCAGCGCAGGCATAGCTACGTTAGCCACAGGTTTTTCAACCACTTCTAGCGACGCAAACACTTTGTCCCCAGCTATGTCGTTGCCAAGAATCATCCCCACACCTTCAATGGGTAAACTTTCACGTAGCCCGATCTGCACAAGACCAGAAACAAGTGGAGAGCGTAGGTGGATCATATGCAATGGAGCGCGAGAGGATATCATTTCCACGCCCAAAACCAATGCATCGGAACCACAAAAGGTATTCTCCGCAAATGGCAGTACACTCTGTAAAATAAGGGACTGTGAGGCGCCTGTATCACGCAAAATGGTGATAGGAACGCGCTCATTTTCCTTATCAGACAGCGAGACTGAGCCATGCAAAATAAAGGGATCAAAACACTCCTCTACCTCCGCCCGGACAGCCATAGCTGTCTCGGAAGCAGACCGAGGAATAGTATGCACAAACCCCACACCCTTTGGTTTTTTTGAATACACATTTCCATTTCCATTCTCTTTCTGCTGCTTATGTTGTACTTTAGGGCAGCGAGAAACCAAATGGCCCACTTCATGACAGTAAAAACAAGCACGATTGTCAGGCGCTGCACTTGCGCCCCTCGGTGGACTTTTCGGTTGTGACAATTTGTGCTGTTTTTTCTGCATGTTGAACAGACCCTCCCCGCTACGCACCGGAGAAACACCCGAACGGTGCGTCAGATCATATTCATCGGCCCTCACAGAGGCTTTAGCAATTGAGTTAATCTTTTGTTCCTCAAGATAGACAACAATACGATCTGGGATACATGATTTGAAATCTTCCATCACTATCAGCTCAGTAAGCTGCTCAAAAGTGTGTACGTTGCTCGCGTTGCACCATTTCCTAAACAATGTGGCTTTTTCACGGCCAAATTCCACAAACGTTTGAGTAGAGGATTTTTGAGCGGCCCTATATTTTTGCCTATAATGTTCAGGCACCATTTCGAAACCGCTAAGGATAGCCGCCTTTACGACATCATAACATAGGCTCTCATCCACCGTGAGTGCGCTACAGATATCCTGTGCTCTACCTGTCAACTTACATTGGAGTAGCAAACTCCAGAATTCCCTGGGCCACTTAACAGCACCAGCAATTCGTTCAAAAGCACAAAAGTAGTTATCCAACTCACCCTCCTTGAACGCAGGTACCAATGCGATTTGTTTGCTTATGTCGAACGCTGCCACTCCTCTGGAACCTGGGGGTGACCCGTGTCGCTGCTGGGAGGCGGGCGCCCCTGCGGACGCCTCGTCGGGGTAGGTCTGGCCTCGCAGGCGTGCCATGTCGAGCTCATGTCTCTGATGCTGTAGTTTGCACTCCTCGCTCTTCAGCGTTGTTAGTGCTATTTCCAGCTCAAGCTCCCGGAGGCGCAGAACCCCCCCTATGTCCTGAGGACTCCCCCCAGTGCCCCGTGGGTAATCATGTGGGGCCTGAGCAGACGGGTCCCCCGCGGGATCCTCGCCCTGCTCTAACACACCCGTAGTGTCAGACTGATTGGCCCCACTAGAACTCGGTTCTGCGACAATGAGTGATACGTCTCCCCCCTCACTCTCATCTGACAGCATCGTAATGACTCCCTGTGAAAACAACTGCCGTGAGACAGCTGCGAAAATCGCCTCTTTCTTTTTGGTACCGTGCGGCAAAGGAACGTTAAATTGTTTGGCAATACTGTACAATTCCCAATATGAGCACTGTTGTAGCTCCTCAAGCGACAGGACATCCGTACTAGCACCCTGGTCATCAGAGGCCATACCAAATACAGGCCATACACAAAATCCGCTACTCAAACTGGTACGAGCAACATACTCACCATTAATACTCCCCAATCCGTCTACCACCAAAAGCAATACTAGCAAAACAAAAAACATAACCAACTGAACAACTGAATCCTTAATTTGTTTTTTGAAACGGACGGGCTCCCAAATATGTTACAAAACCATATGTCTAGGGGTAAAGGTAATGTAATACATGAGAGAAACGGAAACCAAGGCCTTAATACAAGGATTTATTCAATAGCATAATGAATAAATTATAAGAATCAACAATAGTTTACAAAATAAATGGCTCTTTAACTCGCATGAACATAATAAACGGAATCCAAAAACAAAACTAAAGTTATTCCTTTCCGAAGGGAATAACTTGTCTAACAAAAGTTCAGCTTCACCAAAATAAAGGAACAAAACAGTTGGCGACATGTAGTAGTAGTACGACGGATGGGGGAAAGACCTTGGAAGTGTTTCCCCAGCGCTGGGCTGGGCATGAATGGGCTATGTAGTGAGAGAGCCGCGGCCGCTAGCTCGCTCACGTGACCGTCAGCCAATCAGGGAGGTTGATCAGACCTCCATGGTCATGGCCAACAGGGTTACCCCAGCCACACAGCTGATGACAATCAGTCTGTCTGAAAACCCATTAGTATCCTCTGCATGGGAGGAGAGTTAGTCTAATACAGGTTCATAACAACTGCTGCACAGATATAGATATATATATATATATTAGAAGACATCTAGGCCTAAGATAATCCACATACATATATATATACTATAACAATATACCACCATATAAATATATATATACTATTAGCAATAAACATATATATATATTTATAATCCAAAATAACACTCATAAATCATAACACTCATAATTAATCATAACCACACACGACCATAGTCGTGACATGATACTTAAACAATTTGAGTATGGCCTACATTTTTCCACCACTGCTTGTCTGTCGCAATCCACTCATTTCTCCAGTGGCGTCAGTGAGCTCCCCCTCGCCAGCGGCGATGAGCTCCAGCTCAAGGATTTGTGAGCAGGCATGATGGAATCTGTTATTGTCATCACTTTGATCATTGCTGTTTGACAATGTTTGCAGGGCTAGACTGACATTGTTTGCGACAATCCATTTGTGTACGCACGCCAGTATATTTAATTGCTATCATTATTCTTTTTTTCTTTGTCTCTGTATTGTGGTTCATTTGATCTGTGGCCTGATATTGGAATCCATGCGGTTTTACTTTACTCAATCTTAATGTTTTCTAGTTTTCTCACTTCATCATGAAAATAATGATGAAAATAATGATGAAAGTGGTCAAACATATTGTCATTACAAATAACGTGATGATGATGATGATTAAATGAATGACCCCATAGTAGTCATATCATGTCTCTTTCTCTTGGGGGTCACCTTGACAAAGTCCTGCATGGGCAGCAGGAGTGGGAGAGAGAGAGGCAGCTCGCCACATTCAAACTGCAGTGACTCCGGGAGAGGAGCGCTGCAGAGGACAGTCAGGCATTCATTCACATCATGAGCACGATGCACCCGGTTTCCTCAGCTCATGCATTTTTGGACTGTCGAGGGGTACTGAGATCTTACAAAGCTGTTACGGTATGCACCTAGCGTAGCCCGCTGTCCTGAGATAAATGGGAATCACAAAAGTTAGGCTACTTAACCAGTGGTGGAAAGTAAAGTATACTGTACTACTTACATACAATTGTGGTATTTTTACTTGACATAGTGGAGTATTTCCAATTTCCAATAAGCCTACTTCCAATACTACCAAATTATTGTACTTTTACTCAACTACAATTATTTGAAAACTTTAGTTACTAGTTACTTAATTGTATGATTTGGGATATTTATTATTACAACACATGCATTAACCACTTCAGCCCTACCCCTATCCTATATACATTTCAGCTATTTGAAAACAGCTGATACAAGCAGATCTACAGGCTAACAATACGTCACATCGTGACGCATTGTGAGCTTGTAGATCTGCTATTTTCAAAACATTTTTTATACATTTGATCATTTGAAATGGGACACACTGCACAATGACTACTTTTACTCAAGTACATTTAGAATTCTGGACTTTTACTTTTACAGTATTGATACTTTTACTTAAGCAAAACAATTGAGTACTTTTTCCACCACTTGTCTAAAACCACTTCCAACCTGGTGTCCCTATTTTAGGTGAAACATTTCAAAAACGTCCCGAATTCAACGGCAGATCTACCGAAATCGCAATATGTCGCGAGCTTGTATAGCTCTGCTATTTCCACTTTCATTCGTCACGCGACAAAGTACGTTGTGCCTAGAACCAAACGTGTCACTGTTAAACATTTGAGGGAGATAGAATGGATGGAAACACTTGCCCACTGCAGTGTTATTAACAGTCTACGTCTCTCTGCCAATGCCCGCTGGCACAGAGGGGCCATGGTGTGTGTTTTTATGCCCGCTGGCACAGAGGGGCCATGGTGTGTTTCTGTCTAGTGCAACTCCTGGACTTTTTAACACCTTTTGAGTTCTAAAAGCGTCTGGCATTTCTGGATGAAATAACTGTATCTGTGTCTAGAGACACAGACACAGATAAACTGAGATGTCATTTTGTGGATAACTTAAGTCACTGATTGCTATTGCCATACAGTACATGCAGTATGCGTTCTTTAACCAAATTCATCTGCAGTCTTATACTGTAGTGTACACAATGAGAGACTGTTTACATTTGGATTCTGTTCCCCATTCCTCAGTCATCTTTGTGCATTTCCATGTCAGCAGAAACTTTCATTACCAGTACTGCTCAAGGTAGGTGGTGCATTCATGGGTAATGGCTATTTTTTTTATAGGAGGTACCGTATATGCATTGTTGTTACGAGTACTTATTACTACAAGACTCAGTTACACATCTCCACTACAATGCATTTTCTACTGTATCAAAATGCAGGTCAAACTCAAACCGATGGAAACGCAAGGGCTATCGTTATGTTAATATGTACCCCGCCATGGTTGTCAGTTTAAACCCCAGCATTACTATTCTTAATAAGGGAGAGGTTGAATACGTTTCGGTGTGAGCCAGGGGGCTTGAATCTTATTAAAATATTAGTAGTAGAGGAGAGACTGGAAGAAAGGCTTGTTCTCACTGCAGTGGAACAGCATGAAGTGCTGTCGTTCAGTAAGACTCTCTAGATAAGTGATCAGAATCATCATCATCATCAATCAGAGTGATTCCCAACCTGTGGGCTTTCTGTCAACCCACACTGTAAAGTCCTCAGTGTTAATTTAACTCCAAATGTACAAAATAATGGAAGCAAATGGACCTACTGTATAGAAAGGGTCCATTTGGTTCCATTTGTACACTGTCAGAGTTACAGACCCCTCTGGGGGACTCCAGACCCGTAGGTTGAGAACCACGTCTGGTCTACAATACTATCCCATTGCAATAGTAATTATATGCTGTCGTTCCTTCCTTATATACTATGTTTCAGGTCAATGTAACAAATTGTATGTTGAACGTATATCACAGTGTGTGCATTAATGTCACAAATGAAGACAAATGGTACTATGCATGATGTAGGTAAGTATATATATTTCTAAATAAAGCAACCCTGCTCTGACTCAAGGGTACAGAAAGGCTGACCCAATAACTGCATGTTCAACTCTCCATAGGAGAACACAAATCAAGTATGACTGTAGAAATGTGGTGAATCATAGTAAAATATTCTGATTAATGGCAACATCTTCTGGAATGAGTTACAGCAGAAATGTTTTTTATTGCGGTGCCTGTGGTCACTCTGTCTCTCTCTCTGTGTGTGTGTGTGTGTGTGTGTGTGTGTGTGTGTGTGTGTGTGTGTGTGTGTGTGTGTGTGTGTGTGTGTGTGTGTGTGTGTGTGTCTCTCTCTGTGTGCATGCCTTGTTTCTGCCTTTTGTCTGTACTTAATCTTTGCAGTTACACTTCTCAGTGGGAAAAATATTAAAAAGCAATTAAAGTGAGAGAAAATGAACGGATGCTACAGGTATTTCCATTATACAGTATGTCCTGTATTGCAGCATGAGCAAGGTTTCCTGCAATTACACCCTCCAGGATATGTACTATAACATATAAATGCCAAATGCATAGGAACCAACCGGCCTCTTCCATAGATTACTCTTTACAAATGCTGTCAGGAGTTAGATTTAAGACTACATATCGACTTGGCAAAGTGAATCAAATGATTGATTTGAATATAGAGTAATAAGACAAACTTTTGTCCAATGGTCTATATGTTCCGAATGCTTCGGTGCATACAGTAGTACCATGGTAAATCAATCAGTCCCCTTAGGCCAACACAGATTAATGCCAAGGGTCCAGAGTTCACCTCTAATGTCAGCGTTGCCATTGAGTTTCTTACATTACCCCAACAAAATCTATTTAAAGAAGGGCCAATGATTAGCCTAATAGCCTTCAACTTGTTCGAGTGGCATCTGTGATCAGAATCCTAATCCAAGAAACGTATATTGTTGTGATACAGTATGCTTGCGGTGTAGTACTACTCTGTAACTGTAAGGAAAGGTCCAATGCATTCATACAGGTCAGGTACTGTAAGGAAAGGTCCAATGCATTCATACAGGTCAGGTACTGTAAGGAAAGGTCCAATGCATTCATACAGGTCAGGTACTGTAAGGAAAGGTCCAATGCATTCATACAGGTCAGGTACTGTAAGGAAAGGTCCAATGCATTCATACAGGTCAGGTACTGTAAGGAAAGGTCCAATGCATTCATACAGGTCAGGTATCTTTTGATGACCAGGGTCCTCTAGTAGGGCTCCATGCCTTGCCCTTTACACAAAAAATGTCTTTGACAAAAATAGCCAATATATTAGCCAATTTAAATTTGTGTAGGCTTATGCAAAGGCTAAAATGTAATTTATATAGCATGTTATGTAGACAGATGCCAGGTCATTGGTGACCTGGCATCCTATACTGTATGACGTGTATACTGTAGTGTCAATGTACAGATTGATTTTTGGGGGATATTCTACTGACTGATGATTCTTGGTTGACCTATGATCCTAGATTACTATTCATTTGACTTCTATGCATTTGATGTATTACCTTGTGTATTGTCCTTGCTTACTGTAAATCACTCTGGATTAAGTTAAATGCTAAATGCCTACATTGTAAATTGCTGCAGTTTTGTAGCTCACTTTGTCCATGACAATCCCACAATCAAGTATTTATACGGTACCATGATGCCTACGAATATTATGTATTATTGTTTATTGTGATGGATTGTTGATCTGAGTTTGAGCTGGCGGTGGATCGATGACTCATACATTCCAGATTACTTGTGAAATGAATGAAAAATGCAAGCATTTCCTTAAAAGCAACATTAGCACTTTAAAAGGTGCGTAGCGTTACATCCTGACCTAACCGGCTAACAACTTGCATTATTCAAAAGCCCTCGATGTCTTATTTCTTAAGATCGATCCGCTTCAGACATGCAATGGGTGCACAAATAGCCATCTTCATTGCAGGGACAAAGTAATATACAGGTAATTGTGTTTTTCTCTCTCCCTCCAAATGTTTTGGCATGGAGATCGAGCGCTGCTGAATGGCTGGCTCTGCCTGAGTAGCACTGCAGCTGTTGCCCTTGTGGTCTTGTTTGGGGCGGCTGGCAGGCAGGTGCGCGTCAATATCCAATCCATAACGTCACTTGATGGGATGAGACAATCCCATATAGCCAAGGAGTTGCGTCAGCACTTTTATGCTGTCAGGTCCTACCTCATTGGTTTACTGCATGCAGGCAGCATGCTGGGGGGAGTAGGGGGGGGGGGGGGGGGGGCTTGAACACTCACACACATTGCCCATGTCGCACACGCACGGATGCATGCATGCATGCATGCACACTCACATTATTCAGGTTGAACTTTACTCCACTGAGGCCCCAGCAAAATCAATTTGCTGTAATTTTTCTGATGCACTGGACGGGTTGGACCAAAGAGTGTGTGTGTGTGTATGTGGGGGGGGGGGGGGGGGGGGGGGTTGGTGTTGTTTTGAACAAAGAAGTGAAGATATCCAGTGAATCTTAGCGCACTAACTGTAGTTTCGTGTTAATCTTAGCATACAGTTAGCCTACATAATGCAGAGTAGAGGATCAGAAATCCCAGGGCAGAGAGAGTAGTCCGGCAGCCGAGGTAGACGGGTGGGAAATTTGGTATATAGTATTTTTATTGGTCTAAAAATATTGTCTACGTATATACATACATTCATGAATCCACTTGCTGACCGGCTGTCAGTATTGTGCAATGTTTCTATAGGGGTTTCTTGTGACCCTACCATTAACATCCTATGGCAGGAATTCTTTTTTTAAATGTCAAACTTTTCTTTCCTTTTGCATGTGACATGTCAAATTAGGGACTCTGAATCCATTCCAAGCACCAGTTTTGCACAAAATGCATTCCTTGGGCTAAAAACGGCCATGACAAATGTGATGAGGTCAGCACATTTTGGGCACATTTGGGCAAGTGGCTATGGCTGCTTTTAGCAGTGTATTTTATACAATTAAAGAAAAAGGAAAGTTTGACATTTTTGACATTTTGCATGCCTGTTAATGGTAGGGTCACAAGCCGGTCAGCAAGTGGATTCATGAATGTATGTTTATAGACAATATTTTAGGGCAATAAAAAAAGACTATATACCAAATGTCCCACTTTAAACAAAAGAAGCCTGTCGGCACAGTCGGTAGTGCTGTCGCCTCACTGCTAGAAGGTCGGAGGTCCTGCATTCGATTCCCAAAGGGTTGCAAAATCGTGGGATAAAATATATATATATATTTTTTTTTTAAAGACTGCCGGCTGCTGGACTAGAGGGTATTACCACCAAAACACATGCTGCTATGAGTAGGAATTACATTTGGAAAGTTTATGATTAAATGGTCAGCTATCGATCCAGTCCTGCTACCAAAGAAACCACTGTCGCCTATATTGTGATTCTATGATGGAAGCTTTGACTTGATAGTACTGAGATTGAGGTACCATGTAATGTAAGTAAGTACCCATGAGAACCATGTGGCCCATAGGTCAGGACTCAGGAGCCTATCTCTGGTTTCCTTTAGTGTGAGGCATGCAGCGTAATGTAGGCTTGGCTGATTTCCAAGCAGGGGGGCATTGGACATTCATGGACGTTTTTTTTTGGGGACACGGACAGCTGTGAGGCGACAGCGATACCGACATGGTCTGGACTCTGGACCATGTCCTCCTGCAGGCTCAGTGCAGAGTCTGGACCATGTCCTCCTGCAGGCTCAGTGCAGAGTCTGGACCATGTCCTCCTGCAGGCTCAGTGCAGAGTCTGGACCATGTCCTCCTGCAGGCTCAGTGCAGAGTCTGGACCATGTCCTCCTGCAGGCTCAGTGCAGAGTCTGGACCATGTCCTCCCAGGCTGAGTGCAGAGTCTGCAGACTGGACCATGTCCTCCCAGGCTGAGTGCAGAGTCTGCAGACTGGACCATGTCCTCCCAGGCTCAGTGCAGAGTCTGGACCATGTCCTCCCAGGCTCAGTGCAGAGTCTGGACCATGTCCTCCCAGGCTCAGTGCAGAGTCTGGACCATGTCCTCCCAGGCTCAGTGCAGAGTCTGGACCATGTCCTCCCAGGCTCAGTGCAGAGTCTGGACCATGTCCTCCCAGGCTCAGTGCAGAGTCTGCAGTCTGGACTATGTCCTCCTGCAGGCTCAGTGCAGAGTCTGGACCATGTCCTCCCAGGCTCAGTGCAGAGTCTGCAGTCTGGACCATGTCCTCCCAGGCTCAGTGCAGAGTCTGTAGTCTGGACCATGTCCTCCCAGGCTCAGTGCAGAGTCTGCAGTCTGGACCATGTCCTCCCAGGCTCAGTGCAGAGTCTGGACCATGTCCTCCCAGGCTCAGTGCAGAGTCTGAACCATGTCCTCCCAGGCTCAGTGCAGAGTCTGTAGTCTGGACCATGTCCTCCCAGGCTCAGTGCAGAGTCTGCAGACTAAGGCCACTGAGCTGGTACCTTGTACCGCGGCACTCGGTGGGCTGGTTCTTGTATTTGTTTATTGAAAATAAGGTTTGAAATGTAAGGTGCCAGAGACAGCACAGCTGTAAAGGTTACAGATACAGAGAATATAGAAGGTCAGTAATGCAGTAGGTACAGATCTGTAACGTCTCTTGTGATAATAATCAACACTGAAATGTTCCTATATTTGCTAACTTGCTGTGTATTTGTAAATATTGTGCAGTTACAGTATGATTTGTTAGATTACCTTCACTCAATACAGCTTACCTCTATGCTACATTATCTTATTTGTATTAGTCATAGGCAATGAGGATTCATCTGTTGTGAATTCAGCAAGCTAACCACTGCCCTCTAGTGGGATGATTATATATTGCACCCTTACGCCACAAAGCAATGTTTTATTTTATTTAACTACTGAAAGAATGACAAAACATATCATAGTTTATGTTTAATCATCAGCCTAGTCTGTGCATCATTGTTTTCAGAAAGTAGTTGGACTTTAGATGCTAGAATAGTTTGTAGCTTATGTGAATTTGCTGAAGGGGCCGGGCAGGCATTTATTTCACTTTGTGATCTTTTTTCTCTGACGGGCTACATTCCCAAATGGTATTTAGGTTTTAGGTTTAGCTTTTATTTATTCGCACATAAAAAAGGTTAAAAACAGGAAAAAGAAATGCATGCATATTAATATTGTGCAGGAGAAGTTAAAAGCCAAAAGGCTTATCGAGAACTTCCCCTATTTTGAAGAATCAGACATTAAATATAAACAAAACAATACCAGTAATATATTCAAATGCTTAAAT
This sequence comes from Protomyctophum bolini, assembly GCF_963924005.1. Classification (NCBI taxonomy): domain Eukaryota; kingdom Metazoa; phylum Chordata; class Actinopteri; order Myctophiformes; family Myctophidae; genus Protomyctophum; species Protomyctophum bolini. The sequence goes on along the minus strand of NC_137874.1, from coordinate 18,204,115 downwards.
ACAAAATTACATGTAGTACATACATTTCACTGATTGATTTAGTAACAAAGAGAAGTATGGGTTTAACCATGTTCACATTTTGTTATACCTGCAATGTCATAGCGTATTGGCCATGGTTGTCATTTAACAATGAATCTCATGGTAATCGATTATAATCCCCTGATGTACAAGCTCACAACACCTCGCACTACAAGGATATTTCCCCAATGTTTGCCTCTTTCTTTAAAAAGGTCTTAAAAGTCATTGAATTGTCAATATGCAGAATACCCTGTATACACTATAGCCTACTCTATGCAGGTTTGTTTACTTTGTTGAGTGAGAAAACAATGCTGCAATAAGCTAATCATCTGGGGACCCCCCAAAATAATTTGGGGACCCCCCCTGTGGGTCCTGACTCCCACTTTGGGAACCACTGCCTTATAATTAGACAATTGTTGTATCAATGGAGAGACCTTGAAAGTTGGCAAAGCCCTCCTGGTCTATGAAAGAGCTTCTTGTTCAAAAAGGAGTAAGCTACGACTGCCTGTCTCCAGATAAAAAATGTTCTTCACTTTTTAATGATCTAAATGTCCTCTGAGGGCTACACTCAAGGTTGTAGACTCTCTCAGGAGACTCCAAGAGAAACTTGGCCATGTTGTGTGTATTGGTTTCACGTCAAATAAGGGTTTCTGGTGTGAGATTGTTGGTATAATAATCCAAATCTACAAAGTAACTGCTAACTAACGTTTTCAAATAATTGTCGTGAAATAAAAAGTACAATATTTGCATCTGAGATGTCTAGTAGAAGTACAAGTAGGCCTATTGCAAATCAATAAAAGTAAAGGTAGGGGAAGTGATTTTCTTTGGTTAAAATGTGTTAAATGTGTTAAATATTCTGTTAGTACTACTCATTGCTACTATAGAGTGTCTATTTGATTGTCTATTGAAGGGTTGAGGAGACCAGAGAATACTATCAGAATATAGACTATGCTTTAACTTAAAATCACACCCGTGTGAAGTGAGTGGTGCAACTCCGTGTGGGGGTCCCCGGAAATTCCAGACCCCCAGGAACGCGCCCAGGGGGCCGGGCCAATTCCGGCGAGCCGCCCCACATCGGAAACGGTAGAGAAATGAGAGAGTTACCCTCTACTATACCCTCTACTGTATTGTACTGTACTGTCACTGTACTGTATACTGGCACACCCGAAATCATCATATATACAGTTAATAAGTGCGTGTGCGTTTGTGTGTGTGTGTTAGGTTGCGCACAGGTGTGAAAAACAACCATGCTGTTTTCGTGCTCAAACCCAGGCACCCACCCAGCCACCCACATTGCTCCGTAAGGGAGTGGTTGCACCTCTCAAAAAGAAAAAAAAGAACGTTTGTTTTAACCAAAACAATATCACTTAATCACACAATGTGCACACAAGCACAAAAACACTCACATTCACATAGACATGCACAGCGTGCAGATAAACCCTGCACACAGATGTGCACGTACAAAAGGCAGGTACGTAAGCTCCCGTGGGACAGCTCATAACAGATGCAGTGACTCTTTTTGCGGATAACGCATCCCCGTAGGCTATTGGATATGACGGCTGAACGCGGTACTAAAACTGGGCAGTATCTGTGTGCAGGTGTGTGCTAAGACAGAAAGGCCTTAAATAAGTGGGCCACTTCAACAGACGAGGGAAGGAGTGGGGCATGCTGTAGGTAGAATAGTGTGCAAAGGGGAAATAGAAAGGCGAATCAAGTCAGAGAGGACAAAACAGAGGCGGAGAGTTATAAGATGAGCAGAGTCTTTGTTCGGTCCAAGATGAAGACATACACAGCACCATGTGTCGACCACTACCGGCCATCTGGAAGCTCTCCCAGGCTTATATCCTGCTCATTGGGTGACAGTTAAGGACCGGACTGACGGACAACAGAGGGCATCATGGTCCAGAGTGGCTTGTTGACCTGTCCCTGTGGGGTCAGGCAGGGCTGTCATATGCGAGTGTCCTCTCTCAGAAGAAGACTGGCCTTTCACAGAGGAGACAAGTGAGTCAATCCACCCTTGGTTCCTAAACTTTTCAGGTCGGGACCCAAAAGATGGATTAGAGATGTTTGCCTGGGAGCCAAACTAGTGAAAATAGCAGATCTATAAGCGAACAACGTGTCGCTTCAGCTATTTTCACTACTTTTTTTTTTATGTGGAATTTCTTAGATTTCTTCGAGTTTGTTTTAAAATGTATACAATTCTTATTTCTTTTTTAAATTAAAATAATATAATCTGTTATTATTTTTCTTCTTTTAATTGGGTTTAGTTGTCTTGCAAATAGATGTTCTCCATGTCTCCTTAAGCAATATATATTGTCTCTGAAATCCAGACTACAGATATTTTGCTGATTTAAACCATTATGATATATATGGTGGATGAAGTGCATTTTCTACGTGCATGAAGTATTTTTTTCAGTTGGCATTGCAGTAATGTAGCACAATAAGTAGTGTAGCACAATAAGTAGGCTACTCCACATAAACACGTGCACGCACGTACGTACACACACACACACACACACACACACACAAACACACACACACACACACACACACACACACACACACACACACACACACACACACGCACACGCACACGCACACGCACACGCACACGCACACGCACACGCGTTTTCCCATGAACTCTAATAGCCTATACTGTACTGTATACATATTACATAATATCCCTTTCTTTCCCTTCCAGGTCTGAAGGTGGGGCAGGAAGGCTAAGGTGAGCGCACTAATTACTGTATCTACTGTAACAACCACACTGCATGCTGACATCGCAAGATAAGAAGAAGATTAAACACAATCTAAACAGAGGAGGAGACCTTCCAGCACCTTTTGCTAATTTAGCTCAAAAGTATACTTTAGCGTCCCGGGAGATCGAGGGACTTTCCTGTGCATGCAGTGCACACAGTGCTGTTAAAATGTTATTTAGTTGTTGTTTGTATGTATGGGGAGAATGTGTTGGGGGATTGATTGTCAGGTGGAAACCAAAATGTCCAGAACTGTTACTTTTCGGGATTAAAATTCAAAATCACACCCGTGTGAAGTGAGCGGTGGAACTATAGACCTACTGTAATAGTTATACAGTACTGAACTCCTGTACTACTCGTACCGTACTCCTACTGTACTGCACAAGTACTGTATATGTGTACTGTACTGTACTGTACTAGTATGTACTGGTACTGTGCAGTACTGTATGATTATGTACTCATGCAGCACCATGCAGCAAGACCAGACAGACATAAAGAAACTCATGCTTGAAACAGACATTGGTGTTACACTAAAAACTCAGCTTCCCATCATGCACCTGTGCACAGTGTGAAGCTCAACAGCGCCACTTTGTCACTGTCACCTGTTGGTACTCTAAACCAGGGGTTCCCAAACCTTTTTGGACCAGGTACCCCTTTTGGGGTAGATATTTTTCCAGGTACCCTCTCATCCTCGCGACACGGATAACAATATATTTACAACCACAAGCAGTGTTTCCTGCAGGAAAAAGCTTTGGCATGGTGCTGGGCACAGGCCGCAATTTTGATTAATTAATTAATTAATTTGATTCATTAATTAATAAGATTAATACATTAAGATTAATTTGTATTATTGCTCTTGTATTGCTATTGGAGACACTGGGGGGACACTGGGGGACACTGGGCAGGCACTGAGGAGGCACTGGGGAGACACTGGGGAGGCACTCAGGGGCACACTGGGGAGGCACTGGGAAGGCACTCGGGGGGCACACTGGGGAGGCACTGGGGAGACACTGGGGAGGCACTGGGGAGGCACTGGGAAGGCACTCAGGGGGACACTGTCTAAATGTAGACGTCTAAATGTATACGTCTAAATGTAGACGTCTAAATGTAGACGTCTAAATGTAAGTTTGGGAACCACTGCTTTAAACACTTTAGCACTTTATGAACATGAACAAAATAGATGGGTCCCCCCTGGAACTCCCTCAGGTACCCCTGGGGGTCCCCGGACATCACTTTGGGAACCACTGGTCTAAATGTATACAGACGTCTAAATGTAGACGTCTAAATGTAGACGTCTAAATGTAAGTTTGGGAACCACTGCTTTAAACACTTTAGCACTTTATGAACATGAACAAAATAGATGGGTCCCCCCTGGAACTCCCTCAGGTACCCCTGGGGGTCCCCGGACCCCACTTTGGGAACCACTGCTCTAAACAAACAGACAGACATGTTGGAGACGGTGTGCCACCACTGACAAATAGCAACAGTAGTAGATCTAAAAGCTTGAAAAGCGGCGTTTGGCAAGCTCGCGCACACAAATTAAGCAATATATATTGTCTCTGAAATCCAGACTACAGATATTTTGCTGATTTAAACCATTATGATATATATGGTGGATGAAGTGCATTTTCTACGTGCATGAAGTCTTTTTTCAGTTGGCATTGCAGTAATGTAGCACAATAAGTACTCCACATAAACACGTGCACGTACACACACACACACACACACACACACACACACACACGTCACACACACACACACACACACACACACACACACACACACACACACACACACACACACACACACACACACACACACACACACACACAGCACCAGATGGCAGCAGAGAGGAGCAAAGCATGGTGGTGTAGCGCAGAAACCTGTGGCCTGTAGAATGATACCATACTGTAGCTACATCCACAAAAAGTGCACTTCCGCTTGTCTCAAATGTAGATGGGCAGGTGAGCTGGAGTTATGTGTGTGCCCTACAGTCACAAATATAAGTGTTTGTACTGTTCCTATATGAGAGATGTCATTACAGTAAAGGCTACTTTTGAAACAAACTTACCAAGTTAACTCCTCAGAATATATTTACCAGTATAGTAAGTAGCCTACTATAGTAAGTACTAAGACGCGGCCTGAGGGCTAGAAGCGACCTCGCCCTAAAGGGTGAGGTCGCGTGCACTGGCCATGGAGCACATCTTCAGTGTACAGGATGTGATGAGGTCAGATCAAGATATGGAATGTCAGAACAGGTCAGCTCCATATATGGAGATCTATGGGTGGCAGCGGGGACAGTATAATTAATGTACAGGGTTTGATGAGGGCCCAGGTAGGGCCGGGCCTTAATTTTCGGGCCTGTTGAGAAGTCTAGTTTGAACTCCGGTGCCGCTCGTCTGTGAGAGTGAGAGTGTGAGTGTGGAGGTCGTACTGCTGGGGAAGATCGGCGTGGGTGACGTCAGACTGCTGGGTGAGTTTGACCAATAAATCACAATGACCTGGGCACTATATGGGTGCTGATGTCACGATGACCTGGGCACCTGGAGGCTTGCCTGGGGTGACCAGGGGGCTGATGTCACGTGATGTCACAATTACCTGGGGGCTTGCCTGAGGTGAGTGACGGGGATTTGAGTTATAGGTGACGTGACAGGGATTGTGGGTTAGGTGTCAAAACACTTTCATAGTTAACTGCGACCTCTGGTCGCAATAATCTCAGTTAATTTCATTAACAATAGTACATGTTGTTGATGTGCCACAGTCAAAAAGAAGTGCTTCCACAGCTTCTCCTCTCCTGCAGCAGCAGCATTAGCACAACAGACATCCCCCAGAGAATAGTGGAGCTTTGAATTCGTGTCAAACATGTTTTCAACAGTCATCTCAGAGTTTATCATCTCAAACATGAACAAAACATGCTAAATGTCTATATTTCCCCAGGGCCATCCAGCCTATGTCATATTACAATCAATGCACAGACTCTCTGTACTCTAGACACAGGTGACACACGCGTTCCACACCACCACAGGGAGTGCAGTGCCTGGCCTAGAGTCGGCCGGATACACGGTTGTCCAGAACCGCCAGAAAAGGCTCTGGTAAGGCTCTGCTAGCGGACCTAATGAGCCTAAATCCCCCCACCTGATCAATTTCCAGGCTCTGCCTGAGCCAATTGATTGCCATGGCACCCCCAGCCTTCACCATTTGATTATTTAGTCAGTTAGTTCACTTTTCACAATCAGTTTGTACTCTTCAGACATTCTCCACAGACGTTTACCACTGCACAAGAACCCCAGCCGCCTCACTTCCTATGCTTTTAGCTGTTCCTGGTACCTCACTACCTGGAAACTATTGCTAACATCTTTTTCACCACAGCTCCCCCTATGAGCAAACTATGTCAACAGAAAATAAATGACCATATTCAACTGCACAAAACAAAACTACACTACATTTCGGGGGTTAAATATTCAACCATATTTTAACCAATATATTCCCTTGTTATCACCCAGTATGTTATTCTTTCAATACTCATACATTTCTTCACACATGTATGTGGCAGTAGTATCACATCTATATACAGTATGGACAAAGGGACACAGACAAACAGACGGTAAAAATGGGTGCTATCTATGATAACAGATGTAACGGGCGTTGCATATAGGGTGGGGTATGAATTCCCAATTTTCATTGTTCCCAACTTGCTTCGTTCCCAAATAGGGCACAGGTCTAATTTAGGTCATTCAAAGCAAGGTGCATATCGTTGCTGTGGGGCAGAAATCCTGCATCTCTGTATTTTTATATTTTTTCCGTAACAGGTTTGGACTAGCTAGGTTTCCACCCAACAGAGACGATATAATGGATTTTTCATATCCTGAAATTGAATTTCCACATGCTATAAATGTGTAATGATGATGCTTTCTGTTGTTTCAGTATAGCATTAAATGTAAAGTAGCCTATGTTGTTTGTTACATATAGCAGTTAGTTGAAAGCGTTGATCAAAACACACACATTCCTTCTCTGCACATGAATGCTAAAAAGAAAAGATTAGCAACTGAGCAGCTCCAGTGTTATTTCAGTGTATCCCTTTGTAACTCTGTGAGGGTACAAATGGAACCAAATGGACCTGTGAGGGTCCATCTGGTTCCATGGGTACCATTAGAACACTTTAATAGACGCTAACCAAGCCTGACAACATACCCTGTCACCTCTCATCGCAGGCCAACCCAGGTCGTAGTCTGGTGTGAACTGTGAAAATACCAAATAAGGTAGTAGAGGACTGGAGAGGTCAGTAAGCCTCTCTATCTGTTTAACGTCACGGCTGTCAAGATGGAAATGTACATCCATCTGCATGTCCACCACTTTGGTCCCAAACAATACTTCTAAAAAACGAATGTCTGGATTTTTTTAGCCCGAAATTGGAGGTAAACCCTACTGATTATTTTGCACAGGGCTAAAGACTAGTCATTAGTTAGACCAGAGATAGACTAAACCAACATAGATATAATATAAATAATGCAAAAGAAACAACTTCATTAATTGTACAGAATTTCATGACCCATGGAATTAGTGCCTTGGAAGTTTGTGGATTAGAATCTAATCAACCCTGGACAGAGGGGGAAAGAAGATATGCAGAAGCAGTGGATTTTAAAATTAAACACCACATTTCCACAAGGCTTAAACAATACCAATCCATTACAGGATACAGGGTAGTAAACAAACCATTGAATCCTAAACCTCTAAATTGTTCTCAATTAGAGCAGAGCCAGGACAATAGCAGAAACACAAAGCCATTTAGATTCAAAATCAGACCATGATCTGATGGTCTGAGGTGGACACTAATGGGCTTGATGGGTGGACTTAATCCCCTCAAAGGTAATCACACTTTAATCATTGACCTCCAGACACCTACCTCAGAGGTGACTAAATTAAGCCAGACTAAATCTAAATATAAGATTGAGAAACTTTTAGTACTTCTAGTAAAACTAAATCTTAATTGCCCAGATTCTTCTTCAACAAAGATGGCGAAAGCAAACATTCTTTGTTCTGTACTACTCATACAATAGTATGGTACAAAACACTGAAGTCCTTAAACCAGAAACCTAACCTCCCACGGGGCAGCACACCTAAACCTAACCTTAACCATCTCCCAACCCCTAACGCCTCACCAACCTTAATCCGGTCGTTTTAACGCACCCCTCACCAACCTTATGTCTAAACAATGACTAGTCTAATGCACCCCAAACCACTTGTGTCTGGTTGGGTTAAGGAGCAATAGCCATAAGAGCTTATAGCAGGGCTTTAAGTCTTAGGGCATTATTTTTCATCTGGTATACTAAATGACGCTATCGGCACATTATGACTGTTATTGCTCTAGTTTACAACCAACGCAGTTGTCATTTTCACATCCAGCACTCACATGGGGACCGCATGTTCAGACGGGTCAGACTAGCGTCTGCTCCCGTGATTGCGGTTATGTTTAGGTTAGGAGATGAGGTGTTGTCATTTGTCGGACCAATGACTAGTCTGAACACTCACATAGTATACATACCAAATGTACTTGGCTCTTCTGTGCATTGATGAGACCAAATGATCCATAATTGCATAATAACAAGAATGACTCTATGAATATGATGAATATGTTCAAGTACTGCTTGTCATGAATAGCCTGGCTTTATTCATGTGTCTCAGTGTCTGTACAGCTGTAAGGTCATCAGTGTGCATGTGTTGTGTGTGCGCGCGTGTGCATGCATGCGTGCGTGACTGCATGTGTGTGTGTGTGTGTGTGTGTGTGTGTGTGTGTGTGTGTGTGTGTGTATACAGTACACATGTGCAAGTTTGCATGTAAGAAGAGCTTACATGTGTGAGCTGAGCACCAGAGGTCCCAGTAGGAAATCATCCAGGCAAGCATATCTACAGCTACAATTACACTGAGCAGTCACCTTGCCAGGCATGACTCTCCATTCACTAAAAATCCTTCCGCCTTGAAGGAAGTCCAATGGTTGGTTCAGTGTGGATACTGTGTCAAAAATCCCAGAGGAGTCATAAAATAGCTTTATTGACCTGTGCTGGGGAAAACACGCAAGTATTACGTAATGTAACTTTTGTGAGTAGCACTATAGCTAGCAAAGTGAGTGACGGGGAAAGTGGGTTAGGTGTCAAAAACGCAAGGTTTCAAAGTTAAGTGCGACCTTCAGTCGCAATAATCTTTGTGTAGGACAGAAATAGCCGATTTGCTCAGACACATATGACGTAAACTCTCCATTCAATGTTAATGGGTATTTAATGTTTGTGCAAGAAGAAAATCTACACACAAAAGCTTGCAATCCCTCGAGATACAGACACCACAGAGCATTCACTGTTAGGCACTGTGATGGCACTGCAGTTTCTTTCTTTTTCGGCCGTGGTTCAGGGTTAGAGTGGTAGAGTGGCCGGATGGTAACCACAAGGTTGCAGTTCGAATCCGGGCTCCCCAGAGTTAGTGTCAAAGGTGAGCAAGACACTGAACCCCTAATTGCCGATGTGCTGGTTGGTGCCTTGCATGGTTTCCGCCGCCATCGGTGTGCGTGAATGGGTGAATGTAATGCACAATCTATGTAAAGCGCCTTGGATAAAAGCGCTATATAAATGCACCATTTACCATTTATTGTCTTTGTTTCATCATGAGATTGGAATTTAGGTAGCTTAATTACCCAATCTACACCAATGGTTTTCAACCCTTTTCCCATCAAGGTCCATTATTTGTTCAGCATTTGATGTTTGATGAGACCACCATTTGATGATATTTAGCCTCTCAGACCCAAGACTTTGGATTTTATCCACAATTCTGTGCTGCTTATGCTTGTTTTTGTACCATTAAGTACCATGCCATACCATACCATACCATACCATACCATGGAATTCAAAATGTATTTGAGTAAAAGTACAACAGTATTGGCATCAAAATGTACTTTAAAAGTACCAAAAGTAAAAGTACTCATTATGCAGAATGTCCCGTTTCAAGTTTTGAAATGTATAAAAATCAGCTATTTTCAAATGTGGTTACTGTATGTTTTGTCAAAATAATCAAAATCTACAAAGTAACTGCAGTAGTAACTAAAGTTTTCAAATAAATGTAGTAGAGTGAAAGTACAATAGGAGAGAGTAGAAGTAAAAGTATTGGAGGTTGATATTACTCGAGTAAAGTACAAATATCTCAGAATTGTACTTAAGTACAGTACTTAAGCGTATAGCATGGCTTGGGTGCAGTAATGACTGGGAGCTGATGGGAGCTGATGGCAGGTGTGGCGCTCCACCTCAGCATCCATCTTCTAGCACATTGTAGTCTCTCGAGACATAATGTTGACTCGCGTCAACTATTCAAAATGCAAAGGAAAAGAGGGAGCTGTTGTTCTTGTTTGCCAATGCCACATTGTAACAGGGACATACTGCCGTGTGTTACCGTCTGACAGTTTTAGTTTTAGTCGACAAAATCTACAGTTGTCGACAAAAATTTATTTTGGCAGGTTTTTATTTTGTTTTTTCGTCAGTGAAAAAAGGCAGTCGACGGACATTCTTTCGTCATAGTTTCAGTCGACGACATTAACACACTGACCACAACAGCTGTGTCCGTGTAGTGACCCCCATGCGTGTACACAGAAGCCCCCAGCATCTAGGAGGTTCCCATGGCAACAGACTCAGGGCTGCCTCATCACACAAGGCCCCCTGTGCAATGCATTGTGGGCTATGTGACTCAGCAGAAATGTGTGTCCGTTGGGGGACAAAGGGGAGGAATCCAAACTAGAATGAATCAATATGCTGGGGTAGTGTAATACCACTGCACACAGCGTGTGGAGGCGGGAGGACTACAGGAGGCTCAAGGTTTAACAACATAAGACACACAGTAAGACACATATATATAACCTCTCAACAAACAAATGAACAACAGTATGAAGTCAGTATAGTAAGAGATTACACACTTTTTTACAATAATGTAAAAAATGTAATGAATTTTTTTCTTAGTTCTACCCAGCAATTTCTTTGGGAGCGTTCTACCCATTGCTGGCTGTCTGAATACAACAAAAAAAAAGGAAAAAAAAGGTCAAATTTGACATATTATTGCTTATAGCAGCTATAATGTGCATTATTTCGTTGTCTGGCAGAAACCTCTTATCTCCATTTTTTAACTTCTTGTGTTATATCTTAAATAAACGGCCTACGTGATCATACTGCAGCGTCAAACAAAAGCACCAACAGTAGCAGATCCGCAAGCTCGAGCTTGTAGATCTTTTGTTGTTTTTTAATCCTGAAAAGTAACAGTTTTGGACATATGAGGTTTCCACCTGACAGAGATGACATGCAGCCTCCTAACATTGTGTTGATTGAGCCTAGCTGTTATCAAACCTCATGCATGATGAGAGAATTTAGCATGTTTTGAGGCGTTGTATATTTTCGCCGAGCACTATAATTATACCTACCGGTATACAAATATAGTTTTACAAATGGTTCTAAGTCAAGTGGATGGCAGAGTTCACACCAACTATTACAACAATACAATGGTGAGGGCACGTTATATGTACAGACACATAAAAACATTAAAGCTTAGATATTCTCTCCATATTGAGTCCCTTGACTCCTATCTCCATTTGCAGAGCTTCTCGTGAATGTCTCGTAGACATTCAAGGCTCACAGAATAGAGGAACATTTATTTTGACATTAATAGTCCCACCGAGCAAGGGCAACATAAAAAAATGTATGGCCATATTTTGCTAATTCAGTTCTATAACTGGCACATATACGGTTGAATACAGCAACTAAAAACTCCTCACAAAAAATTCTGAAACTTAACTTTGGTCGAGTATTTCTCCCCTTTAATAATACCAATTCACCAAATGGTATTGTATTTGATATTGTTTTTTATTGATTAGTCACCAGGCATTCGTGGAATGAGCAACACAGCAAAATGTGTGGGCAGTACCCCCAAAAATGTGCCAAAATGGCAAATGGTTGGTATTCACCCTCGCTTTGTTGCTTAGTGGATTGGATGATTGCATTGTCCCACAGTAATAAGGAAACAAACAACACATATTGGCCATTTTTACACTTTTTTCTTTTTTTACACTCCCAATCCCATTCTCCTCAACCAGGATTTGTTGCAAGTCAGCCAACATGGTTCTGTTGGTCACTCTAGCACGTACAGCATGCCCAAGCTGATCCCACAAGTGTTCAGTTGGGTTGTGGTCTTGACTCACGGCAGGCCATTCTATCCTCTCCACTCCCAAATTCTGGAGGTACTCTGTGATGATATTGGCTTTGTAGGAGCGAGTGTTGTAAATGTCATCCTGGAGGATGGCGTTTGGTCCCAGATTATGAAGATATGGGTATCTCATCCCGATATCTCACTGCATTGAGATTGCCTTCAATGATGACAAGTTCTGTATTGCCCATGAGAGAGATACTGCACTATACCATGCCAATATGTGTTGTTTTTTCCGTATTACTGTGGGACAGTGCAATCATCAAATCCACTAAGCAACTCAAAGCAAGGGTGAATACCAGCCATTTGCCATTTTGGCAATCTTCTGGGGGTACTGCTCACACGTTTAGGTGTGTTGCTCATTCTACAAATGCCTGGTCCTTGTAAAGGTGACCAATCAACGATAAAAATAAGAGAGATAATCGACCAAAGTTAAGTTTCCGAACCTTTTGTGAGGAGTACTGTACTACTTCTACTAGTAGTTCTCATGTCAACTCTCTCTCTCTCTCTCTCTCTCTCTCTCTCGCTCTCTATCTCTCTCTCTCTGTCCGTCTCTCTCTCTCTCTCTCTCTGTCCGTCTGTCTGTCTGTCGCGCTCGCTCGCGCGCACGCACGCACGCACACACGCACGCACGCACAGAGATTATAGGGCCAGCTGCTAGCGTTGCTTAACACAAATACACAGTCCTGTGCGCTAAGCCCCTCAGAGCACAGTATAGATTGTTTGGACCTTGATGATCATCCTCAGTAACTGTATGAGTGAGAAGAGGATGGGGGGAGGGGGGGTGGGTGATAGGATGATGGTGCTGTGTTCTATTAAGCAGGGGGAGGTCTCTGGGCTGAAGGCAATAGTAGGATTGGATGGGAGAGAAACAGAGCATGCTCAGTGGCTCTTTTTGCCTGGGCAAGAAGCTCAGCTCAGTTTCATCTGCAGAGGGAGAGGGGGAGAGAGAGAGGGGGAGAGAGAAAGAGAGGGGGAGAGAGAGACTGCTGCATATGGGGAGAGTGCATGTGAGCAGTTGCCCTAGCTGTGCTGTATTCTCTCTTCACTCACACAAACTCACCTAGGCAGACTGGCATGCGCACCAACCCATGAAAAAGACTACCTCTCTCTCTCACGCACACACGCACACACACACACACACACACACACACACACACACACACACACACACACACACACACACACACACACACACACGCTCATGAGGACTGAGTGAGTGCGGCTGAGTAGGTGAGAGAGGCAGAGGAGCTATAGAAGGGTTTAGTAGCATCCTGATGAGTCTTGAGTCTAGAGTCTCAGAGTCTTCATAGCCGGGCAGCAGCAACAACAGCCCTCTGTCGTCCTCCACCACCACCACACCGGAGCTGGGACCGATAGGCTGTCCCTCCTCTCACTCTGCCTGCTCTAATGGGTGCTGCTGCAAGGCCCCATGCAGGCCCACGCAGGAATTATTACCTCACTGAACAACACACAGCAGCAACACAACATGCCGAGACGGACTGACTGGCGGGCTGATGGGGGAGACCTCGCTATGGGCATCATCGGACAGCACTCCTCCCTGCACTAATGAAAGGCTTCAAGCTTGCCTGGTAAGACTTGCAGATATACTTACTAGTGTGCAACTGACTGTGCATGCAGTGCACACACATCGGCACACGCACAAGCACATGTCGCACACACACACACACACACACACACACACACACACACACACACACACACACACACACACACACACACACACACACACACACACACAGTGGGTGCACTGCAAGCGCACATGCTGTGTGCACATTTACAGTCAGCCCATGAGACTGACACTCACTATACGCCATTCTTTTGATGCCATCAATATGTCTCTCTCTCTCTCTCTCTCTCTCTCTCTCTCTCTCTCTCACTCTAATGCCATCTGTTCACCAGCTCACCCCACCCCACCCCACCCCCAATACTGTGTATTGCTACAGTGTGAGGCAGCTCTCTCATCCTCTGCTCTGCTCTGCTCTGTGTGGAGTTAAAATCCTGCATCTAGTCCTGGACGTTTGCACCTTCTTTCTTGGCTCTTTCTTCTTTGCCCTCTTGTTTTACTCCCAATTCACGTCTCCTCTTCCCTTAACCTTTTCTTCTTTTCTTTTACTGTCCGTCTGTCTGTGTGAGGTACAGCATTTGCCTTGTTTACATATCATCATACTGAATGGCATTGAATGCAGCATCGCCAGTGATCAAACTAGTTTGAGTAGCTACATGTGTCTGAATCTAGAGGTGATAAGTCATTGGTGTGTGTTTCGTGCGTGTGCATGCATGCATGCATGTGCGTGCGTGCGTGCGTGCGTGCGTGCGTGCATGTGCATGTGCATGTGTGTGTGTGTGTGTGTGTGTGTGTTTGTTTGTGTGAGAGAGAGAGCCAGAGAGAGAGAGAGAGATCTGCTGTCTACATTCTTTGTATATTGAAGTGTTCATTCATGGCAGCCGGCATTCTAGCTACAGTAGCAACAGGCAGTGTTGCTACTGTAAACTACTAGTTTATAGCCTACATCTTGCAGTAGCTTGTAGTGGTAGTTCAACTATATTCATATTTTCAGAGTAGTTACATTACTTTTTTTAGTTTGTGTAACTCCTGAATTGACAACTGTTGGCCACAAAATAAATTATCTTAATTATTTGTTTTGGTGTTGCTTCTCTACTGCCTGTATCCATTTGACCAGCCCCAGTTGTTCAAATAGTCTAGATATGTTTAGAATATTTTCTTTTTATTAATAATAATGCAACATTCTAATTAACAAAAATACAACATCCCTTGCAATTTTGTCATTGTGAAAATCCCAGGTGGGATAGTTGTGTTTAAGAGAGTGTAGGCCTACTCCAAAAAGCTGGATTGTCATCTAAACCTGAGAAAAAATAATTTATCTATAGTTTTTAATGTTTTGAATCATGAGTAATGTTAGTCATGAGTATCAATTATTGCTATTTATGAACACAAGAGACATTTATTCTATTCTATTTAAAAGTTACCAGGCTAACGCAGTAATCTTGGTGCAATATCCAAGGTGGACTCTACTCTAGGTTCTGGAAGGCAGGTGTTTTAGTGTACGTTTATTATTGCAATAAACTCTAACTGAGTAACGTGTGTTGCTGGCAAGAGATGTTCTTGTATTATATTTTGTATATCACATGTAGGCCTACGCCACAGTACATTCTCAATTCGATTATATTTAATGTAGTCTGTCAAACTACATTATGTAGTCTGGTGCCCTGGGCGCGGCCATATAGGTGTACCATCTAGCGGAGCTTTACACCACAGCACTGATTAGCTACTGTACACCTGTCCTACACCTATGGTCCTACAGGGCACTGCTCCATGGATTTGTCGATGTCTCCCTATTGGGAAGCGGAAGTTTTACTGTACTTCAAACTTTTCCAGTGTGAAGTAACTGGTAGCACCCCTATGGCTATGACTTACTGTTCATTTACATCTGAGTCTATGCTGCATATTTACTTACAGTAGCGTACTGTAGTGTACACCAAGTGCAAATGCAGAACATGCTGTACGGGTGTGTAGCGTTAGTCCGATCATGTCCTAATAATACGACACCCATAAATCCAACTACTCAGTACCCAGTATTGCAAGAACTCTCTCCCCAAACCCTAAACCTAACCCTAAACGCACGCAGAAGCCACGGATGAGTCTTAACCAGCTACATAGTCGGAGAAACGGGATGTCGCACTAACGCCCCCCATGCTTTACCACGTTTATAACTAACTGTGATATAGGTCAAATTCAAAAAAGCTTTCTCTCATAATAGTAGTGGCCATGTGCTTAAAAGAATAAGTAGCCTAGATTGTTAATTATCTAAGAAGAGGAAGAGGCGGTGTGAGGTACTTTATTTTAGGTTTCACTTTAAAACACAGGGCTGTCACTCTGACAAGGGTGGACTGACTATACTGACAGGCTATACTGTTGTACAATAATGGCATTCCTATCATGATGGCCTAACTGTACGCTGGCAGCAGTGCAATCTTTACACATTATTTACCATTAAGGATACGTGCTTATATGCAGAAAGCTAGTGAGGAAGAGGAAGTGAATCCTTCTGAATTGGTCCACTCAGTGCATTTAACTCCGTAGAAGATTAGTCCTAGAAAGATATGTGCTGCTGAATCAGGTCCTTTTGATCACATCTCTAATGCGAGTGGAAGCTGGAACTTACTCCTAGCCATGTGCTCGCATGAGGCTAAAGGGCGGCCAGCTGTCCAACATACTTTGGCAGGACACTGTGCTGTCGATTTTGTAGACACCTATTTAAAGATTTGTTTTTGGCTTTTCTGCCTTTATTGATAGTATCAAGTGAAGAGAAACAGGAAAGAGGGAGAAGACTCTGTTCTTGTAGACATGCATTTGCCTGGCTTCGATGGGATGGATAAGAATGCATGTTACAGACCGAAAAAATTACTTTCATTGCCACATACAAATACTTCTTTCTTTCTTTCTTGTTACACAATAAGTGGTGTAAAGCAACTAAAAACATATAAGTATTTCCAATTTTCAATAATTTTACTTCTATTCCACTACACCTCAGAGGCAAATATTATACTTTTACTCCACTATAAAAATGTGAAAACTTTTGTTACTTTGTAGATTTTGATTATTATTACAAAACATATTGAGTAACCACTTCTGCCCTATATACAATCGATCTGCAATGAAGCGACGCATTGTGAGATCGGCTGTTTTCAAAAGACATTTTATACATTTGAAAACAATATAAAATAGGAAATTCTGCATAATGAGTATACTTTGTACATTTGGTACTTTAACTATAGGCCTACATTTTAATAGCAAAACCTTTGTACTTATATTCAAGTATTTTTTTTATTCCTTTACCTTTTCCACCACTGCACACAATGCAGTGTATTACTCAGCAGTGAGTCATTTTTCCACTGGATGCCAGTATGCGCACAGCTAAACGTAACACAGTGCTACAGTATACTATAGACCTTGACATGCCCCCCCCACTTATAGACAAATTCAGAAACGGGTCTCATGGTCGCAGCTTACGTATTTCTAAGCATTTAAAGTACGAGGTATAAAGTACTTGTGTTCAGCCTTGTGTTCATAAAATAGAAAGATTAGGTATTGGGTAAGACTGACATTATGTATTTTTCAGGACTTACCACTGCTTTGTCTCAACCATTACTCTATGACTCTCGTCTCAGCCACCGCGGTGGATATTTTGACATTCCGTTTTTTCTTTTTTATGATGCCACTACTTTTGGAGCAGCCATAAACTACACAGGTTCATCCCGATGTTGTAGGCATCTTTGTAATGTTAGTGTTAGTAAAAAGCAGGTAAAAGAGTAACGTTTGAGGCAGACTAACATCAGTCACTCTACAGTTCACTGTAGTAGAAGAGGTGCTGGTTTACCCCACAGCTATGTCGGCTCCGCCTACAGGAAATACATAAGCTGCGACCATGAGACCCGTTTCTGAATTCGTCTATATGTCAACATGAAGAATGCCACTTAATGAGGAGTGAACTCTTGCTCTGGGGAGCGTACCACATCCACGTATCAGGTACGGTCTCTAACCTGAGAATAAGGTTAGAAATATGTTTAGGGTTAGGCATAGTTTTACTGGGGTTAAGTTTAGGTATAGTGTTAGGTTTAGGCATAGTTTTACTTTTACTGAGGTTAATGTTAGGAATAAGGTTAGGTTTAACCGTTAAAGCATAATTTACTTAGGTTACTTTAGGAATATCAGGCAGCGCAGTTCCGCCGGCTGTACGCCCGGGGCGAGTTGGTAAAGGGGCGACTCGTCACCTTTTCCAAACATGGGTAAACCGAGGGATTAACACAGTTGAAGGTGATGTTAACAGCATTCATTCTAACATGAAATCCACTGGCTGAACAGTTAGATTATAATAATTTGGGATTTTTATTTTAGCTAGTACGTTTTTTTTTTTTTTTTTTTTTTATAGAGTTAGTTTTAATTCATTTCTAGACCAGATTTGGTAGGTTACTAGGTTTCTTTATTTTTTATGCTTTTTTAAAAATACCTTTGGTTATTAGTCAGCTTGTAAACAAGTGACGTCACGATGGTGATCCCAAAAAGGGTAAAAATTTACGAAAAACTATAACTAAGGGCATTTTGTCTATCATAGTACATATACAGTAGTACTATGCAGTAACACCTAGCCTAAATTAAACACAGCCAGAAATAATGTTATTACCTGTTCAGCATGAAAAAGGTCCATACACAGCAAAATGGCTGTGCATGGATACGTAATCTACCCTGTCATGATGTCCTCCCAGGGGTGGAGCGGACACACAGGGTACGGAGGGGACATGTCCCCCGCAGTTCCTCTTTCTGTACACCCTTCACAAATTTAACGTATGTTGTGTATTTTGTGACAACTCACACTGTTAATGTAATTTAGATTTTATGTAGACATACAGTAGCACTCTAGTGTATACTCATAGTTTAAGTGTGGATTAAGAGTGTCTGCTTAATGCCTAAATTGTAAAAGTAGATTGTTTTAGACACCGATTCAAGCCAATCTAAATTAGCCTAGTGTTAATTTTGACAGCTAACTTTTATTCATTGTAATAGTCATAATCTTTTGAATAAAATGGCATTTAGTTTAGACCTATTTTAGTCATCTGAAATGTTTTAGTCTAGTAAAACCATGTGATAATTAGTCGACTAAATCTTAAGTTAATTTGGTCAATACAAATATATTTTGGCAGGCACTGATTGGTCGTAATGGCAGATTTTACACTTAGTTGCATGCTGAAAATAGCCGATCTACAAGCTCACAATACGTCACAGCGTAGATCGGCTATTTTCAGAGTGCAACACTCGAACGCAACACCAGAGCGCATGCACCCAAACTTAAAATGACTTGTCTTTTAGTTCTACTGGATCTCTTCTCCACTATTCGCTCCCTAACATTTTTGATTCTTTGCAACAAACAAACAGCTTTACTTAGGCTAGATGTAGGCCATTATGCTCAGCACATAATACAGGCTGTGTAGACTTGAGTTTGTTTACTTTGTTATGATGAATAGGCCTGTAATTTGTAAAACAGTGTAATTATCCCCGCCAGGCCGGAACGGTCGAAGGCGAGGTATAATGTATTCACTCCTGTGTGTCCGTCCATCCGTTTACCAGACAGATCTGTCTTTTTCAGATTGCATTCAGAGTGGCTACAATCTCGCTTTCAAAGTATGCGGGAGTGGCCAGTGGTCAACAAAACATGAACGGATACATTCAATTGGCGTGGAACTTTGCATGTGTAGCATTCCGCGGAAGCTGGGATTGAACACGGGTTCCCACTCGCCAGTCCAACGCGCAACCTGTTGTGCCAATAGGGCTGAGCCCGATTGGCAGGGCTGTACATGCACACTCCCAGTATACGCCAAGACTCCTAATGTTTCATGGTTGGGATTTAACAGGACACAACAAAGCCATTAGGGGATACTTTTTCTAATTTGAAATCTATTTTGGTTGGTTTGGGAAAATTGAATGACAAAGGATCTTTCAATAAATCATTCAATAACAAGAACAGAGTCTAATAACAACATGGCTTCATGTGGCTGGTCTATGACGTTAGTCAACTTTGACGTGTATGATTCCCATGAAATGACTTATACCACCTATAAGAGCTATGCTGTAAAAATGGTCTTATCCCTGAACAATCACTCCTGAAATATTATTGTCTACAGCCACTATCTACTAGCCTGACACTCAGTCAGAACTTTCATTTCCTTTCACTTTCATGTGTGTGTGCGTGCATGCGTGCCAAATTTCGAAATGTATATAGAGCTGAAGTGGTTAATGTATGTTTTGTAATAATAAGAAGAAGAAGAATCTACAAAGTAACTATGAAGTTTTAAAATCATTTCAGTGGAGTAAAAGTACAATATTTGGATCTGAGATGTAGTGGAATAGAAGTAAAAGTATTGGAAATTGGAAATACTCAAGTAAAGTTACAAATAGCCTACCTCAAAATTGTACTTAAGAACAGAACTTGTACTGTACATGTAGTAGGCCTACTGTACATGTACTTAGTTACTTTACACCAACAGCAGCAGCAACAACAACATAACAACCATAGCAAGAATAGTCAATCGCAATCGAACATTTGTTTGAAAAGAACAAATGAAGAGTTGAAAGTGGTTAAACCTGCACAATAATCGTTGTGCTAGTTTAATTGACAGAGGTAGATATTAGGCTTTTGGACTGCATGCAGGATTGCAGGGCACTTAAAATTCTG